>NC_062280.1:116732280-117036633 GCF_902655055.1 Lutra lutra | reverse complement strand
CACTAACATTTTCAGTTAGTTGAAATTAGTTATTTTGGGGCACCTGAGTTGTTTAATAATTAAGCATCTGCCTTCGGCTCAGGTCATGATCCCATGGTCCTTGGATCAAGCTGTACATCAGGTTTCCTGCTCAGTGAGAAACCTGCTACTCCCTCTACCACTCCCCTTGCTTGTGTTCTCTCTCTTGCTGTGTCTCTCTCTGTCAAATAAATTAACAAAATCTTTTAAAAAATGAGTTATTTTAATAGACATATGACTAAAACGGTGGTGAAAGTAGGAAGATACATTGATAGAACCTGTGTTGAGAAAATATCTAGTCCTATTTTTGTCCAATTGATTCTAAAATAGCAGTGATGATGGGTACTTGGGTGGCTCAGTTGGTTAAGCCTGGGTCTCTTGACCTTAGCTCAGGGACTGGTGAGTTCAAGCACCAGGTTGGACTCCAAGCTGGGTGTGAAAAAGTCACCTGGAGGCCTGTCATCTCTCAGTTGGGTTATTTCAGGAGGGAGCCTCATTTGACTCCAAACTCACACATCAGTTTCACTACTATCTTCTTTGCCATGATAAAAGCTGCCCACATGGTCTTGGGCTTACTTTTAGGCCAAGCCCTAAGATGAGTCTGCCAATTCCTTTTGTATGAACCTCCTGGCTTCATTACCAGCTAAAGTTACCAAGAGGCTGCTGGGTCTGGATCTCTTAATCCTGTCTCTTTCCCGGGTATCAGACATATCCCACTTAGAAATCACAGGTCTGAGAGAGTCTGTGCCTCAATTAAACTTAATTCTATATCCACCCTCTACACAGTCCCTCTTGGATTTACTCATCAAGGCACTGCTGCCAGATACCATCCTTCTCCTACTTGAGCTTGACATCCATGAGTTTCCATTTTCTCTATTATTCAATATCTCCTTACCATGTGTTCTAATTTCTGTTCCCTTCTAAGACAGATTTTAGCAGCCTTTGGAAAAACATCTGCAACTTTTTCTGAGTGATTGTCAAGTTTATTTCTCCTTACTGCTCTAGAACATTCCAAAGAGTAAGAGTTCTTTAGACTACACACCAGGGGCCAGTTTCACCTTTTATGTGTTGACTCACACTCCCTAGAGTTGTGCAGCAATGTCTGTCTGGATAATCCTCACATCCTGTTTGAGAACATGGGGGACTCGTCCTCTGGATAATTGGTCCATGCCCTCATCTCATTGTGCCTCACTTATCTTGTCTCTATTAGGGAAATCATAAGAACTTTGCACCTACCCTAGAGTTATGGTTCATTGGTTATGGTTCTGAGGAGCAGCTGAGAAAATTGTGTTTCTCTCCAGCATGGTGCTCCTCAGGGTCACACATTTTCTGTCCAGTTCTTACCTCTACTCATGAGATGGGGCTTTTGCCTGCCTCCCTCTCATTTCCTGCCCTTCCCCATCACCATCTGTGAATGTCAGCTTCTGCCATTTCTTTGTCCAAATAGTGGGGGCTATTTCTCCCTCAGGGGTAAACAAAATAGAAAGGAAGGTTACTCAGGAAATCCAAAAGGCTGGGTGCTTCATCAGAAGAAAGATGTACACCCAATCACCTGGCCCATCCTTAAAGAAGCAGGAGGTATTTTGAGGGATGGGAGACCAAACCAATGTTGCCCTTTCCCATGCGGTATCCCAGGCCTCAGACTGCAGAGTGTTCTCCGTGATCCTCTGTGTTGCATGTGCACATATCAGTAGCCTTGACAATGGAGATGTCCACTGGCTATGCTTACCAGACCTTGCTCCTCTGGGAGACTTCTGAGCCAAGTAACCTGCCAATGTTCCCCCCTAAAGACCATTTTCATCTACACAGTGAACTCTGCTGCAGAAGCGATGCTGCCAACTGGAGAATGGGTGTCCACGGATAGCAGAGATACAAGGCACACATCTAGAAGGTTGTAAGATCATTTCCCAAAGGGCTCCAGTCTCTCCCTCAGGCAAAGGGCTCAATGACCCACACTGGTATAGGGCTCAGAGCTGGGGAAGACACCATGACCCTTCCCTATAGTAATGACTGTATCTAGACATTTACTTTTCTCATCCACTGCCCAATAATTTCAGTCTGGACAGACCTGATCAACTAGCACACATCCTGATCCAACAGCACACACCCTTGAGGTTCCCATCCTCTGGTTACCATTCTGTCTCCGTGGCTACTGTGTGAGTGCATACACCTTGACCACTGGTTGAGCCATCCTCTCCTGCCATGCTTCACCTCCCCTCTTCTCCTGCTGTGTAGGACAGCTCCCACAGATCTCCTCAAGGACAGTGCTTCCTCCTATACCAATGCATTTTTTTAAATTATTTTTTTATTTTTTTATAAACATATAATGTATTATTAGCCCCAGGGGTACAGGTCTGTGAATCACCAGATTTACACACTTCACAGCACTCATCATAGCACATACCCTCCCCAATGTCCATAATTCCACCACCCTCTCCCTGCCCCCTTCCCCCTGGAAACCCTCAGTTTGTTTTGTGACAGTAAGAGTCTCTTATGGTTTGTCTCCCTCCTGATCCCATCTTGTTTCATTTTTTCTTTTCCTACACCCCAAACCCCACACATTGCAGCTCCACTTCCTCATAACAGGGAGATCATGTGATAATTGTCTTTCTTCGATTAACTTATTTCGCTAAGCATAGTACCCTCTAGTTCCATCCATGTACGGGACTAGAAGAGATTATGCTGAGTAAAATAAGTCAAGCAGAGAGAGTCAATTATCATATAGTTTCACTTATTTGTGGAGCATAACAAATAGCATGGAGGACAAGGGGAGTTAGAGAGGAGAAGAGAGTTGAGGGAAATTGGAAGAGGAGATGAACCACGAGAGACCATGGACTCTGAAAAACAATCTGAGGGTTTTGAAGGGGTAGGGGGTGGGTGGTTGGGGGAACCAGGTGGTGGGTATTGGAGAGGGCACAGATTGCATGAAGCACGTGTGGTGCAAAAACAATGAATACTGTTACACTGAAAGTAATTTAAAAAATTAAAAAAAATTGACTCCAGAATGTTCCTCAAATAGTTGAAAGTAGAGCTACCTGTACCAATGCATTTTTAAGTGTTTTGATGAAGATTGTGGATTGATTGCTGTGTCTCTCAGCAAACATGTTTAGGGATGGCTGAGAAGATTGCACATCACAGATCCATTTCAGCATTCCTGATACTTATGCTTCCTGACTTCTTCCTGCCTTCTTCAACAAAGAAATACCAGCATTTGGCCCTTATTGACCCAATACAGTGTCCAGAATATCAACGCCACGTGCAAGTGGTCAGGGTAGTCCTCTAAATCTCAACTCTTCACTGATCTTATTCCTATCAATGATTTCAGTCCAACCCATATCTTTATTTGTCCCTTTGGTCTACCACACTCACAACTTATTCCAGCCCTGCGACTCAGGCTTTTCATAACACAGATGGGTTAAGTTTCATAAGCTGTCAGTGTATGGTCTAGCCTTCAGAAAGGCCTGGGAACTTCTAATTGGATAATTTTCTTTTTTTTATTGTATTATATTATCACCATGAAATACATCATTAGGTTTTGATGCAGTGTTCCAAGATTCATTGTTTATGTACAACACCCAGTGCTCCATGCAATGCAAGCCCTCCTTAATATCCATCACTAGACGCACCCATCCCCTCATCCTTCCCTCTAAAACCTCAGTTTGTTTCTTGGAGTCCACAGTCTCTCACAGTTTGTCTCCCCCTCTCATCTCCCCCAATTTAGTTTTCCTTTCTTTCTTCTGATATCCTCCACATTATTCCATATGTTTCCCGAATAAGTGAAACCATATATGATAATTGACTTTTTCTGCTTGGCCTATTTCACTCAGCATCATCTCCTCCAGTCCCATCCATGTTGATGCAAAAGTTAGGTATTCATCCTTTCTGACGGCTGAATAATATTCCATTGTATATATGGACTGCATCTATTTTATCCATAATTGGCTAATTTTCAAAATTTTCCTTCTTTTTTCTTCTTTCTTACTTTCTTTCTTTCTTTTTTTTTTTG
This sequence comes from Lutra lutra, assembly GCF_902655055.1. Classification (NCBI taxonomy): domain Eukaryota; kingdom Metazoa; phylum Chordata; class Mammalia; order Carnivora; family Mustelidae; genus Lutra; species Lutra lutra. Next base: position 117,032,609 of record NC_062280.1, on the reverse strand, counting down.
AAAGAGACAGAGAGAGAGTGACTAGGAGCTGGGACATGTGGAAAGGGCAGAGGGGGAAAAAACAGCTAGTAGTATCCATGCTCAGCATGGAACCTGATGCAGAGTTCAATTTCACAGGCCTAAGTTCATGACATAAGCCAAAATCAAGAGTCAGACACTCAACAAAATGAGCCACTCAGTCACCCATAACATTTACTTTAGATCAACCTCTATTATGAGCTCCCAATAATACAGAGCAACAAAGTCAAGCAATTTTTTCATTCTATAGAAAACCTTCTCCCTGAGGAAAGAATGACTCTGCAGGGACCAACAGAAGTTACGTATCAAACTAATCATGGACTACAAATAAAAGGGGAAAGTCATTTTCAGGTGATAGATACATGTACATTACCTTAATTATAGTGATTGTTTCACTGTTCTATACATATATCAAGAGTCATGAAATTGTACACTTAGATCTGTACAAGTTTTGTTTACATAATTATACTTCAAAAGCTATAAAAATATTCAAAGATTCACACACCTAGTACTTATGGAACTGAAATATTATTAAATAGACAACTCATCTCAAAAAATATGACCACATCATAAGGAGGAATTCTGGTAGGTCAGAAGAATTGAATGTAATAGAATGAATTCACTAAGATCCTTGAAATATAGGAAACCAGAAGTTCATAGATTGAAGTCTTATTTACTCTCCAATTTCCCTCTTGATATACTCTTTTATTCTTAAAGATTTTATTGGTTTATTTGAGAGAAACAGAGAGGGAGCACACACAGAAGCAGGGTAGAGTGGGGCAGAGGGAGAAGTACACTCCCTGCTGAGCAGAGAGCCTGGTCTAGAGCTCCACCCCAGGACCCTGGGATTATGACCTGAGCTGAAAGCAGCCACCCAACTGACTGAGCCAACCAGGTGCCCTGATATTCTTTTTGTTGTTGTTGTTAGTTTCTATCTTCTTATCTATTTTATTCACTTCTCATCCCTCACCTTGGAAAATGCTATCTATGTTCTATGTATCTATGAGCTGGAGTTATTGTGTTTTTTATTTTCTTATATTTTGTTTTCTGGTTTTACTGATTGATTTAAATTCTGCTTATTGTGAACTCATGTGGTAAATAGAGTCTTTCACCTTCTGATCTATTTAATTTAGCATGTCCCCTTGGCTATTATGAATAATGTGGTAATGAATAGAGGTGTGCAGGGACCTTTATGTGTTAGTGATTTCAGTTTCTTTCCTTTTAATATCTTAGGAGGGGAACTGTTGGATGATATTGGTTGTCCTATATTGAAGTTATTTTTACTGATGTAGTCCATAACCCCAAACGTGTGTCTCAAACTCACGACCCTGAGATCAAGAGTCATGACCCTGAGATCAAGAGTCACACTAAGCCAGCCAGGTTTCCCTATGCTGAAGTTTTTGAGAAAACTAGACACTGTTTTCCACAGTGGCTGCTCCCATTCACAGCCCTACTAACACAGCACAGGGTTCCATTTCCTCCACATTTTGGCCAACCTTTTTTATAGCTGCTCTTTTGGATATGACCCATTCTGACAGGAGCCATGTGCCATCTCTTTGGGATTTGATTTGCATTTCCCTGATCATATGTGGTGGTGAACATATCTTTCTGTATTTGTTGCTGTATGTGTGTTTTCTTTGGAAATACGTCTATTCAGAACTCTACTGATTTTGTAACTATTTGTTTTTGTGTTATTGAGTTGTATGAGTTCTTTAATAAATTGGATAATAAACCTTTATCAGTTAGATAGTTTGCAAATATCTTATTCCATTCAATATGTTGTCTTTTCATGGTGTTGATAATTGGTGAGACTTACCAGTGTCTGCTCTTGCTCCTAACTTTGTTTTCTACATCACAGTGCCTTAAAACCTCAGAAAGTAAACCCCACCTACAAAACATATTCCTCTCTAGACTGACCATAGCCCACATCTGGGTCAGGGTACCTTGAAAAACATGCCACCTCCTGCTCTACCTGGCCAAGAATCTAACTCCCACCCCACAATGGGTGGAGCTACAACCCTCGCACATCTTTATAAACTCCTTAAAAGGCCAGGTCTGATAGAAATTTGGGGCTGACACTTCCTTGCTGTCTGGTCCCTCTCTTCCCTTGGAGAGTGAATCAGCTCTACTTCACTTGTGATTTTATTCTTAGTGCATTTCTTTGCCATCTGAGTCACCAGCCACCCTAACCCTAACATCAAAATATACTACATTTTCTAAATTAGAGAAAATTGATATTGGCTATTAAGTATGGTTAGAGTTCATTCTTTTCTCTCTTTTTTAAATTTTTTTTTAATTTTTAATTTTTTAATTTTTTATAAACATATAATGTATTTTTTCCCCAGTGGTACAGGTCTGTGTATCGCCAGGTTTACACACTTCACAGCACTCACCATAGCACATAGCCTCCCCAATGTCCATAACCCCACCCCCCTTCTCCCAACCCCACTCCCCCCAGGACCCTCAGTTTGTTTTGTGAGATTAAGAGTCACTTATGTTTTGTCTCCCTCCCAATCCCATCTTGTTTCATTTATTCTTCTCCTACCCCCTTAACCCCCCATGTTGCATCTCCACTTCCTCATATCAGGGAGATCATATGATAGTTGCCTTTCTCTGATTGACTTATTTCGCTAAGCATGATACCCTCTAGTTCCATCCACGTCGTCGCAAATGGCAAGATTTCATTTCTTTTGATGGCTGCCTAGTATTCCATTCTGTATATATACCACATCTTCTTTATCCATTCATCTGTTGATGGACATCTAGGTTCTTTCCATAGTTTGGCTATTGTAGACATTGCTGCTATAAACATTCGGGTGCACGTGCCCCTTCGGATCACTACGTTTGTATCTTTAGGGTAAAAAAAAAGAACAAGAACCATATAATACTCTCAATAGATGCTGAAAAAGCATTTGACAAAGTACAGCATCCCTTCCTGATCAAAACTCTTCAAAGTGTAGGGATACAGGGCACATACCTCAATATTATCAAAGCCATCTATGAAAAATCCACCGCAAATATCATTCTCAATGGAGAAAACCTGAAAGCTTTTCTGCTAAGGTCAGGAAAACAGCAGGGATGTCCATTATCACCACTGCTATTCAACATAGTACTAGAAGTCCTAGCCTCAGCAATCAGACAACAAAAGGAAATTAAAGGCATCCAAATTGGCCAAGAAGAAGTCAAACTATCACTCTTCGCAGATGATATGATACTATATGTGGAAAACCCAAAAGACTCCACTCCAAAACTGCTAGAACTTGTACAGGAATTCAGTAAAGTGTCAGGATATAAAATTAATGCACAGAAATCAGTTGCATTTCTCTACACCAACAACAAGACAGAACAAAAGAGAAATTAAGGAGTCAATCCCATTTACAATTGCACCCAAAACTATAAGATACCTAGGAATAAACCTAACCAAAGAGGCTAAGAATCTATACTCAGAAATCTCAATTCCCTCTTGATCCCTTGTCAGATCTTCATGACTTCCTTCAGAGGCATTCAAGAGGTTTCCCATGGTCTGGCCTCCCTATGCTATAGTTCCTTCTGCATCACCTGGCCCCACCCACAGCTCCTCCTCCTGTCCTTCCACCCCTCCTACTGACTCTGGTGGTCCTGGTTGTCATCCCCATAAGACCTCCTTCCCTCTAGCAGGCAGTGCTCTCAACAGTGACACCCCAGAGCCCACATGCTGTAACTGCCCTGTAAATGTCCTGTGTGGGTAAATACTTTCTGCTCTCTAAACCCCATACTTACCTGCAGAACTGGGGCAATGATTCTCCATCTAGTCTTTCCAACTGTACCCATGCGGAAGCCCTCAGCCCCCATCATGGGACGGCAACATGTTGTCATGGTTGCAAGGGGTGGCTCATCGTTCCCTGCCTGGGCCACTGCTGTGAGGCACACTGGACAAGTCCTCAAGTCTTGAAACCTCATTTTTCTCACCTAGAAATTGGCGAGTTTAATGTCTATGCCATAAGAAAGGATGACAATAAAATATTATAATCTGTGTGACTCAGTGAGTATAGTTTGCCTGGTCTACATTAATCAACAACTTTAAAGCAACTTGAACCAAACAAGCTTGTAGATCAGATGAGCCTGGGTTCAAGCCCCCACACAGCCAGGACTTCCCATAACCACCAGCCATCTTTTTAACTTCTTAAAATGGCTGTAGGTATGGTAATCAATTTATTCTTTTATTGATATGAACAATGCCAGATTGTGTGGTACCAGACATCAGGCACTATGCTACAAGGTAGGAATGCAAAGATAAGAAAGGAGCACTCTAAGCCCTGGGAGCACTGGGAGCACATGACACCTAGAACACAGGCAGCAGAATCACAGTTCTGGATAAATACTGGAGTCCCCTGAGCATGTTAAACAATCCTGATGCTGGGCTCTGCCCAAGACTTCTGAGCAGGAGGCCTAGAGGTATGGCTTTAGGATGAATCAGAGCTTCCCATAGACCCCAGTAGGCAGTACACATTGAAAACGAGTGCTTTTGCCACTCCCAGGGAATTCCTTTACACCTACCTGATTTGTTGCAGAACATTTCCCTGAGAGATTGATTGAAGTTTTGAGGACACAGAGGTGGGATGATGGTCTTCCATCCTGGGACAGGGTGTCCCAATTCCCACACCCTTTCTGTCACCTCAAGGGGAGTCAGAAGTTCCACTGGAGGGCTGGTGCTTAGGTTGGCTTCAATCTTACCTGTTTACAACTGACAACAAGAAAGAACCTTCCCCAGAGCCTGGGATCCACTGCCACCAGGTTTAAAGTCATTCTCAGGCAGCCCCTTCCAGCTGGGCCTTGTTCACCAAACAAACCTGGGCTCCTCTCCATAAAATGCAAAACTCCTTTTTACAATACCTGTGGGTAAATGAGAGCAAGTGACAGAAAGCTTAAAAATAGCTATTAGCACCTTTCTCCCCACTAGGCATTAATCCCTTTCCTTCCCCTGAGCTGTCTTAAGCAAACAGCCACAGATGAGACATTCCATTCCTCTTTCTGGACTCCCAATCCTGTCTTGCTGAAAGGCATTTCCTTTGCTTTTCCTACACTTTCCTTATAAAGTGTACATTTTCAGAACTTTATTTGACATAGAAATTATTATGGGTGCACCTGGGTGGCTCAGTGCGTTAAAGCCTCTGCATTCAGCTCAGGTCATGATCTCAGGGTCCTGCAATAGAGCCCTGATTTGGGCTCTCTGCTCAGGAGAGAGCCTGCTTCCCTTTATCTCTATCTGTCTGCCTTTCTGCCTACTCATGGTCTCTGTCAAATGAATAAATAAAATTGTTAAAAAAAAAAAAGAAATTATCATGAATTCTGAGATTTGTTTTCAGACTCCAGAGAAAAATGGGTGTGTGTGCAGAATAAATAAGACTGGCAATATTTGATACTTAATCTATGAACCCCAGTTCAATGAATCATTATCCTGGCTCTTGTGTACATGGAAAAGTGTCCACAATGCAAAATATAATGAAAGACACTGTGGGGGGAAATTCAAATTTAGATAATATTCTTAGAGTGTTAATATCGTCAGAAATTATTCGATTCTTTTGATATCATCATGTGAACTGAAATTTTAAAACTTCTTATTCAAAGATATATAGTCCTTTAGATTATGCATGCTTTGTTTTATTTTATTGTACAGCCCATTTTGTTCAAAAAGTTTCTATTGCTTTAGAGTCATATACTTTTATATAAAACTAAACGATGTAGTTAACATGTAATAACTAGTAAGTCTAAAGGCATATTTGTCATGACTGCAGTTACAGATGTTTCCCTGAGGTGTGAGGGGTCTTCCTGCACATAGTTTGCCCAGGCATTTCTGCTGGTCCTGATGTGATCCTGGCGTTTCACATGGGAAGCACATGGCAGCCAGGTTCACCAATTCCCTTTGCTTTTTGCTTTATTTAACAGCATCTTTAATAAACTCCACATTTAAATGTTTTAAAAATTAAGTCAGTATCAGAGCCTATTTCATCCTCAGAGGAAGCATGTTATTTCTAGAAAGCCATTTTTATATGAAAATCACAGAAGGATTTGGCCCAGAGTTGCAAAGTCCCCTCTTCAGTGATGATAAAAAGGACCCAATCCTTATTTTGGCAATCACTCCCATCTTGGACCCAGAGCTTAACATCAGACAATGACTGCAGCAGTCACCTCTACACTCTGTGGTCCTCACAAATGAGCACACTGTAGGCTTCTTCTCATAAAATCTGTACATTATATGTTGTTTGAACATCCAGCTGCCGCAGGGACTTAAACTAAGCCTCTGTTGCCTCTCCTTTTACTTGGGGGATAATAAAAATGCTGCCCCAGAGGCATGCTGCATTAAATGGATAATACACATGGCATAGTCATCACAGTGCTTGGCACAGAGAAAAGGCTCAGTCAGAGGAAGGATCCATACCTCCTCAGAAACCAGGTGATAAAATGTCTCCCTTTATATTCCTGCTGCCTAGTCAAGACTTTTCTGTTGCCTGTTGCCTAGGTCCCACACAATACCTCCATTACTAGTTGGGCTGGGCCCTCACCACCGTACCAGGGTACGTTATACAAAATTTCCATTTATCTGTGAAAACTTCTTTTCGTGTTTAGATTTTAATTTTTTGTTTGTTTTTTTGTTTTGTTTTGTTTTTGGGAGAGATAAGTCTTGTCACCTTAACCACGAATGTTTACATCCTGAGTATACTACTCTTGCTGCTGTCAGCACTGTTAACACTACTGAGGAGACAATCGACCCAAGTCTCCAGCCCATACCCCACCCCCACCTCGTCTCAGTGAGGGGAGAGTCCTGGAGGCTCAGCATGGGCCCTACTTTCACAGCAGCTCACTGCCTAATGGGTTTCCAAAGAAGAACCCAGAGATCTCACTGTTGTTTCTCGCAGCCCAAACAAGGGTAAGAAGATCTATATCTTCTTTCCTTATCCATCTTATGTCTTAATGTAGTTATTCCAGGATCTGGAGTAAAGATAACTGCAAATACAAAGCCCGGTAAGACTTGATTTCCCTTGGAAACCAATCTCGACTCCATGGAAATTGATCTTCAATGTACTGATGAGAGAAGGAGACTATCACATCGGATGTGTTAATGGGAAATGACCCGGAAAGAACTTTTTAGGTAAGAACACACATCATCCACATCTGAGGGTTGAGAGGAGCAGTTAAAAGCCTCCAGAATAAACTGCATTGCATGCACAATAGTTCCTTCCCTTTAAGGGATATATACTCTTCGTTGGTCTCAAAATCTTCCTAAGTCATGACAACATTAATTAACTTATATCTACAAGTTACAGAATGATGGCTTAATATTTATGATGCATTAAATTTGTATATACTTATGTTTATATATGATTAGTTTACATTTTAAGCATACATACTTTCTACTTTTAATATTTTAAACTTCAGTGATTTTCTTTAAACATTCTAGGCTTGGGTTTTTTATCAGTTTAACGTTACACTTGGGAGACAACAGTAAGCAGCATTTTATTTATAGTCTCTTTTTATTGTATATTTATTTCTTAATCATCATGTCTCATATTTTCAAAGTTTTTAAAAAGTTATCAAAAAGAGAAACATAACAGTAGCAGAGAAGAAATCAACAGTTACAACCCAGAAGCTGCAGCAGAAGACACTCAACTGCACCCTGAGTAATTTTGGGGAGGGGAACGGAAGCATGTCTGGCTGACAGTCCCAGGATACAAGTCCCTAATTCAGGGCATTCCAAGGTCATAAGTCACGTTGTCCCCCAAATATCTCTGGGGTCATCACTGGCCTCCCAGGTTAGGATCTGAAAACAACCTGGAATAGATTAAGGATAAAATGAAAAACCCAGCATATTTAATCCGCATTTTATCAGCTTCACATACTATAAAGTGAAAGTATGTCCTAGAGAGGTGCTCTTTTGCTGTGAAAACAAGTTTTATTCTTTGATTTGTACAATGTTGCATTTGGTCAGGTCTAGCGGAGTGTGATTTGAGTATATTCAAAACAGCTATCCCAACCCAAGTTAAAAGTAGACCCTTGCTTGCCTTACTGCAGACTCTCGGGCTCCAGACCCCATGTCTCTGGAGGAGGCAGGGGCATTTCCTTGGGGGGTGGGAGGACAAGGGGTTGGGAGGGTTTTCTGTAGTCATCATGTAGGGTTTTCTGTAGTTGGTCCCCACCCTGAAGGCCTGTTTTTTATCCCTGTCCAGGGAAGTCACTGCCTGACTTTAACATATGAAAGAAGGAAGGGAGAAAATCCTACCTGCAGGGGCCAGGGTTTCTCCTTGGGGCCTTAAGCTGGTTCCTGACCCTCCAGTACCCCTGGCAGTTTGTTTTAAATTCTTAAATTAACAAGTATGGTTTACCTGAGCAAACCCACTTGGCAGGGAGTTAAGTTTTATTGCCTCCCGGGCAATCTCATAAAGCCTTTTGGTGGTAGTCTAATGCAAAGGGCCTGGAGACCAGCAGATGCTAACACCCAGCCCTCTTGCCTATAGGGGCACCCCCATGGCCATGCTGCTGCAGCAATGGTCACACCTGTTTGCTGGGCAGCTTCTGCCTATGCCCAGCCTACTTCACCAGCCCTTATTTGGAGCAGGACCAGAGGCAGAGGTGGGCATGAGCAGGAGCAGGCTGCCAGTTGGGTGGGGGCATGGTATCAGGCTTGGGGAGAAGCAGTGCTTGACCTTGCAGAGGGAAGGGGTGGCGGGCAGGATCCCCAGAGTAGGGGCAGAAGCAGACACCTAGGGTTGGGAGGACAGACAAGGTGGGGCATGGATGAGCAAAGGCAGTGCAGGCACCTGCAAGGCTAAGGCTGCCTCTTCTCAGTGAATGCAGCACACTCATTCATGGAGCCTGGACCTTCCACTGTGGCCGCCTTTGCAGGTGTGTCTTCTCAGCCCTGCACTCTCTCTGCCAGCAGGCAACAGCAGCTAAGGTAAGCCGATCTACGTCCTGTGCATACAGCCCACACTCACAGGCATTCCTCCTCTGTACCTACCAATGCATAGAGATCTAGCTGTGCCAGGCGAGAAATGAGAAAGTGGGTTTTTTGATCACTTAGAAAAGTCACATTCATTGTGATATGCATGTCCTATTATTTTATATTATTTACATTAGAACTAACTTTTGTATTTATTATATGATGATAAATATTATATTTATAATGATAATATGTTGATGATTAATATTATCGTTATTATTTTTTAAAGATTTTATTTATTTTTTTGAGAGAGAATGAGTGAGAGAGAGCATGAGAGAGGAGAAGGTCAGAGGGAGAAGCAGACTCCCCAAAGAGCTGGGAGCCTGATGCAGGACTCGATCCTGGAAGTCCGGGATCATGACCTGAGCCGAAGGCAGTCGCCCAACCAACTGAGCCACCCAGGCGCCCTATCATTATTTTTTTTTTAATGATTCCTAAGTTGACTATGCCCGGATGGCTGGGTTTAAATTTGTTTTCCAAACAGTGTCCTTAAGTGTCCTTTCGGTCCTTTCAGACTTGAGGGAGCACATAAGCTGCTAAGCAGAGCAACACCTGGCAGGGAGGTTACTGACTAAATCTGTAGTGATTGCCCTACACCACACCAACACCCTCTCCTCAGCTGTGAAATGAGGAGGGCACTGTATCAACACAGGAACAGGCATGGATGGCCAGCACCGCCCTTTAGAGCCAACCAGGCAATGCTCCCAGAGAAGGAAGGTGGCTTATAAGCCCAAATCAGGCCTGCCACACATTTTAAAAGCCAGGAGATGGAGAATGCACAGGGTGAACACTCATGTGAGACTTCTGAGCAGTTTATACAAATACAAAAGCTATGTTCAAACTTGATAACTTTATCTGCAACTAATAAATAAAAAAAAATACAGACTTAACTTCAGATATAAGCAGGGTCATAGAAAAGCCACAACCTTCTATTAATCTGTAAGTGTTCAGCATGAGTCTTTAGAGAATAAGCATATGTCTTCAACAGGTGTCTAGCATATTTGACTTTCACTTAGAGTTTAAACACCTGAAACTCTTTCCCTTCTCCTTAGGACTCGATGTAGCACACTGTTTTTCTCAGCAGTGTTTTTCTCAGCAGTTTCACTGAACCCCTTTCAGTAATTTAATAATTAGGGGATTTCCAACAATGGTTCCAGAAGGCAAGGTGATTCCCTTCTGTAGAAAGCAAATAGAAACAAGTGTAGGAAAGGTCTTTATTATGTAGCCTTTAGGATAAAATGGGTAAAATGATTAAGGAAAAGGAAACCCATCCATTTAAAGGCATTGGATACTGACTAGAGGCCTATTCAAGTCAAGAAGTGTTTACTTAAAAAATGACAAGAGCTCCAAAATAAGAATGGTGGAAGAGAATGATTTTCTTGCCTAGAACTTATTCCTTTTCTATTTCCCCTCAACACACCCCCAGCTCATTCTGGAAGAACTGTCATTTTACCTTAAGAGAAGAGGCTCTTCTACCAAGAGTGTCAATCACAGTTCTGGATGGAGGGTGAAAACCTGCAGCTTTGCTCACCTTAACTGACAGACTTGGCTTAAAATCAAGAGAAAACCTGCAGCTATGCTAGCCCAAGTTTGTATTCTGGTTTGTGACAATCAGCAGGCCAAAAGTTTATGGGGGAGAAGTTAAACATAAAAGAAGAAGAAAAAGAGTGAAATAACCTCTCACTCCTAAACTTTGTCATTGGAAGCACACTCTAGAAATCTGGCAAAATCCAAAAGGCAAAGGAGGTGGAGAACAGACTACAATTTTGAATGCCTCTCTCAACCCACATACTGCTCCATTGGCAGAGATTAGAAGACATCTAAATTTGAGGTGTTTGAGCACAGTTTCTGCGTATCAAAATCAAAGTGCTAAGGCAAAGGCAAAGGAAATATCACTAAGCTACAAGTGTAAAACAATGCATAACACATGGGAACATGTTATCATGATTTCCCTTTAGAAACAAGGAAGGTCAAGAAGGCAATAGGATGAGAGGGAGACAAGATGGCGGGAAGTAGGAGGAGGCGACTTTTCAACCTGTACCCTAAAGTGAGCTGATTACCTACCAAAGAACTCCGATCACCCATGAAATCAGCCTGAGATCAGAATTATACACGTCTGGATCTCTATAGGGGCAGAAGATGCCAGTGGGCAGGTAAAGCAGACTGGGAACATTGGACTGATATGGGAAGATAAACAAAAGTGGGAGGGAGCCACCGAGGCAACAGATTGGAAAGTAATACCCCTAATTCGAGAGTGCCTTGCATCTGGGGACCAGCATTAACTTGGAGACTGGTTGAAAGCACTCCAAAAGAGCAAAGGATCGTGGTGGGGTGGGGAAGAATTGTGGGAATTGGGTGGCTAGGGACAGGGGCTTAAGTCTCCGGACCCAGGACAGCCTCCCCTGGCGCTGAGCCAGAGAGAGTGCGCAAAGAAACCAGGTCTTGGTCCCTGAGCCGCCAGCGCACCTGAGAACGCATGGGCTCCCGGCTCCTGTTGAGGGGCTGGGAGCCATGCCAGATGGCAGAATGCCATGCCCTGCTACAGAGCCTAAGACCCGCAAGCCCCTCACCCTCCCCGAGAGAGGTGTACAAAGGCCCACCCGGCGCTCTTAGACCCGCACCATTGTTTGAGTCTGAGACACGCGCCCCAAACTCTCCCCTGAGAGAGGTGCGCAATGGCTCAGCCTGGTGTTTTCAGACCTGAGCCCCACTCTCAGAGCCAGAGACTCGCGTGCGCGCGACCCACAGCCTCCCCTGAGAGAGGTGCGCTCAAGTCGGGCGCTCTTAGACCCAGAAAGACCAGGCACTCCCAGCCAGTGGGAAAATCTCAGTGTGCAATCACTGCTTGGAACCTCTCTGGTGGTCTGGAGCTGCCCAGACAGCCGCCGCTGCCGTGGTTTTGGGTACAAGCAGATCCTGCATCCCCAGGGACCGCGACTCGGAACCTGCTCTGCAAGCAGCCAAGGGGGAATTTATATGGGCTCTGCAGCCAGACTGAGGCTTCTCTCTCAGAGGGAGGTCAGGGTGCCCTTGGCTTTCCTCTAAACCTACAAAAACCATCAAAAGCAGTCAAGGCGAGAGAAAAAAAAAAAGTGAACAAACATAAAAACCTCCAGAGAACAAAAGCCTGAAAAAACCGGTTTCCTCAGAGCCCACGCCCTTGAGGGGGGCGGGAGGACTTAACTCAGGGAACATCATTGACTGAAAACATACGTGGCAATCCCCTCCCCCAGAAAACCAACCAGGAAAGAAAAAAAAAAAAATCTACAAGGGAACAACCACCACTACTTCATAGGAGAACTTTTATTTTTAATTTGCTCCCACTATTTTGGCTCATTTTTTTAATATAGATAATTTTTTAACCTATCAACCAGCTGTCCAGTACATCAAATTCCATAATGACCTTCTAATCTGAACTTTTTGATACATACACCTGTGTTTTTCTTTTGCATTTCTATTTTTTAAATTTTTTTTCTAAATTTTAGTTTAGTTTAGTCTATTCCTTTTTAATTTTTATTTTCTAATATTCATAGAGAGTTAAACTTCAAGGTAATCCCCTTTCCCCAATCAATACTACCCCTATAGGTAAACCAATTTTTAATCCCCCTTTATCTTAGGAAAGTTGAGTCCTTTAACAAAGATATCAAGATACATCCAGGAAGAATCAAAACAAACTTCCTTGCCCACACTGAAAATTTAGAACCACTCTCCCATCTTTTTCTTCCACCAGTGTTTCTGTGTTTTTGTGTTTTTCCTGATAGTATATAAATCTTACACTTGGGGTTCTTTTTGATGAGGTTCTTCCTTTATTTGCTTATATATATATATATATATATATATTTTTTTTTTTTTTTTCCCTCTTGTCATATACTTTTCTCAGTCTTTTTGTTTGTCTGTTTTTGTTTGTATACTTCATCAATCTTACCTTGGGGCCTATTTGGGCTGAACCTTCTCTTTTATCTTCCCTTTCTTTCTAGTCTCTCTCTTTTCTTTTTCTTTTTCTTTTCTTTTTTCTCTCGTTTGGGTGGGGAATCCTGATTGCTCAGAAGTGTTCCAGGGTGCACATTGACTGCACCATGGTCGATACATCCAGCTACATCTGTTCAGTCATCTCTCACCAAAATGACTAGGAGGAGGAATGCCCAACAGAGGAAAAATACAGAGGATGGACCTTCAGCAACAGAGCTAATGGCTATCAACATAGACAACATGTCGGAAAGAGAATTCAGGCTAACAATTATCCAGGCAATAGCTAGGTTGGAGAAAGCCATGGATGACCAAACGAAATTGATTAGGGTCGAACTGAAAGCGACCAGAGAGGATGTTCACAATGTTAGGGCAGAGCTAAAAGCTACCAGAGATGAGGTTTATAATGCTCTCAATGAGTTCCAATCTAATCTAAATTCTCTCAAAGCTATGGTAACTGAGACAGAAGATAGAATTAGTGATCTGGAGGACAAACAGATAGAGAGAAAGGATCAGGAGGAAGCCTGGAACAAACAGCTTAGAAACCATGAAAACAGAATCAGGGAAATAAATGACGCCATGTAATGTTCCAACGTCAGAATTAGGAATCCCTGAAGGGGAGGAGAAAGAAAGAAGTCTAGAAGATATAGTGGAACATGTTCTTCATGAAAATTTTCCCAATCTCGCGAATGGAACCAGTGTTCATGTACTAGAGGCTCTACCCAAGATTATAGATTCCAGAAAAACATCAAGGCACTTGGTAGTCAAATTGAGGAATCATAATTATAGATATAATCTCTTGAAAGCCGCTAGGACAAAGAGGCTCCTTACTTACAGAGGAAAGCCCATCCCAGAATAACGTCAGACCTGTCTACAGAGACCTGGCAAGCCAGAAAGGGCTGGCCAAATATATTCAGGGCACTAAATAAGAAGAACATGCAGCCAGGAATACTTTATCCAGCAAGACTGACATTCAAAATGGATGGAGAGGTAAAGAGTTTCCAAGACCGGCAAGGCTTAAAAGACTATGCAACCACCAAGCCGACCCTGCAGGAAATATTAAGGGGGGTTCTATAAAAGAGGAAAAATCCTAAGAATAGCACTGAACAGAAATATAGAGACAATCTACAGAAAGAAAGACTTCAAAGGTAACGCGATGTCAATAAAAATGTATCTATCAATAATCACAATATTTTCTACTTCATCAGAGCCATTTTTTAGGTAGGCTTTACACCCAATGTGGGGCTTGAACTCCCAACTCCAAGATCAAAAATCTCATGTTCTACCAACTGAACCATCCAGGTGTCCTTATATGCATTCTTATACAAACTTGCAGTGCTAGATAATAAGGAAGTGCTCAGAATAAAAATAAACATGATATCAACTTTTGTCTGTACTGTTATTTGCAAATATCTTCTCCCATTCCGTGGGTTGCCTCTTTGTTTTGTTGACTGTTTACTTTGATGTGCAGAAGCTTTTGATTTTGATGAAGCCCCGAAAGTTTATTTTTGCTTTTGTTCCTTTGCCTTTGGAGACATATCTTGAAAGAAGTTGCTGTGGCTGATATCGAAGAGATTACTGCCTATGTTCTCCTCTAGGATTCTGATCGATTCCTGTCTCACATTGAGGTCTTTTATCCATGTTCAGTTTATCTTTGTGTACGGTGTAAGAGAATGGTCGAGTTTCATTCTTCTACATATAGCTGTCCAGTTTTCCCAGCACCATTATTTGAAGAGACTGTCTTTTTTCCATTGTATATTTTTTTCCTGTTTTGTCGAAGATTATTTGACCATAGAGTTGAGGGTCCATATCTGGGCTCTCTACTCTGTTCCACTGGTCTATGTGTCTGTTTTTATGCCAGTACCATGCTGTCTTGGTGATCACAGCTTTGTAGTAAAGCTTGAAATCAGGTAACGTGATGCCCCCAGTTTTATTTTTATTTTTCAACATTTCCTTAGCGATTCGGGGTCTCTTCTGATTCCATACAAATTTTAGGATTATTTACTCCAGCTCTTTGAAGAATACCGGTGGAATTTTGATCGGAATGGCATTAAAAGTATAGATTGCTCTAGGCAGTATAGACATTTTAACAATGTTTATTCTTCCGATCCAAGAGCATGGAATGGTCTTCCATCTTTTTGTGTCTTCTTCAATTTCTTTCATGAGTGTTCTATAGTTCCTCGAGTACAGATCCTTTACCTCTTTGGTTAGGTTTATTCCCAGGTATCTTATGGTTCTTGGGTCTATTTCTGGGCTATTTCTGCGCTCTCTATTCTGTTCCATTGATATATATGTCTGTTTTTGTGCCAGTACCATATTCTCTTGATGATGATAGCTTTGTAATAGAGCTTGAAGTCCCGAATTGTGATACCACCAACTTTGGCTTCCTTTTTCAATATTCCTTTGGCTATTCGAGGTCTTTTTTGGTTCCATATAAATTATAGGATTATTTGTTCCATTTCATTGAAAAAAAATGGATGGGATTTTGATAGGGATTGCATTAAATTTGTAGATTGCTTTAGGTAGTATAGACATTTTCACAATATTTGTTCTTCCAATCCATGAGCATGGAACATTTTTCCATTTCTTTGTGTCTTCCTCAATTTCTTTCATGAGTACTTTATAGTTTTCTGTGTATAGATTCTTTGCCTCTTTGGTTAGGATTATTCCTAGGTATCTTATGGTTTTGGATGCAATTGTAAATGGGATTGACTCCTTAATTTCTCTTTCTTCTGTCTGGTTGTTGGTGTAAAGAAATGCAACTGATTTCTGTGCATTGATTTTATATCCTAACACTTTACTGAATTCCTGTACAAGTTCTAGCAGATTTGGAGTGGAGGTTTTTGGGTTTTCCACATATAGTATCATATCATCTGCAAAGAGTGATAGTTTGACTTCTTCTTTGCTGATTTGGATGCCTTTAATTTCCTTTTGTTGTTTGATTTCTGAGGATAAGACTTCTAGTACTATGTTGAATAGCAGTGGTGATAATGGACATCCCTGCCGTGTTCCTGACCTTAGCAGAAAAGTTTTCAGTTTTTCTCCATTGAGAATGATATTTGCGGTGGGTTTTTCATAGATGCCTTTGATGATATTGAGGTATGTGACCTCTATCCCTACACTTTGAAGAATTTTGATCAGGAAGGGATGCTGTACTTTGTCAAATGCTTTTTCAGCATCTATTGAGAGTATCATATGGTTCTTTTTCTTTCTTTTATTGATGTATTGTATCACGTTGATTGATTTGTGGATGTTGAACCAAGCTTGCAGCCCTGGAATAAATCCCACTTGGTCGTGGTGAATAATCCTTTCAATGTACTTTTGGATCCTATTGGCTAGTATTTTGGTGAGAATTTTCGCATCTGTGTTCATCAAGGATATTGGTGTATAATTCTGTTTTTTGATGGGATCCTTGTCTGGTTTTGGGATCAAGGTGATGCTGGCCTCATAAATGAGTTTGGAAGTTTTCCTTCCATTTCTATTTTTTGGAACTGTTTCAGGAGAATGGAATTAATTCTTCTTCCAGTGTTTGGTAGAATTCCCCTGGGAAGCCATCTGGCCCTGGGCTTTTGTTTGTTTGGAGATTTTTGATGACTGTTTGAATCTCCCCACTGGTTATGGGTCTGTTCAGGTTTTCTATTTCTTCCTGGTTCAGTTGTGGTAGTTTATATGCCTCTAGTCATGCATCCATTTCTTCCAGATTGTTGAATTTGTTGGCTTGGAGTTGCTCATAATATTTTCTTATACTTCTTTGTTTTTATTTGGTGTTGGCTGTGATCTCTCCTCTTTCATTCATTATTTTATATATTTGGGTCCTTTCTCTTTTCTTTTGGAAAAGTTTGGCCAGGGGTTTATCAATCTTATTAATTCTTTCAAAGAACAAGATCCTAGTTTCGTTGATTTGTTCTATTGTTTTTTTTTTTTTTTTTTTTTTTTTTTTTTTTTTTTTTTTTTTTTGGTTTCTATTTCATTGATTTCTGCTCTGATCTTTATGATTTCTCTTCTCCTGCTGGGTTTAGGTGTTCTTTGTTGTTCTTTCTCCAGCTCCTTTAGGTGTAGGGTGAGGTTGTGTATTTGATACCTTTCTTATTTCTTGAGAAAGGCTTGTATCACTATATATTTTCCTATAAGGACTGCCTTTGCTGTTTCCCACAGATTTTGAACCATTGTGTTTTCATTATCATTTGTTTCCATGAATTTTTTCCATTCTTCTTTAATTTCCTGATTGACCCATTCATTCTTTAGAAGGATGCTGTTTAGTCTCCATGTATTTGGGTTCTTTCCAAATTTCCTCTTGTTATTGAGTTCTAGCTTCAGAGCATTGTGGTCTGAAAATATGCAGGGAATGATCCCAATCTTTTGATACCGGTTGAGACTTGATTTAGGACCAAGAATGTGATCTATTCTGGAGAATGTTCCATGTGCAGTAGAGAAGAATGTGTATTCTGTGGCTTTGGGATGAAATGTTCTGAATATATCTGTGATGTCCATCTGGTCCAGTGTGTCATTTAAGGCCTTTATTTCCTTGTTGATCTTTTGCTTGGATGATCTGTCCATTTCAGTGAGGGGAGTGTTAAAGTCCTCTACTATTATTGTATTAGTATTGATGTGTTTCTTTGGTTTTGTTATTAATCGGTTTATGTAGTTGGCTGCTCCTATGTTTGGGGCATACATGTATAAAACTGTTAGATCTTCTTGTTGGATAGACCCTTTGAGTATGATATAGTGTCCTTCCTCATCTCTTATTATATATAGTCCTTGGCTTAAAATCTAATTGATCTGATATAAGGATTGCCACCCCAGCTTTCTTTCAATGTCCATTAGCATGGTAAATTTTTTTCCACCCCCTCACTTTAAATCTGCAGGTGTGTTCGGGTCTAATGAGTCACTTGTAGATAGCATATGGATAGGTTTTGTTTTTTTTTCTCCATTCTGATATCCTATGTCTTTTGATTGGGGCATTTAGCCCATTAACATTCAGGGTAACTATTGAAAGATATGAATTTAGTGCCATTGTATTGCCTGTAGGATGACTATTACTGTATATTGTCTCAGTTTCTTTCTGGTCTACTACTTTTAGGCTCTCTGATTAGAGGACCTCTTTCAATATTTCCTGTAGAGCTGATTTGGTGTTTGCAAATTCTTTCCGTTTTTGTTTGTCCTGGAAGCTTTAATCTTCTATTTTCAATGATAGCCTACCTGGATATAGTATTCTTGGCTGCATGTTTTTCTCCTTTAGTGCTCTGAATATATCATGGCAGTTCTTTCTGTCCTGCCAGGTCCTGAGGATAAATCTGCTGCCAATCTACTATTTTTAGCATTGTATGTTGCAGACTTCTTTTCCCAGGCTGCTTTCAGGATTTTCTCTTTCTCACTAAGACTTGTAAAAGTTACTATTAGATGACGGGGTGTGGACCTATTCTTATTGATTTTGAGGGGGTTCTCTGAACCTCCTGGATTTTGATGCTTGTTCCCTTTGCCATGTTGGGGAAATACTGTATAACAATTATCTCCAATATACCTTCTGCTCCCCTCTTTCTTTCTTCTTCTTCTGGAATCCCAATTATTCTAATGTTGTTTCATCTTATGGTATCACTTATCTCTTGAATTCTCCCCTCATGGTCCAGTAGTTGTTTGTCTCTCTTTTGCTCAGCTTCTTTATTCTCTGTCATTTGGTCATTTATCACTAATTCTCTCTTCTGCCTCATTTATCCTAGCAGTAATAGCCTCCATTTTTTATTGCACCTCATTAATAGATTTTTTTATTTCCGCTTGGTTAGATTTTAGTTCTTTTATTTCTCCAGAACGGACTTTTATTTCTCCAGACAGGGTTTCTCTAATAGATTCCATGCCTTTTTGAGCCTAGCTAGGACCTTGAGAATTGTCATTCTGAACTCTAGATCTGACATATTACTAATGTTCATATTGATAAGGTCCCCAGCCTTAGGTACTGCCTCTCTTTCTTTTTTTTTTTTTTTTTTGTGGTGAGTTTTTTGCCATGTCATTTTATCCAGATAAGAATATATGAGGGAGCAAATAAAATGTTAAAAGGGTGGCAAAGACCCCCAGGAAAATGTGTTTTAACCAAATCAGAAGAGGCCCCAACTCATGGGTGGGGATGAAGCGGTAAAAAACAGGTTCAGAAAAAAAATTTAAAAAGAAAACAAATAAAAAAATATATATATGACTGGTGACTAGAACAGGGTCACCCACTTAATTTTGGGAGTATTTTGGTCACTTAGAAGAAACTGCCTCCCCAAATTTTAAAGAATTAAAGACATATATAAGGGTAAACACAATGAAGGAATAGAATATGACTATAAAGATGAAAAATTTTTTTTTTAATTTCTAAAAAAGGAGTGGATGATAAGTTGGTTGGGAGAATAAAGAAAAAGAAAATGGGGAGAATTTGCTCAGGCTGCAGATTAGAATGAGCCTGGTGTTAGATTTAGGGTGTATTTTGATCTATTAGAAGAATTTGTACCCCAAATTTTTTAGAAAAAAACCTGTGTTATATAGAAAATAAAGTTAGTTACAATGAAGGATAAAATATGACTATAATAATGAAGGTTCAAAAAAGATTTTTTTTAATTTTTTATTTTTTCAGCATAACAGTATTCATTATTTTTGCACCCCACCCAGTGCTCCATGCAATCCATGCCCTCTACAATACCCACCACCTGGTGCCCCCAACCTCCCACCCCCCACCCCTTCAAAATTCTCAGATCGTTTTTCAGAAAAAAGATTTTTTTTAATGAAAGGTATTGTTAATATAAACTAGTTAAAAATGTTAAAAGAGGAAAAGGTAAAGGTTAAAAAATATAGCAGAAGAAAAAAATAAAATTAAAAATTTAATTAACTTTGCAAGACTAAAGAATCATGGGGAGAAAGCCATGAATTCCATGCTTTGCTTTCTCCTCCTCTGAAATTCCGCTGTTCTCCTTGGTAAGTGAACTTGGTCCTGACTGGATTTCTTGTTGATCTTCTGGGGGAGGGGCCTGTTGTAGTGATTCTCAAGTGTCTTTCCCCGAGGCAGAATTGCACTGCCCTTAGCAGGGGCCAGGCTAAGTAATGTGCTCGGGTTCACTTTTGGGAGCTTTTGTTCCCTGAACAATTTCTGTAGAGTTTGGAATGAAAATGGTGGCCTCCTGATCTCTGGCCCAGAGGAACCAACAGCTCAGGGCCCCACTCCTCAGTGCACCCTTGGAGAAAAGTTGCTCAATCACTCCTGTCTCCCTGGACTCCAGCTGAGCTCTGAGCTCACCCAGCCTGTGACCAAGCATCTCTGTCTCTGGCACACAGCTCTGCTTGGAGTCTCTGAACCCCACAGATCCCTGAGCTATTCCAGGGGGTCTCCCCAGATCTTGTGGGGTCCCCGCTCACAGAGCAGTGTCCTGTGCCTTGGATTACAGTTCAAGGTAACCCCGAGTTGCAAGCTCACTCCTTGGCTCCATCTCTGTACCTGGTTTCCCTGCTCTAATACCTGTGAGCTCTGTGACACTCAGACACCCCTGATCCTTCTGTGACCCCATGGGACCTGAGGCCATGCTGTCCCAGTGCATTGTCTTCCTATTACTTAAGTATTTCCCACTTGTAACTATTGACAATCTTTTGCAATTTATGAATTAAATTATTTCCAAGGGCCACAACAGTTTTAACTTAGTGTTTGCTTCATTTAGTACTGAAAACAATTTTCATTTAAAATTTAAAAATATTCTTATATGATATCATATTCTACATACAAAAAGATATAATCCAGAGACCAAATGGTTTATTAACCAGATTGAACAGTCAGGTAATAGAAATGGAAGAAATTCACTGGGGTTTATTCCACTAGACTGTAAAATCATGAAAGCAGGTATACTATATATCTTGGCTACAAATTATTATTTAATTCCCTTCAGCTTGCAAAGTCCTTATCTAATTTAGTAGGTACTTTGTAACTTTTGTTCAGTGAGCAATTTAATTGGTGATCATTGGAAAGGCAAGTAAGAAAAGAGGGATAAGAGCTTGTGAGACTTGAAGATGTTGATTAAAAATTAAGCATAATTGGGGGCCTCTGGGCAGAGCTGTCTTGGTTTTGGCTCTGTCGTGAACTCAGGGCCGTGAGATGGAGCCCTATGTCAGGCTCCATGCTCAGTGGGGAGCCTACTTAGGACTCTCCCTCTCCCTCTCTTTCTGCCCCCCCTTTCTATCTCTCCATTTCTCAAATAAAAGCATCACTGGTTTGGTCTAACAAATAAGGAACTTAGAAATTGTCACTCCAACCTAACAAGTAAAAAGCTGAAAAATAAGGAACTCACTCAGAGAGTGATTTCATGGACAAACCCTTGCTCCTAAAACATGAGAGACAGACAGGCAGATCCAGAGAATTACAAGCTTCCAGAACAGAAACTTCCACAGAAACCAGTGCTGGGGTTGGGAAACCTAAACGGTAGTTAGTGTATTGCTTGAAGGTTTAGTGTGGTTATGACTCTGATAAGAACTCTATTGGGGGAAAAAACAAAAACCACCTGCAAGGGGACCCAGCCATAGGGAACCTCCACACATTTGTGTGTTTTACCTCCTGGAGCTCTACCATGTCCTCATAGTTAACAGTGGAGAAAAATTTCCTCATGCCTCTAGGAGGAGAAAAGAAAAAAAGAACCATTTTGAAAAATACCCCTTTTATCTACATAAGAACAACCCAAAACGCTGATGGAAAGTATCAGTGAACAAAGGAAATTGAGAGAGACTCCATATTCATGGATAAAGATTCAATATGGTCAAGATAACAGTTCATCAAAAATTGGTCTATAGATTCAACACAATCCCAGCCAAAATCTCATCAAGTTAATTTATGGATATCAGCAAACTGATTGTAAATATACTTGAGAGGACTGAAGATCAAGAATAGCCAACATAGGGGGCGCCTGGGTGGCTCAGTGGGTTAAGCCGCTGCCTTCGGCTCAGGTCATGATCTCAGAGTCCTGGGATCGAGCCCCACATCGGGCTCTCTGCTCAGCAGGGAGCCTGCTTCCTCCTCTCTCTCTGCCTGCCTCTCTGCCTGCTTGTGATCTCTCTGTCAAATAAATAAATAAAAATCTTTAAAAAAAAAAAAAAGAATAGCCAACATAATATTGCAGGAGAAGAACAAAGTCAAAGCACAGGTAATACTCTTCTTCAAGACTTACTATAAAACTATAATAATCAAGATAGTGTGGTTATTGGTAAAAGAATAGACAGATTAATGGCATGGATTAGAGAGCCCATAGATCCACAGAAGTATGTCAACTGATCTTTGACAAAGGAACAAAGGCAATATACTAGAGCAATGAAGTTCTTTTCAACCAATAATGCTGCAACTAGACGTTCACATGGAAGAAAAAAAAAGACACAGACCATATACCATTCATGAAAATTGATCCAAAATGGATCACAGACTGAAATGTAAAATCCAAAAGTGTGTAACTCTTACAATATAGTATAGGAGAAAATCCATGGCCTGGGGTCTGGTAATGATTTTTTAGATACAACATTGAAGGCACAGTCCATGAAAAAACAATTGACTAGCTGGACTTTATAAAATTAAGAAATTATTCTCTGCAAAAGACAATGACAGGAGCCACAGACTGGGAGAAAATGTTTACAAAAGACACATCTGATAAATGACCACTATCCAAGAATTCTTAAAATGCAGCCCTAGAAAATGAACAACCCAATTAAAAATTGGACTAAAGACCTGAACAATTACCTCATCAAAGATTTATAGTTGGCAAGAAAACAGATGGGAAGATATTCAACTTCCTCTGACAGCAGGAAATTTTAAGTTAGAAATGAGATGGCACCACGCACCTGTGAGAATAGACAAAATCCAAAACAGGTGATCCCAAATGCTGGAAAGGATATAGAACAACAGAATCTCTCATTCATTGATGGTGGGAATGAAATGGTACCGCCACTTTGGAAGACAGTTTGGTGGATGCTCCCCAAACTAAACATACTCTTACCATACTATCAAGCAACTATAGTCTTTGTATTTACATGAATAAGTTGAACGCATGTCAACATACAAACTTGCACATGGATATTAATGCAGTTTTATTCATAATTGCAAAAAACTTGGAATCAAATAAGGTGTCTTTAAGTGGGTGAATAGATTTTAAAAAACAACAACTCCAGTACATCAAATGAGATTCAGTGCTACAAAGAAATAGATATCAAGCTGTAAACAGATGTGGAAGAAACTTAAATTCTTATTATTATTTAAAGAAGACAATATGAAAGTTCTATGTAGGATTCCACCATGACATTCTGTAAAAATAAGAATTGTGAAGCACTTAAAATAACTGTGTTTGCCAGGGTTTAGATGGGAGGAAGGAATGAATAGGCAGAGCAGAGGGGATTTTGAAGGCAAAAATGTCCCGTGTGATACTATAATGGTAGATCCACCTGATTATACATTTATCAAGATCCACATAATGTATGATATCATTAGTGAACCTCAATGTAAACTATCAGCTTTGGAAACTAATGACATCTTAACTTCAATTCATTGGTCATAACAAATGTATCCTATCATTCTAGATATTGATAGTGAGGGAGGTTGTGCATTTGTGGAAATGAGGAATATGTGGAAATTCTCTGTAGTTTCTGCTCAATTTTGCTGTGCACCTAGAACTTCTCTTAAAAATACAAGTGGTTTTTGTTTTGTTTTGTTTTGTTTTCTCTGTTTTTTTTTTTTTTTAGTTTAAAAAATAAAGAATGTGTATTCTGCTACTTTTGTATGGTATGTTCTGTAAATATTTATTAAGTCCATCTGGTCTAAAATGTTGTTTAAGGCCAATGTTTATTTACTAAATTTTCTGTCTGTGATATAAGTAGGGTAGTATTAAAGTCCTCTGCTATTATTGTTTAGCAATTTCTCCTTTGGGTCTTTTATAATTTATATTTTGGTGTGTGGAACTTTTATTGATGATATATTTTATGTCTTTGTATTTTGTGTATCCCTTAACTATGTATTGTAGTTCCTGTTAATTTTACTACTCTTGTCTTTTAACCCAAATACTAGCTTTATAAGTGGTTAATCCACTACTTTTACTATATGTTTGCTTTTACCAGTGAGGTTTTAGTTGCACATGTTTTCTTGATATTAGTTAATGACTTTTAGTTCTGTTTAAAAAATTATCTTTAACATTTCCTCCAAGGCCAATTTGGTGAATGATGAAATCCTTTAGCTTTTTCTTGTCTGGAAAGCTCTTTATCTTTCCTCAATTTTGAGTGACTGCTTGCCCAGGCATTCTTCCTTGGAACTTTGTTCTCAGCACTTTGGCTATGTCATGTCATTCTTTCCTGGCCTGGAAAGTTTCTGCAGAAAAATCAGATGATCTTCTCATAGGGATTCCCTTGTAAATAACAAGTTGGTTTTTTTTTCTTGCCGTTTTTAAGGTACTCTGTTTAACTTTTGATATTTTAACTAATGTCTTGGTGTGGATCTCTTTACCTTATTTGGAACTCTCTCTGCTTCCTGGACCTGAATGTCTGTTTTCTTTTCAGGTCAGGGAAGTGTTCAGCCATTATTTCCTCAAGTAAATTTTCTGCCCCTTTCTCTCTCTCATTTCCTTCTGAAACACTTATAATGGGAATATTATTCCACCTGATATTGTCCAATAAGTCTCTTAACATATCTTTACTTTTTAAAGTTCTATTTTTTCTTTCTTTCTTTCTTTCTTTCTTTCTTTCTTTCTTTCTTTCTTTCTTTCTTTCTTTCTTTCAGTAACCAATCCTTTGTGGTACTTATCATTTGATGTACAAGGATGCCCACTCTCACCACTCTTCTTCAACATATTGTTAGAAGTCCTAGCAACAGCAACCAGACAACAAAGAGAAATAAAAGGTATTCAAATTGGCAAAGAAGAAGTCAAACTCCCTCTCTTCACAGATGACATGATACTTTATATTGAAATCCCAAAAGACTCCACCCCCAAACTACTAAAACTCATACAGCAATTCAGTAATGTGGCAGGATACAAAATCAAGGTACAGAAATCTGTTGCTTTCTTATACATTAACAATGAAAATACAGAAAGGGAAATTGGAGAATTGGTTCCGTTTACGATAGCACCAAGAACCATAGGGTACCTGGGCATAAACCTAACCAAAGAGGTAAAGGATCTGTGCTCATGGAACTACAGAACACTCATGAAAGAACTTGAAGAAGACACAAAAAGATGGAAGACCGTTCCATGCTCATGGATCGGAAGAATAAACATTCTTAGAGTTCTATTTTCTTTTTGTTTTTCTGTTTGGATGAATTCTGCTGCCCTGTTGTTGAGCTTGCGAAACAGTTGACTTCATCCAGTCTTTTGTTGAACCTCTCTAATGTACTTTTTAGTTTAGCTGTTGTATTCCTCAGACATCTGATTGGTACTAACTTATATTTTCTTTCTTTCTGTTGAAGTTCTCACAGTGTTCACCCTGTGAGTTTCTCCTGAGTTTAGTGAGAATCTTTATAATTGTTACTTATAGATTAGTAGATTAGTTATATCCATTAATTTTCCTCCTGAGGCTTTGTCTTGTTCTCTCATCTGGGACATAGTCATTTCTCTATCTCTATTTTATTTGATTCTCTGTATTTGTTTCTGTGTATTATGTGAAACAGGTACCTCTCCTAGACGTGAAGGAGTGGCTTTGTATAGGAGATGAGATATCGTTCAACCTCGCCTAACACTTGATAGTCTCTTGAACCTTTGTGATTGGCTCAGTAGCTTCATTTATTCTTCCTAGGTATTAACTGTTGAGGGTGTGCCAAGACTTGTAGTGTTGCAAAGGGAAGAATCTCAGTCAACATTTAGCTTCAGGCTGACTGGAAGCCAGATCCTTTGGCAACTGCGTTTAGCATATGTAAACACATATACAGTCCTGTGGGTGCCAAATCATAGGCTCCGCTGATCTTCAGACCAAGAGATGTGGAGGTGTCTTCAGCACTCATTTCCAAGAATTGGTGTTTCAGGTGAGTTTATATATTCCTTTCTGGGAGGTACAAGTTGGCTTTGGTGAGGCCAAGGGAGGACACTAAGATGTCCACATTCCCCAACAGCACCTCTGTAGCTTCCAGATGTGTAGCATACCTGAAGTTTATATCTTCAGATTGAAGCTGTAGCAAAATTATTTTTTTTAAAAGGCAGACAAAGGATGCATTTCCATCAGCCTTTGTGCAGTGCACTGGGTGTGATAGCCTGTTCTGAACTGACTTTCTGATTGTAGCAGTTGCATGGGGTCCAGGAATACATGCTCCTCTGACCTCCAGAGCCAGGCAATCGAGAGGCATCACCTGTGTGGACTGCATTTGCCCACTAGTTTTAGCAAGACCTTGGGAAAATGATGATGGTGGGGCTTGTTTGAGGCTTTTGTGATACAGGAGAAGTGTGCTAGAGCAGGGGACACCTATTGCAGAGATGAGTACTGAGCTAGGCATGCCTGCAGCTTTAGCAAGGCTATGTCTTGGGCATCAGCACTACCAAGATGGAGGGAGAATGCAAAAATGGCACTCATCAACACCTTTATCTTCAAAGTTCTACTGGTCCCACCCCTCCAGCAGATACTTCAAAATTAGCAAATACATCTCCTTCACTTAGAGTCTAGTCACTTCCCAAACTATTGCCTTTGTGCTGAATCCCAGAATGTCAGTCCATGCACAAGCCCCTCAGGGGCACTTGGGTGGCTGAGTCAGTTAAGTGTCTGCCTTGGGACCATCTGCCTTTGGCTCAGGTCATGATCCTGGGGTCCTAGGATCTGGACATGTTGCAATCCCTGCTCAGTGAGGAGTCTGTCTCTCTCCCTCTGCCCCATCCCCCATTCCCGTGATCTCTCTCTCTCTCTCTTTCTCAAATAAATGGGTAAAATCTTAAAAAAGAAAATAAATAATATCTCAGATCACCACTATCCGTCAGACCATGTGGATGTAAGCCTATTTGTTTCTAAAGCCAGACTTGTCTTTCCAATGCAAGTCTCAACGTTTGGGGTGCCTGATGTGGGGCATAAATGTTTCAGTTCTTGGAGAGAAGTTTCATAACTGTGATCTCCCTCCTTATTGTGTGTCCATGTGCTGAGTTGGGGTTTTAGGCAAGACTTTATCTCTATCTCTCACACTCATCTTAATGTGGTCTTTTTATCCCTAGTTGTGGAAGGAGCTATTCAGGCAGTTTCAATTCTTTTTCAGTGGGAATTATTCCATATGTAGCTATAAATTTGGTATGTCCTGGCGAGGAGGTGAGTTCAGGCTCTTCCTTTGTGTCCATGATGGACCCCCCTCCCATGGTCATCTGTAAAGTTCAAGAACAGAATATCAAAAGAGCACTACCTTTTTTTAGATGTCTCAGCAGACTGCAAACTGATTTTTATGAAAGAGACAACCAAACAGACTTAGATGAGGTTAATTTCTGTAAACCTTTATGTAAAATCCTCTGATTCTGTGTTTTATCATAGGTAAACTGGGTTATAACAGGAAGTTAGTACACATTAAATGAAACAACACATGGGGAAGCAGTTATGTATCTGACACCTAGTAAGCACTTATATTTCAATTCTTGTTGATATTGATATTAGATCTAATCTGAAGCAGAATTATAGAATAAAAGGGCAATGTGGGGTTTTTTTTTTTAAATCTATAGCTAATGACTGGGTGATTGCTTATAATAAAAAGATGGATTTATTTTTCCCTTATATGATCTTTATTCTCAAATACAAGCACAAAGTACCCCTACACTGAAAGATGATTAAGACATCAATTTTTTTTAAGATTTTACTTATTTATTTGACAGAGATCACAAGTAGGCAGAGAGGCAGGCAGAGAGAGAGGAAGGGAAGCAGGCTCCCTGCTGAGCAGAGAACCCGATGTGGGGCTCGATCCCAGGACCCTGGGATCATGGCCTGAGCTGAAGGCAGAGGATTTAACCCACTGAGCCACCCAGGCGCCCCAAGACATCATTCTTAGTGACGTGTTCCCCCTATAGGTTAACAGGTAGGTCTCAAAATGATTTATCCATTACGACTTTGCACATAGTTGAGAAGAAACAAAACAGGAAAGTAAAGCTCTTCTTACACCCAAAAGTGTGCTATGTTAAATGCACATAGAATTTATCAACTTTACAAATGCTTAGAGACCAGGTAGTAAGTGTCTTCCTCACTTCCCACTCAGTACTACTATAATAAATCCTATCTATTAAAACATAGATATGTTTTAATCTATGTATAGGGGTGCCTGGGTGGTTCAGTGGGTTAAGCCTCTGCCTTTGGCTCAGGTCATGATCCCAGGGTCCTGGGATCGAGCCCCACATTGGGCTCTCTGCTCAGCGGGGTGCCTGCTTCCTCCTCTCTCTGCCTGCCTCTCTGCCTACTTGTGATCTCTGTCTGTCAAATAAATAAAATAAAAATAAATAAATAAATAAATAAAACATATTATATCTAGTGCCCTGCCTTCTGAAGGAATGGAATAGCATCCTAAGTAAATTAGGCTATAATGCTTTTTCAACATATCGAGCCATTAAAACCCAAAGAAAAACCTCAATCCCACCTGTAAACAATATCCCAGGGTTTATAAAAAGTCTCATCTTAAGTAAAACAGATTCTACTTTCTTTTGCTACCTCTGAGAAAATGCATAGGGAATGAGAGAGTATTAATGAAACCAAGGCAAATCATTCAGTTCATAGGTTCACCTTGTGTGAGCTGATACATTCCCTGAAGTCAAATATATGAATGTAAACCTTGGCTCAGGGCTTTTCTCACAGGAGCCAGATAAGCATAGATCTTTATCAAAAGAGATTTGGTCTTCTTGAGAATGTTAATAATGCCCCCTCTGACCCCTCACCCATAAGAGTTTGGCTGAACACATACAAATGTAAGATTATCTTGTTTCTCTCCTACAGACAGAACAATGATTTAGCACTTTACCAACCTGCATGTCATATGTATTGTAAATCACTATTTTATATTGCTATGACCTTGCAAGATATAAAGTAATGTTAAGTCAGAAATAGCACTTACATAAGTACTTTCTCATCTGCAAAGAGGGTTCACATGTGTTACCTCAGTTATCTATATATCACAACTAGTCAAAACCTCCACCAAGGGGTGCCTGGGTTGCTCAGTCAGTAAGTGTCTGCCTTTATCTCGGGACATGATCCCAGGGTCCTGGGATCGAGCCCCATATTGGGCTACTTGCTTGGTTGGGGGAGCCCCCCGCTTGTTCCCTCTCTCACTGTGTCTCTCTCTGAAGGGAGTTGGGGGAAATTGGAAGGGGAGGTGAACCATGAGAGACTATGGACTCTGAAAAACAATCTGAGGGGTTTGAAGCAGTGGGGGGTGGGAGGTTTGGGGAACCAGGTGGTGGGTATTAGAGAGGGCACGGATTGCATGGAGCACTGGGTGTGGTGCAAAAACAAGGAATACTGTTATGCTGAAAATAGATTAAAAAAAATAGTATAACAACAACAACAAAAAAAAACCTCCATCAAATTCTCCAGATTTTTAAAAATAAAATGCACTTAATTATTGATGTCCCACTATTGTATCAGTTCCATTCAAACACTACTGATATGAACTTACTCAGTGCTGGGAATTATGAACCAGGAGGTTGTGTTGTGATAATGATATAATGATGATCCTGATTATCATAAAGATGGTAATGCTGATTGTAGCATTTTAAGGATGATTTCCATGTGCTATGTTCTCCTCATACATACCAGGATCTATTTCTGTAATCTCAAGTTTGTTTTCCCGTCTTTATTTTCCATTTCAATGCCAGTGATGTCTTCTGGAGTCTTTATAGTATGTTGTGATATCTGATAAGAAAGTTTTTGTTCACTGTTCTTTTCCAAAATTTTCTTAGTGATTCTTAAACATTCATTTTCTAATTGAAATTATAAGGTCCCTTACTTGTCAGTTCCTCTCAAACTCCTTTCCTTTCCAGAAGTTCTGCTCCATTGTGCTCCATTGTGCTCCATTGTGATTCTACGTTTTTATTGACATCGTGTTACCTTTGAAATCTTTCTTTCTGTAGATTGTCTCTATATTTCTGTTCAGTGCTATTCTTAGGATTTTTCCTCTTTTATAGAACCCCCCTTAATATTTCCTGCAGTGTCAGCTTGGTGATTGCATAGTCTTTTAAGCCTTGCGGGTCTTAGAAACTCTTTATCTCTCCATCCATTTTGAATGTCAGTCTTGCTGGATAAAGTATTATTGGCCGCATGTTCTCTCATTTAGTGCCCTGAATATATCTTGCCAGCCCTTTCTGGCTTGCCAGGTCTCTGTGGACAGGTCTGACTATATTCTGATGGGCTTTCCTCTGTAAGTAAGGAGCCTCTTTGTCCTAGCGGCTTTCAAGAGATTATATCTACAATTATGATTCCTCAATTTGACTACCAGGTGCCTTGATGTTTTTCTGGAATCTATAATCTTGGGTAGAGACCGTTCAGCCTCTAGTACATGAACGCTGGTTCCATTCGTGAGATTGGGAAAATTTTCATGAAGAACTTGTTCCACTATATCTTCTAGACTTCTTTCTTTCTCCTCCCCTTCAGGGATTCCAATAATTCTGACATTGGAACATTCCATGGCATCATTTATTTCCCTGATTCTCTTTTTGTGGCTTCTAAGCTGTTTGTTCCAGGCTTCCTTCTGATCCTTTCTCTCTATGTTTGTCCTCCAGATCACTAGTTCTATCTTCTGTCTCAGTTACCCTAGCTTTTAGAGAATTTAGATTAGAGTGGAACTCATTGAGAGCATTGTGAACCTCAGCCCTGGTAGCTTTCAGCTCTGCCCTAACATTGTGAACATCATCCCTGATCGCTTTCAGTTCGGCCCTAATCAAATCCCTTTGGTCATCCATGGCTTTCTCCAACCTAGTTATTGCCTGGATAATTGTTAGCCTGAATTCTCTTTCCAACATATTGTCTATGTTGATAGCCATTAGCTCTGTTGCAGAAGGCCCATCCTCTGTATTTTTCTTCTGTTGGGCATTCCTCCTCCTAGTCATTTTGCTGAGAGATGACTGAACGGATGTAGCTGGATGTATCAACCGTGGTGCAGTCAAGGTGCACCCTGGAACACTTCTGAGCAATCAGGATTCCCCACCCAAATGAGAGAAAAAAGAAAAGAAAAAGAAAAAAAAAGAGAAAGAGACAGACAGACTGGAAAAAAAAGGGAAGATAAAAGAGAAGGTTCAGCCCAAATGGGCCCCAAGGTAAGATTGATGAAGTATACAAACAAAAACAGACAAACAAAAAGACTGATAAAAGTATATGACAAGAGAAAAAAAATATGTATATATATATAAGCAAATAAAGGAAGATCCTTGTCAAAAATAACCCCAAGTATAAGATTTATGTACTATCAGGACAAACACAAAAACACAGAAACACTGGTGGAAGAAAAAGATGGGAGAGTGGTTCTAAATTCTGAGTGTGGGCGAGAAAGTTTGTTTTGATTCTTCCTGGATGTAATTTGATATCTTTATTAAAGGACTCAACTTTCCTAAGATAAAAAGGGATTAAAAATTGGTTTACCTATAGGGGTAGCATTGATTGGGGAAAGGGGATTACCTTGAAGTTTAACTCTCTATGAATATTAGAAAATAAAAATAAAAAAGGAATAAACTAGACTAAACTAAACTAAAATTTAGAAAAAAAATTTAAAAAATAGAAATGCAAAAAAACCCACAGGTATATGTATCAAAAAGTTCAGGTTAGAAGATTATTATGGATTTTGATGTACTGGACATCTCACTGTGATGGTAAATAGGTTAAAATATTATCTATATAAAAAAAATGAACCAGAATAGTGGGAACGAGTTAAAAATATAAGTTGTCCTATGAAGTCATGGTGGTTGTTCTGTTGTAGTCTTTTTTTTTCTTTCTTTTTCTTTCCTGGTTGGGTTTCTGGGGGAGGGGCCTGCCAAATGGGTTTTTAGTCTGTGATGTTCCCTGAGTTAAGTCCTCCTGTCGCCCTCAAGGGGGTGGGCTCTGATGAAACCATTTTTCTTCAGGCTTTTGTTCTCTGGAGGTTTTTATGTTTGTTCACATTTTTTTTTTCTCTCACCTTGACTGCTTTTGATGGTTTCTGTAGTTTTAGAGGAAAGCAAACTGCACCCTGACCTCCTTCTCAGAGAGAAACCTCAACCTGGCCCCCTGTGGGTGCTGCAGAGCCCATATAAATTCCCCCTTGGCCGCTGGCAGAGCAGGTTCCGAGTCGCGGTCCCTTGGGGACACAGGATCTTCAGCTTGTACTCAAAACCACGGCAGCGGCGGCTGTCTGGGCAGCTCCAGACCGCCAGAGAGGTTCCAAGCAGCGATTGCACACTGAGATTTTCCCGCTGGCCTGGGCTGGGAGTGCCTGGTCTTTTTGGGTCTAAGAACACCGGGCTTGCGTGCACTTCTCTCAGGGGAGGCTGTGGGTCACGCAAGCGTCCCAGCCTCTGGTAGCAGGGCAGAGGTCTGAGAGCACCAGGCTGGACCTTCACACACCTCTCTCAGGGTAGGGTGAGGGGGCGCATGCGACTCAGGCTCTGTAGCATGGCTCGGCATCCTGCCATCTGGCGAGACTCCCAGCCCCTCACAGGAGCTGGACCCCACGTGTTCTCAGGTGCGCTGGCGGCTCAGGCACCAAGACCTGCTTTCTCTGCCACACTCTCTCTGGCTCAGCACCAGGGAGGCTGTCCTGGGTCTGGGGACTTAAGTCCCTGTCCCTAGCTGCCTCAATTCCCACAATCCCCCCCCCACACCTCTGCGATCCTTTGCTCTTTCTGAGTGCTTTCAACCAGTCTCCAAGTTAATGCTGATCCCCAGATGCAGGGCACTCTTGTATTAGGGGTATTACTTTACAATTGGTTGCCTCTGGTGGCTCCCTCCCCCTTTTATTTATCTTCCGATATCAGTCTGACATTCCCACTCTGCTTTACCTGCCCATTGGCATCTTCTGCCCCTGTAGAGATCCAGACGTGTATAATTCTGATTTCAGGCTGATTTCAAGGGTGATCGGAGTTCTTTGGTAGGTAATCAGCTCACGTTAGGGTACAGGTTGAAATGGCGCCTCGTCCTACTTCCCCGCCATCTTTGCGAGACAGCTGGATTTTTCAATTTTCTTGACGGAGGCTTGGATGGCTATGTATTTCCCCCTTAGGACCGCCTTTGCTGTATCCCATAGGTTTTGGACTGAAGTGTTTTCATTCTCATTGGTTTCCATGAATCGTTTAGGTTTTTCTTTGATTTCCTGGTTGATACAAGCATTATTAAGAAAGGTTGTCTTTAGCTTCAGGGTGTTTGAATTCCTTCCAAACTTTTTCTTATGGTTGAGAGCCTTTCAAAGCATTGTGATATGAGAACATGCAGGGAATAATCTCAATCTTTTGGTGTCGGTATAGCCCTGATTTGTGACCCCGTATATGTTCTATTCTGGAGAATGTTCCATGTGCACTTGAGAAGAACGAGTATTCTGTTGTTTTATTTTTTTAAAGATTTTATTTATTTACTTATTTGACAGAGATGACAAGCAGGCAGAGAGAGAGGAGGAAGCAGGCTCCCCGCTGAGCAGAAAGCCCAACATGGGGCTCACTCCCAGGACCCTGGGACCATGACCTGAGCCGAAGGCAGAGGCTTTAACCCACTGAGACACCCAGGTGCCTCTATTCTGTTGTTTTAGGGTGGAATGTTCTGTATATATCTATGAGGTCCATCTGGCCCAATGTGGCGTTCAATGCTCTTGTTTCTTTATTGATTTTCTGCTTGGATGAACTGTCTATTACTGAGAGTGTCATGTTAAGATCTCTGACTATTAATGTATTCATATCAATATGACTCTTTATCTTAACAGTTTTCTTATGTAATTGGCTGCTCCCATATTGAGGCATAAATATTTACAATTGTTATATCTTCCTGGTGGATAGGCCCTTTTAGAATGATGTAGTGTCCTTCTGTATCTCTGACTACAGTCTTTAAAATCTAATTTATCTGATATGAGAATTGCTACCCCAGCCTTCTTTGAGGCCCATTGGCATGAAAGATGCTTCTCTGTCCCTTCACTTTCAGTATGGATGTATCCTCAGGTTTAAAATTGGTCTCTGGTAGACAACATATGGACAGGTCCTGTCATTTTATCCAATCTTCAACCCTGTGCCATTTTCTGGGGGCACTTATGTCATTCACATTGAGAGTGATTATTGAGAGATACATTTTTATGACATCGTGTTGCATGTGAAGTCTTTGTTTCTAAAGATTGTCTCCATATATTTCTGTTCAATGGTATTCTTGGGTTGTTTCCTCTTTTATAGAACCCCCCTTAATATTTCTTGTAGTGCCGCCTTGGTGGTCACATACTCTTTTAAACCTTGCAGGTCTTGGAAGCTCATTATCTCTCCATCCATTTTGAATGTCAGACTTGCTGGATAAAGTATTCTTGGCTGCATGTTCTTCTCATTTAGTGCCCTGAATATATCTTGCCAGCCCTTTTGTGGCTTGCCAGGTTTCTGTGGACAGGTCTGACTTTATTATGATGGGCTTTCCGCTGTACATAAGGAATCTGTTCCCCCTAGCTGCTTTCAAGAGCTCCTGTCTAAAATTGTGATTCATCATTTTCACAATCAGGTGTCTTCGGGTCTTTCTAGATTCTATGATCCTGGGGGGAGACCCCTCTGCCACTAGGACATCAACGCTGGTTCCATTCACCAGATTGGGAAAATTTTCACGGAATTTTTGTTCAACTATAACCTGTAGCCTTCTTTCTTTCTCTTCCCCCTCAGGGATTCCAATAATTCTGATGATGGAACATTTCATGCATCATTTATTTCCCTAATTCTGTTCTCATGGCTCCTAAGCTGTTTGTTCCAGGCTTCCTGCTGATCCTTTTTCTCTATCAGTTTGTCCTCTAGATCACTAATTCTATCCTCTGCCTCAGTTACCCTAGCTAGCTGTTAGAGAATTTAGATTAGGTTGGAATACATTGAGAACATTGTTAACATCTTTCCTGGTGGCTTTCACTTCTGCTTTAATCAATTCCATTTTGTCATTAAAGGCTTCCTCCAACCTAGCCATTGCCTGGATAATTGTTAGCCTGAATTCCCTTTTCAACATACTGTTTATGTCCATATCCAATAGCTCTGATATAGAGGGCACAGTCTCTGAGCTTTTCCCCTGTTGGGCAGTCCTCCTCTTAGCCATTTTTATGAGAGATGGCTGAAGGGATGTGTAGTTGAATGTATCAACAATGGTGCAGGCAAGGTGACTCTGGAATGCTTCTGAGCCATCAGGAGTCCCCACCACAAAGAATGAAAAAAGAAAAAAGAGAAAGAGAGAGAGACAGAAAAAAAAAAAGAAAAGAAAAGAGAAAAGAGAAGACCCAGCCTGAATGGGCCCCAAATTTAAGATTTATAAAGTATACAAACAAAGACAGAGAAACGAAAAAAACGACAAAAGTAAGGGACAAGAAAAAAAGAAAGAAGAACCCAGCCAAAATGAACCCCAAGTATAAGACTTATATACTGCCAGAACAAA
Organism: Lutra lutra; assembly: GCF_902655055.1. Lineage (NCBI taxonomy): Eukaryota > Metazoa > Chordata > Mammalia > Carnivora > Mustelidae > Lutra > Lutra lutra. The sequence continues at coordinate 116,997,127 of NC_062280.1, read as the reverse complement.
AACAAATACACAAGAAACACTGACAGAAGAAAAAGATGTGAGGGTGGTTATAAATTCTCAGTGTGGGCGAGGAAGTTTATTTTGATTCTTCCTGGGTATATCTTGATATCTTTGTTAAAGGGCTCAACTTTCCTGAGATAAAGGGAGATTAAAACTGGTTTATATATAGGGGTAGCATTTTTTGGGGAAAGGAGATTACCTTGAAGCTTATCTCTATATGAACATTAAAAATAAAATAAAATAGAAAAGCAAAAGGAAAACACAGGTATATGTATCAAAAAAGTTCAAGTTAAAAGGTTATTCTGGAATTTGTTGTACTGAACATCTCATTGTGATGTAAATAGGTTAAAAATTATTTAAAGAATTAAAAAGAAGGAGAATAGTGGGAACAAATGAAAAATAAAAGTTGTATCAATGAAGTAGTGGTGGTTGTCCTCCTTTTTGCGGGGGGGGGGGGTGTATGGCTTTCTGGGGGAGGGCCCTGCTGCATGGATTTTCAGGCAGTCTTGCTAGAGCTGAGTCCTCCTGCCCCCTCTCAAGGGGCTGAGCTCTGAGGAAACCGGTTTTTCAGGCTTTTGTTCTTTGAAGGTGTTCTTGTTTTTGGTTTTGGTTTTGGTTTTGTTTTGTTTTGTTTGTTTGTTTGTTTTTGTCATTTTTAAATTTATTTTTAGCATAACAGTATTCATTGTTTTTGTACCACACCCAGTGCTCCATGCAATCTGTGCCCTCTCTGATACCCACCACCTGGTTCCCCCAACCTCCCACACCCCCACCTCTTCAAACCCTTCAGATTTTTTTTCAGAGTCCATAGACTCTCATTGTTTTGTTTTGTTTTTCTCTCCCCCTGGCAGCTTTTGGCAGTTCTTTGGAGGTTTAGAGGAAAGCAAACTGCACCCAGACCTCCCTCTCAAAGAGAAGCCTCAGTCTGTTCCCCTCTGGGTACTCCAGAGCACATAAATTCCAACTCCCCATCCCCAGTCACAGTCTCGGGGGTCACAGGAATTCCCGCTTGTACCCAAAACCATGAGAAATACTAGTCCAGAGCTGGTTTTCAGAGGCTGCCTCAGCCATGGCTGTCTGGGCAGGTCCAGAACACCAGACAGGTCCCAACCAGAGATAGCACACTGAGATTTTCATGCTGGCCCAGGTTGGGAGTGTTCAGAATCTCCTGCTCCTAGAGAGCACCAGCTAGTGCCTGCACGGACCTCTCTCAGGGGAGGGTGTGGAGCGCAACTCAGACATGGTCATGCTGCGTGCATGCAGAGTGCAAAAGGCTGGTGTCCACACCAGACTCTCTCATGCACATTGTCACTCAGATGCTCTCACACACACCTGTGGCTCAGGGACCAAGACCTGGCTTCTTCGCTTCACTCTCTCTGGCTCAGCACCAGTGGTGGCCATCCTGGGTCCTTGGGCTTAAGCCCCTGTCCCTAATCGCTGGATTCCACCAATTTCCCCCTAAGATCTTTTGCTCTCTTTGAGTGCTTTCAACCAGACTCCAAGTTAATCCTGGTCCTCAATCACAGGGCACTCTTGTATTCGGGTATTACTTTCCAAAGGGTCGCTTCTGGCAGCTCCCTGCCCCTTTGTTTTTCTTCTGATATCAGCCCAATGTTCCCACTTTGCTTTACCTGTCCACTGGTGTCTTCTGCCCCTGTAGAGATCCAGACCTGTATAATTCCAATTTCAGGCTGATTTCATTGGTAATCAGAGTTCTTAGGTAGATAATCAGCTCACTTTAGGGGACCAGTTAAAACAGTCCCTCCTACTTCTCCGCCATCTTGTCTCCTCCTATGAAGTATTTTTTGTCACTCAGAAATAAATTTAATACTGACTATAAACCAATGTAATCTGAAGAAGAGAAAATCTTGTATTCTAATTTGACACCTGACAAAAGATCTTGCAGAGAACACTCATGTTTAGATGAGTGTTTCACATTATGAAAATTTTTTTCTAACTTCACAGATAAGGGAGAATAATTAATGAATAAGTAACTTCTCTATGTCACATCCCAAAGAAGTAACAGAGATGAACCTCAAACACTTCTAACTGCTATAAATAGTCTCAGATGACTCATGGTGTCAACAAAACCTCTTTAAAACTTAGTCCTTATCTAGTTGCTGTGCTGCTCCTTCTCAGTATTTGCTAATAAAATATCTTGAAAATGAAAAGAACGATGCCTTCTTTGGGAACTTCCTACTTCCTCTCTTTGCAGCTTGAATTACTAAGGACCATTTATGTTCCCAAGTTTTTGGAATTTTACAAAACTAATCAAACAAATACTAACTTAAACCAAAAAGTAAAGATATTAAACAATGGATTTTTGCTTTAGCTAAAAGTTTGGACAAAATTATCTCAAGAGTACTTTCCAAGTTCAATAATATAGAATATTATAGCTAACTTCAAATTGATTTGTTATTTAAAAGAAATAACTTTAAAAATTTTGAAAGTAACTGTAAAACATTTTATAATAGTATTTTTTTCAAATATATGGAAGGTTAATGTACAAATCACTTTGAACATTTTTGAAATTTATATAAATACCCCATAAAGCTCTAGGACTACTTTCTCTTTCTATTAGTCATTTATGTTTCTCTTTCCAAATGTATATAGGTTATTTTGCTATAAACAGGATCTCTTTTGAGCCCAGCCAATGTGGCATCTGATAATGACTGACAGCAGCAGTGCATTTCTGTTTCAAGAAAATGATGAGTCTATTTGTCATGTGTATTGTCTTTGTGGTATATAAGTATCTATGTGGTAATTAAAGCAAGCATCTAGAGCAATCATGCATTATTAGAGGGAAATGCTTGTGTTTAGAATAAAAGATGATTATTATATCAATGTTTCAGGGGGCAGAGTCTGAAAGGAAGCTATTTCTAGAAGGACTCTGGGACTCTGTCCTTCAGATGCATATGCAGTCCCAAATTCCATAACTAAAAGCCTAACTACCTTTATCCAATATGAACCTGCATGATTTTCCCCATGGACTACTAGAGATTCATTGGATAGAGAGGAGGGGGATGGAGGGTAGAGTATGATACCATAAGGGGAGCATCAAATCAAATAAATACTGAGCACTTTCATCTATACTCGAAAAACAGGCTGGATGCTACAGGTTATAGACCGAAATATTGAAAGATCTGCCTGACCTCAGAAAGCCTGTATTAGCAAGAAGGCAAGACTCTGCACATGTTTTTTTCTTTTTTTATATTTTATTTATCTATTTGACAGGCAGGGATCACAAGCAGGCAGAGCGGCAGGCAGAGAGAGAGAGAGGAGGAAGCAGACTCCCTGCTGAACAGAGAGCCCAATGTGGGCCTTGATCCCAGGACCCTGGGATCATGACCTGAGCCGAAGGCAGAGGTTTTAATTAACCCACTGAGCCACCCAGGTGCCCTCTGTGCATGTTTCTTAATTGGATATCACGATATAAGTGTATTAGTTTTTTATTGCTGCTCTGACAAATTACCGGCAACAGTGGCTTAAAACAACACAAATTTATTATCTTGTGGTTCTGTAGCTTCAAAGTCTCATCAGGCTAAAATAAAGATGTCTCTCAGGGTTTATTCCTTTCTGGAAGCTCTAAGCAGATAATTTATTTCTTTGGCTTTACCAGTTTCCAGAATCTGTCCACATTCATCCCCTTGGGACTCCATTACTCGATCTTCAAAGTCAGCAACATCAGATTCCCTTCTTATCCTGCTTCTATCATTGCATCTCTATCTGACATCAGAAGAGAAAGTTCTCCACTTTAAGGACTTATTTGCTTAGATTGGTCTCATCTGGATGATCCAAGGTAACATAGCTCAATATTCTTTTGTGTGTCTGTATGTGTGTGGAAATAATGCAAAACATTTATTTTCTGTATCAGACAGGACACAGTTAAGTAATCCAATTCTACTGCAGCATTATAAAAATCATCCCTTCACCAATGTAAGATTTAAATGCATCTGCACAAGGGTGCACACTATATAAAAGGAATAATGTTGCTGCTGTCCTGCCAAGAACTTCATGTTCAGGTCCTCATCCAGGTCCTACTATAATATTGGTGGTCCCAATGGTTTTATCAAAATATATTATGTTTTAAAAAAAATTTAAAAAGACAAAACAAAATGCCTCAGGAACAAAATCTCTAACTCAAACTTCATCTATATAAATGTTGCATTTCCCTCCCACTAAAAAACCTTTATTTTACTCCACCTGAGCAATAAATCTTCCACACTGAAGTATCTTCCTTGTCCAATTAATCCAAAGGAAAAAAAGCTGAAATTATTAGTAAAGAAATATGTAGAGGCTAACACAACCTTTTAATATATATATATATATATATTTTTTTTTTAAATTTTTAGTTATATTTTAAATTTCTTTTCAGTGTTCCAGAATTCATTGTTTATGCACCACACCCAGTGCTCCATGCAATACGTGCCCTCCACAATATATTTTTCAGGTTTAAATGTGCTTCAATTGTGTAGTTCCTAATAGGAAAACATTATCTGAATGAATACCCTAATGGCAAACCATTGTAGGATGTTTTAGTTGCATGGGTGGGCAGAGGGGTAGGGATTCTCTTCCGAGCACCCCAGCTTTCTTTATGAGAAGGTCAGATGCTGCTTCTTAATGGTGCATGGGAGAAGAATGAGGCACAAATAAGTCAGCTATAAGAGAGAGGGAGCAGGGGACAACAGCTGGCAGGACTGTCACCCCAAACAACCTATCAATCCCATATTTATTAGATACAAGATAGCAACAAAGGAAAAGAAAAGAAGGCTATATAATAGTTATATGTCTAGTAGATAAACAAGGAGGAATGTGAGTCATATGTTGGTCACAAGTTTTAGAGGCAAATGAGGTAAACAAGAAGAGTAAGGTGTGTCTGGTCCAGCAGCATGGGTTTGTAGTTGTGCAAGCGCCCTTAAAGGGATTACCTTAGCAAGAGGCTTTCTCGGAGGTAGGGAAGACAATGGGAAAGGGAAGCAGGGCAGCTTTCCACCCTGAGCCCGCTGGACAGTTCCCTGCATTTGGGCTTCAAGGACATGTGTCATCTCCTCACCAGAGGCCTGCTGCTAGGACATGTTTTTCTCAAGGTCATCTTTAAGCATGCTTGTGTGACCAGTACAACTCCTCATTAGTTAAAGTTATACTTTAAGCAGCATATTATTCTGAGGGACAATGACAGTCAGAGGTACACTGGTTTGTGTTATTGCCATATCCATTAAGTGATTTGCAACTGCCCCTCAGAACAATGTATTACTTAAAATATAACCCCTGGATGATTTTACTAGTTACCAAGGACATTTAGATAACAGCCTTAAGAAAAACACATACTGGCAACAGGCCTTTGGGGGAGAGGATGATATATGACCTTGAAGCTGAGCAGCTGGGGACGCCCAGCCCCCTCAGGGCAGAATGCCGAGTGCTTCCCTTTTCCATTCTCTTCCCTTTCTCCTCCCCAAAGTGCCGGTTGCTAGTTAGATGAGTCCTTTGAATGTGCTTGTTTAACTATAAACTTAGCCCTCCTTCTTGTTTGTCTACAAGACATATGACTAATGTTTGACCTTCACTGGCTCTTCTGTTGGTCATTGTTTCTAGCTAATAAAAGTGAGACTGAGGAGTTGCTCAGGGAAGCAGCTTTTTCTATGGTTGTCCCCTGCTCCCTTTCTCTTGCAGCTGACTTGTTTGTGCCTGGCGGCATTGATTGAAGTTGCTTTTCCTTCAGCAAGGCTTTATTTGTCAGAAGGGCATTATTCTTGACCCCCAAATCTGGCTGACAATTTACTGATGAGATTCATAGCTTTTTGGTTGCTCTAATATTTTGACATACTCTCTGGGTTCTGAGCCACATTCTGGAAGGCCACCATAACTTCTGGACCCTGCATGGCTGCAAGAACCTCTGGATCACTAAGAATTTCATGGAGCCCAGGCATTCCTGCCATACCAGGCATTACCCCCTGCCATTACAGGCATTCCTTCAGGAAAATTGCCAGACATTCTGCCAGGAAAGCCACCAGGGAAAGTGTAAAAGATGTTATTTAATTTAGGTCTCTTGATTATTGTCCTCTTTTCCTCCATTAAAATGCAACTGGTTTGCTTCCTGTTTACTTTGGATATCTGTGCTATCTAAAATAAAACAAAAACAAAACAAAAATTGTCAGAAACAAAATCTCTTGTTGTGGGGGGGTAGACCTCTTATTTCCTCTTGTTACTGGAACCATATTTCCTTGCCTGTGTATTTCACTGGCACAGTATCAGTGCAAATTTTCACTGCTTTTTAGGACTTAGTCTTAGAAATCATATAATGCCATTTCTGCCATAATCTATAGTTTGAGTTAGTTATAAGCTGATTCAGATTGAAGGGGAAAAGACACATTCCACTTTTCTTTTTTTTTATATTTCATTTTCTTATTTTCACTTATTTTTTCAATTAGCTTTTTTTTCTATTTCTTTTCAGCGTAACAGTATTCATTGTTTTTGCACCACACCCAGTGCTCCATGCAATCCGTGCCCTCTCTAGTACCCACCACCTGGTTCCCCCAACCTCCCACCCCCCGCCCCTTCAAAACCCTCAGATTGTTTTTCAGAGTCCATAGTCTCTCATGGTTCACCTCCCCTTCCAATTTCCCCCAACACCCTTCTCCTCTCCATCTCCCCTTGTCCTCCATGCTATTTGCTATGTTCCACAAATAAGTGAAACCATATGATAATTGACTCTCTCTGCTTGACTTACTTCACTCAGCATAATCTCTTCCAGTCCCATCCATGTTGCTACAAAAGGTGGGTATTCATCCTTTCTGATGGAGGCATAATACTCCATAGTGTATATGGACCATATCTTCCTTATCCATTTTTCTGTTGCTCTTGGATCAGAAGAATAAACCTTGTTAAAATGTCTATAGTGCCTAGAGCAATCTATACTTTTAATGCCATTCCAATCAAAATTCCACTGGCATTTTTCAAAGAGCTGGAGAAAATAATCCTAAAATTTGTATGGAATCAGAAGAGATCCCGAATCGCTAAGGAAATGTTGAAAAACAAAAATAAAACTGGGGCATCACGTTACCTGATTTCAAGCTTTACTACAAAAGCTGTGATCACCAAGACAGTCTGGTACTGGCATAAAAACAGACACATAGACCAGTGGAACAGAGTAGAGAGCTCAGATATGGACCCTCAACTCTATGGTCAAATAATCTTCGACAAAACAGGAAAAAATATACAGTGGAGAAAAGACAGTCACTTCAATAAATGGTGCTGGGAAAACTGGGTAGCTATATGTAGAAGAATGAAACTCGACCATTCTCTTACACCATACACAAAGATAAACTCAAAATGGATAGAAGACCTCAACGTGAAACAGGAATCCATCAGAATCCTAGAGGAGAACATAGGCAGTAACTTCTTCAATATCAGCCACAGCAACTTCTTCCAAGATATGTCTCCAAAGGCAAAGGAAACAAAAGTGAAGATGAACTTTTAGGACTTCATCAAGATTAAAAGCTTCTGTACAGCAAAGGAAACAGTCAACAAAACAAAGAGTCAACCCCCGGAATGGGAGAAGATATTTGCAAATGACAGTACAGACAAAAGGTTGATATCCAGGATCTATAAAGAACTTCTGAAACTCAACACACACAAAACAGACAATCATATCAAAAAAAGGGCAGATGATATGAACAGACACTTCTCCAATGAAGACATACAAATGGCTATCAGACACATGAACAAATGTTCATCATCACTAGCCATCAGGGAGATTCAAATTAAAGCCACATTGAGATACCACCTTACACCAGTTAGAATGGCCAAAATTAGCAAGACAGGAAGCAACATGTGTTGGAGAGGATGTGGAGAAAGGGGAACACTCTTACACTGTTGGTGGGAATGCAAGTTATGTAGCCACTTTGGAAAACAGTGTGGAGATTCCTCAAGAAATAAAAATAGAGCTTCCCTATGGCCCTGCAATTGCACTACTGGGTATTTACCCCAAAGATACAGATGTAGTGAAAAGAAGGGCCATCTGTACCCCAATGTTTATAGCAGCAATGGCCACATTCCACTTTTCAAAGGGAGTGTGGCAACATTACCTGTTAATGTAGAAGACCGTGCTGTTTGGGAGATGTTGGGGTCACCTTTGGAAAATATCATCTGTCAATACCTCTTTTCTAATTATACAGAAGCACACATTTGATTTAAGTGGGCATTTGAATGGACAGGTTTTGTGTCTATATTTCTGTCTACAATCTCACCTTCTTTACCAGAAAGAAGGTGCCTTGTGGAGAAGAAGGTCTTCTGATTTAGAGAAAGGGAAATATCTGAGGGAAATGGAGGCTGGAGGAAATACCAACAAAGGGAGTTAGAGTCTAATGTGCTTTTTGATACCATGAATGTCCCAGCAGCAGACAAATATAGGCCAGGGGCAATGACTCTATGAACTTCATAAGATTTCTTAAAACTTTGAATTTCCCTTTGTTTGTTCTTCTGGGAGAAAAAACCATCATACCAAAGACATGCATTTGTCTTTGACCATACCAAGAAAATGTTGAGCAGGAGTAAGGATAAACCACTAAGGAGGCAAATGTGAGGAGGAAGAAGCCCCACAATAAAGGCTGTTTATAGTGTTAACACTTAAAGAGGAAGGAAGAGCAGGCTGGGTCCATAGGGATCACAGACGGGGGGGGGGGGGGGGGGGGGGGGGGGGGGGGGGGGAGGAAAAGAAAAGAACAGGAAACTGGCCTTCAAATTAAACACAGTCCTGGGGATTTTGCAATCTGAAATCCCTAGAAAAGTGATACAATAGCTTAAAGCAAGCCTGACATTAACGATGCCAGCTAAATCAAACTAGATTAAATGTTTAAACCTGACAAGCATCTCATTGTAAAGCAGGAGCAGTCTGCAATGGCTAATGCAGAATTATGATTATTGCTTTGTAGGTCCTTCCATTGGTCCTATTTTCTCTGTTCCCCCTCTCTTTTCTACACCTCCCACTACTTTTGTTTACTTGTAAGTCATTTTTACTGTTTTCTTTCATTTTACAATTAGAGAAGTTAGAAGGAGAAATGAAAAATATTAAAAATCATCTAATTCAGCAGTCTCACTTAAACCAGAAGGAAGCAGCCCCAGAGAAGTAGTGACATGCTCAGAGTCAATGTGGATTCTTTGGAATGGCAGTGTTGTGAATGAATGTTGCTGTACTTACCATTCACATGGTTCCTAGTATATGAGACCGCCTTTCCAGCCCAGCTTGTGGCTGAAGTACCAGACAAGGAAAACTGTAAAACTATCAGAAGGTCTTTATGTCAGTTTGAGATCTGTGGGGAAGCTGATGGCAAGACAGAACTAGAAAGGAATGAGATTTGGGCAGGGAGAGGTACATATAAAGAATAAAGAAGAATAAAAGAGAGGGAGAGAGGCCTCACATCACACTGTTAGTCTGACACTCTGAAGGAGAAGGTAAAAGAAGAAAGACATTCTGATTCCTATATTGTTCTGAGGAAGTGTCAGCAAGGTTGATGGAGTGTGCAGAGTGAAAATTCATCAATAGAGGAATCCTGCATTGAGCAGCAATATCTCAGCTAAAATAGTTGTTCAGTCATTGGCTGAGAGCAGCCTGGAGGCAGTGGGAGGAAGAGTGAGAACCACTGCAGTGGATCCCAAAAGTGTGATAGCTCCAGACTTGGGTTAACTATACTCCTTGCAGCAGATTCTCTCTTGAAGCCATTCTGAGTCATACACTCTAATGAGTGCCTCAGTTTGCTTTGGCATAAGTTATTTCAAATGGGTCTGTAGCAAAATGAATAAGTAAATTAGTTGTCTTCTTCTGTCTAACAAATTATCACAAACATAGTGGTTTAAAATAGCATACAGGTGTTATCTCACAGTTTCTATAGATTAACTTTGAGCACAGCTTATCTCGATCATCTACAAGGCTATAATTCAAGTGTCAGTCAGGGCTGGGTTCTCATCTGAGGCTCAGCTAGGGAGGATATGATCCCCCCAGCTCATACTGTTGTTGACGGAATCCAAGTTCTCACAGATTGTCCAACAGCAAGCTTCAGTTACTTACTGGCTGGCGACCAGAGACTATCCTCAGTCCCGTCCTATTGGCTTTCTCAATAAGGCAGCTTGCCTTTTCAAAGCCAGCAAGGGAGAGATTAGTAACATGAACATTAGAATCTTATGTAATGTAGTCATGTACATGTAAGCATGTATATCCCAACATTTTTGTTGTATTCTCTTGGTGTGAAACAAGTCACAAGTCCCACCCATACTCAAGGGAAGGAGAATAGTGAAGGGCATAAGTACCAGGAGATGTGGATAACTGGGGCCATCTTAGACTATCTGCTAGAGTGAGAGGCTGTGTTTTTTGGACCCAAATGACTACTGAGCTTCTGTAAACATGAGCATTTGAGTTCTCCCCTCTGAGACCAAACTTTGAGAGATTAAAGCATAGGGGTGTTAGTGATCTCAAATTATTTGGAACATTCATGAGTAGAACAAGTTTATTCACTTTTTGTAGGTTACATACATTATCAGAATGGGTTTGATGGGAAAGCTGGGAGACACTAAGTCTGTCCTTAAGTCTTAAGATACTAAGAGTGTCCTAATGACTGTCCATTATACTCCACACTGCCAAAATACCCTTTCATGGGCACCTGGGTGGCTTAGTGGGTTAAGCCTCTGTCTTCGGTTCAGGTCATGATCTCAGGGTCTTGGGATCGAGGCCCACATTGGGCTCTCTGCTCAGTGGGGAGTCTGCTTCCCCCTCTCTCTCTGCCTGCCTCTCTGCCTGCTTGTGACCTCTCTCTCTCTCTCTGCCAAATAAATAAATAAAATCTTTTTTAAAACGTATCCTTTCACGTAGTTTCATCCAAACTGGATCAAATCACTTAATATTCTCGATCATCGGTTTCTATACTCATTAATCTCCTGCTCCTATCTTGGGAGCTTTAGTCACCCAAAGTTATTTCCTAGCTGTGAATGCTCTCCCAGACTTTGCAATCACCTTCTATAGGTCATTGCTCAAAAGGCACTTTCTCAATGAAATCTATCCCACCAATTTATTTTAAACTTACCCCTTCCTTCAGCACCCTTGATTTTTTTTATCCTGCTTGACTTTTATTCTTTCCCACAGTATTTATGGCTTGCAGGTACACCATATATCATTGCTCATTTATTAGATTTTTTTTTTGCCTATCTATGCCTTTTAGAATATGTTTTATGATAGAGATATTTGTCACTTTTGCTCATTAATATTGCTCAAGTACCTAGAGAAATGATGTAGATAGTAGGCACTCAACAACAACAAAATATATAGAATGAATTAGTATCTTAAAACAACTCTCTGTGACAGGTATTACTATTATTACCTTCAGGTTACAAAGGAACAAACAGATTTACAAAGAGATAAGCAACTTTCCTTGATTGTTCAAATGATAACCGACAAAGCATCGAGTCAAATACAGGTAGTATGACTACAGAATCTGAGCTCAAAAACAATGCAATATTGCTTTGTTCTGAGAAAGAGGAAAGGCAACATGTGAACCTGAAACTTTCATATTGCCTGTAAAGACAGATAACCCTTCTTAACAGTTTTCTCTGTCACCTTACTATGTCTCCAGAAGTTTAAGCATACATTTGCAGAATTCTCAGAAAAATACAATATTAAAAGAACTGAGTCCATCAAACAGATGCAAACTTTATATTAAAGTATTGTTAAATTTTCCCCTCAAATAATTTAAGTAATATCCCCCCTCCCAGAATTCTAACATTTTTCCTTAGCAGTTGAAAATCTCAACAGTAGAAAGGATGCAAATAAAATTGATGTTTCTTTTTAGTTCATCTTCATAGAAGAATCTTTAGCAAACAGAATAACTCAGAGTTTTAAGTTGATGACTCTTTGGAGGTTTTCAAGCACTGTATAGATCTCAATATTTGGGCTAGTTCATTATTCTTCATGGATTTTACTCTCACTAAAATACATTTACCAGTCAAGTTTCACATCAAAATCTGGGTCAAAATTATCTAAGCTTGAAAGAAGCTAACAAAAGTAAGGAAATAATTGCATGATAACATTGGGGAATTCCTGAGCAAGTTCACTGCCACTGTGAATGCTTTTTTTTAAGGATTTTATTTATTTACTTGACAGAGAGAGAGCAGGAGAGCACAGCAGGGGGAGTGGCAGAGGGAAAAGGAGGCTTTCTGCTGAGCAGGGAGCTTGATGTGGGGCTGGATCCCAGGACCCTGGGATCATGACCTGAGTTGAAGTCAGATGCTTAACCAACTGAACCAATCAGGTGCCCCACCACTATGAATGCTTTAAATAAAACTCTTTCACAGATCATTTTCCTAATCAACTATACTGCAAGAATCGTAACAGAAGTGTGCTGGATTAGAAGGCATAGTCCCAAGGTCTAATCCTGGCGCTGTCCTTGTCTTACTATATGGCCTCATGTAAATAATTTTTTCTCTCTGGGTCTCAAATATTTCAATTGGGTAGAGTTATGGTGTAGTGTCTGCTGTGACTTCCAGCCCTACTAACACCTATGAATCCAGAAAAAGTGAGAAATCCATCTTTAAATTAAGGTTCTATGAAGCAGATTTTCCACACATCTGAGTATATCTAAGGAACAGATGGCCCCCAGTTGTCTACTGGCTTCATTTATTTTAAATGAATGATGGAAGGACGCTCTGAAGGGATAGCTGTTGTACACTTTCCTTCGATACTGTATGAGTCAGTTATCAACAATAAAACCTATAAGAAGGGGCATCTGGGTGGCTCAGTGGTTTAAAGCCTCTGCGTTTGGTTCAGGTCATGACCCCGGGCCCTGGGATCAAGCCCCACATCGGGCTCTCTGCTTGGCAGGGAGCCTGCTTCCCTTCCTCTCTCTCTGCCTGCCTCTCTGCCCACTTGTGATCTCTATCTGTCAAATGAATGGATGGAATCTTTAAAAAAAAAAAAACACCCTATAACAAATCAGCCCAAAATACAGTGTCTTCAACAATATACATTTATTCACATACTCACAGGACAAGAGGTTGAATGGATTTTTTATCTAAGCTGGTTCCACTGGGCACTCTACTTCAGGCTGTCTGGTAGCTAAGCCTCATTCTAGGTTTGGTTCAGGGCTCATATTTACCTCATGTGCTTTGTTCTAGGGACCAAGCTAGTGGAACATCAGCTATTACAAAATTTATCAATGGAAGATTTCTGAACCACAAGAAATAAGCCAAACCATGCACAGCTTTTGCTTCTGTTATATATGCCAATATACATGGGCCAAAGGCAACTAATGTGGTCAAGCCTAATATTAAGGAGTAAGAAAGTATACTTTTTTGAGGTATGGCATGGATATAGATGTAGGGTAGTGAAGAATTACCAGTAGTAGTCCAATCTGTCACAAAGCAAGGTGAAGGGAGACATATGTGTTCCTGAAGCCTGCCTCAGGGACTGGTTTGAATGTTATCAAGGGGAAAAAATTCCCAATGTTGACAAATCTCCAAGGATTTATCAGGATTCAGTACCTAGTAGGGACTGGAGGAACATAATGTTGTTTTGTTCATGGGAGATCATTACAGTGGTTTATTTAGGGTGGAGGTAACTGGTGGCATCAGTGTGGGCTGGGAAGCAGTGCCATGTGGGACAACAGCAGCATCGATGATACTGTTGGTCTGTGAGTCTCAAGTGCCTCTTTAAGTGATAGCCCTCATTGAAGAATAGCAGGACATGAGCCGATTTATTCATAAACAGATGCCTAATTTTCCTGGGAGGATCTCATTTAAATGAAGACAATAGAAGCTGTTAGGACTGAACCATGTACTCTGCTGAGTACATATTTCATATGCTGAAATCCTAACCCCCAGTACACCCTAAGATGTGACAGTGCTTAAGATAGAGCTTTTAGGGGTACATGGGTGGCTCAGTGGGTTAAGCCTCTGCCTTCAGCTCAGATCATGATCTCAGGGTCCTGGGATTGAGCCCCACATCAGGTTCTTTGCTCAGCAGGGAGCCTGCTTCCCCTCTCTCTCTGCCTGTCTCTCTGCCTACTTGTAATGTCTCTCTGTCAAATAAAAAAATAAAATATTTTTAAAATATTTAAAGAAGCAATTCGGTTAAATTAAATTATTATTAAATAGGTTAAATTAAATCATAATTAAATCCTAATCCAATCCTAATCAATAAGTCTGATGTCCTTATAGAAATGAAAAGAGACACCACGGATGGACATGCATAGGGAAAGAATGTGTGAGGACACAGCAAGAAGGTCCTGTCTTGGAGGTGAACAATGAGATACTATGGACTCTGAAAAACTATCTGAAGGGTTTGAAGAGGTTGGGGGGTGGGAGGTTTGGGGAACCAGGTGGTGGGTATTAGAGAGGGCACGAATTGCATAGAGCACTGGGTGTGGTACAAAAACAATGAATACTGTTATGTTGAAAATAAATTTAAAAAATGATTAAAAAAAAAAAAAAAGAAGGTAGGTCCTGTCTTCAAGCTAGGAAGAGAAGCTTCAGGAACAACCAAACTTTCTGACACCTTAATTTTGGACTTCCATCTTCCAGAATTCTGAAAAAATAAATTTCTGTTGTTTAAGCCATCCAGTCTGGTGGCTGGCATTTTGTTAACAGAGCCCTAGCAACCTAATGGAGATTTTGTCATTGAACAGTAGGGAGCTGTTGTAACAAATACCAACCAATAGGGAAGTGACTTTGTGGAAGTGGGATGGGGAAAGGCTGGAAGACTTACAAGGTGCATGTTAGAAAAGCCTACATTAGGGGCGCCTGGGTGGCTCAGTGGGTTAGAGCCTTCGGTTCAGGTCATGATCTCAGCGTCCTGGGATCCAGCCCCGCATTGGGCTCTCTGCTCAGCAGGAAGCCCACTTCCCCCCTCTCTCTTTGCCTGCCTCTCTGCCTACTTGTGATCTCTGTCAAATAAATAAATAAAATCTTAAGAAAAAACATTTTGATGAAGTCCCAAAAGTTTATTTTTGCTGTTGTTTCTTTTGCCTTTGGAGACATATCTTGAAAGAAGTTGCTGTGGCTGATATCGAAGAGATTACTGCCTATGTTCTTCTCTAGGATTCTGATGGATTCCTGTCTCACGTTGAGGTCTTTTATCCATTTTGAGTTTATCTTTGTGTACGGTGTAAGAGAATGGTCGAGTTTCATTCTTCTACATATAGCTACCCAGTTTTCCCAGCACCATTTATTGAAGAGACAGTCTTTTTTCCACTGTATATTTTTTCCTGTTTTGTTGACGATTATTTGACCGTAGAGTTGAGGGTCCATATCTGGGCTCTCTACTCTGTTCCACTGGTCTATGTGTCTGTTTTTATGCCAGTACCATGCTGTCTTGGTGATCACAGCTTTGTAGTAAAGCTTGAAATCAGGTAACATGATGCCCTCAGTTTTATTTTTGTTTTTCAACATTTCCTTAGTGATTCGGGGTCTTTTCTGATTCCATACAAATTTTAGGATTATTTGCTCCAGCTCTTTGAAAAATACCAGTGGAATTTTGATCGGAATGGCATTAAAAGTATAGATTGTCTAGGCAGTATAGACATTTTAACAAGGTTTATTCTTCCTATCCAAGAGCATGGAATGGTCTTCCATCTTTTTGAGTCTTCTTCATTTTCTTTCATGAGTGTTCTGTAGTTCGTCAAGTACAGATCCTTTTCCTCTTTGGTTAGGTTTATTCCCAGGTATCTTATGGTTCTTGGTGCTATAGCAAAAGGAATCGATTCTCTAATTTCCCCTTCTGTATTTTCATTGTCAGTGTATAAGAAAGCCACTGATTTCTGTACATTGACTTTGTATCCTGCCACGTTACTGAATTGCTGTATGAGTTCTAGTAGTTTGGGGGTAGATTCTTTTGGGTTCTCCATATAAAGAATCATGTCATCTGCGAAGAGAGAGAGTTTGACTTCTTCATTGTCAATTTGGATAACTTTTTTTTAAATTTAAATTTTATTATTATTATTTTTAAACATTATTTCTCTTTGTTGTCTGATTGCTGTTGCTAGGACTTCTACTACTATGTTGAACAAGAATGGTGAGAGTGGGCATCCTTGTCGTGTTCCTGATCTCAAAGGGAAGGCTGCAAGCTTTTTCCCATTGAGGATGATATTTGCTGTGGGTCTTTCATAGATAGATTTTATGAAGTTCAGGAATGTTCCCTCTATCCCTATACTTTGAAGCGTTTTAATCAGGAACGGATGTTGGATTTTGTCAAATGCTTTTTCTGCATCAATTGAGAGGACCATGTGGTTCTTCTCTCTTCTCTTATTAATTTGTTCTATCACATTGATTGATTTGCGAATGTTGAACCATCCTTTGTAGCCCAGGAATGAATCCCACTTGGTCAATGTGGATAATCTTTTTAATGTGCTGTTGGGTCCTGTTTGCTAGGATCTGGTTGAGAATCTTAGCATCCATATTCATCAGTGATATTGGTCTGAAATTCTCCTTTTTGGTAGGGTCTTTGCCTGGTTTGGGGATCAGGGTAATGCTGGCTTCAAAGAAAGAGTCTGGAAGTTTTCCTTCTGCTTCATTTTTTTGAAACAGCTTCAGGAGAATAGGTGTTATTTCTTCTTTGAAAGTTTGGTAGAATTCCCCAGGGAATCCGTCAGGTCCTGGGCTCTTGTTTTTTGGGAGGTTTTTGATCACTGCTTCAAACTCATTACTAGATATGGGTCTATTCAGGTTTTCAATTTCTTCCTGGTTCAATTTTGGGAGTTTATAGTTTTCCAGGAAAGTATCCATTTCATCTAGGTTGCTTAGCTTATTGGCATGTAACTGTTGATAATAACTTCTGATGACTGTTTCTACTTCCTTGGTGTTAGTTGTGATCTCTCCCTTTTCATTCATAATTTTATTAATTTGGGCTTTCTCTCTTTTCTTTTGGATTAGTGTGGCCAAGGGTTTACCGATCTTATTGATTCTTTCAAAAAACCAGCTTCTAGTTTCATTGATACGTTCTAATGTATCTCTGGTTTCTACCTCATTGATCTCAGCTCTAATCTTGATTATTTCCCTTCTTATGTGTGGAGTTGGTTTGATTTGTTGTTGATTCTCCAGTTCTTTAAGGTACGAGACAGCTGGTGTGTTCTGGGTTTTTCAATTTTTTTTGAGGGAGGCTTGGATGGCTATGTATTTCCCCCTTAGGACCACATTTCCTGTATCCCATAGGTTTTGGACCTAAGTGTCTTCATTCTCATTGGTTTCCATGAATTGTTTCAGTTCTTCTTTGATCTCCTGGTTGATCCAAGCATTCTTCAGCAAGGTGGTCTTTAGCTTCCAGGTGTTTGAGTTCCTTCTGACTTTTCCTTGGGATTGAGCTCCAGTTTCAAGGCATTGTGATCTGAGAATATGCAGGGAATAATCTCAGTCTTTTGGTTTCGGTTGAGTCCTGATTTGTGACCCAGTATGTGGTATACTCTGGAGAAGGTTCCATGTGCACTTGAGAAGAATGAGTATTCTGTTGTTTTAGGGTGGAATGTTCTGTATATATCTATGAGGTCCATCTGGTCCAATGTGTCATTCAATGCTCTTGTTTATTTATTGATTTTCTGCTTCGATGATCTGTCTATTTCTGAGAGAGGCATGTTAAGATCTCCTACTATTAGTGTATTCATATCAATATGACTCTTTATCTTGATTAACAGTTTTCTTATGTAATTGGCTGTTCCCATATTGGGGGCATAGATATTTACCACTGTTAGATCATCTTGGTGGATAGTCCCTATAAGAATCATGTAGTTTCCTTCTGAATCTCTGACTAGAGTCTTTAGTTTAAAATCTAATTTATCTGATATGAGAATCGCTACCCCAGCCTTCTTTTGAGGCCCATTGGCATGAAAGATGCTTCTCCAACCCTTCACTTTCAGTCTGGGTGTAACTTCAGGTTCAAAATGGGTCTCTTGTAGACAACATATGGATGGGTCCTGTCGTTTTATCCAATCTGCAACCCTGTGCCATTTGAATTTCGGCCATTCACATTGAGAGTGATTTTTGATAGATAGGTTTTTATTGACATCGTGTTACCTTTGAAGTCTTTCTTTCTGTAGATTGTCTTTATATTTCTGTTCAATGCTATTCTTAGGATTTTTCCTCTTTTATAGAACCCCCCTTAATATTTCCTGCAGGGTCAGCTTGGTGGTTGCATAGTCTATTTAGCCTTGCCAATCTTGGAAACTCTTTATCTCTCCATCCATTTTGAATGTCAGTCTTGCTGGATAAAGTATTCTTGGCTGCATTTCTTCTCATTTAGTGCCCTGAATATATTTTGCCAGCTTTTTCTGGCTTGCCAGGTCTCTGTGGACAGGTCTGACATTATTCTGATGGACTTTCCTCTGTAAGTAAGGATCCTCTTTGTCCTAGTGGCTTTCAAGTGATTCTATCTACAATTATGATTCCTCAGTTTGACTACGAGGTGCCTTGATGTTTTTTTGGAATCTATAATCTTGGGTGGAGACTGTTCGGCTTCTAGTACATGAATGCTGGGTCCATTCACGAGACTGTGAAAATTTTCATGAAGAACTTATTCCACTATATCTTCTAGACTTCTTTCTTTCTCCTCCCCTTCAGGGATTCCAATAATTCTGACGTTGGAATGTTTCATGGCATCATTTATTTCCCTGATTCTGTTTTTGTGGCTTCTAAGCTGTTTGTTCCAGGCTTCCTCCTGATCCTTTCTCTCTATGTTTGTCCTCCAGATCACTAATTCTATCTTCTGTCTCAGTTACCCTAGCTTTGAGAGAATTTAGATCAGATTGGAACTCATTGAGAGCGAAAATAAACTTTTGGGACTTCATCAAAATCAAAAGCTTCTGCATAGCAAAGGAAACAGTCAAGAAAACAAAGAGGCAACCCACGGAATGGGAGAAGATATTTGCAAATGACAGTACAGACAAAAGGTTGATATCCAGGATCTATGAAGAACTCCTCAAACTCAACACACACAAAACAGATAATCATATCAAAAAATGGGCAGAAGATATGAACAGATACTTCTCCAATGAAGACATACAAATGGCTATCAGACACATGAACAAATGTTCATCATCACTAGCCATCAGGGAGATTCAAATTAAAACCACATTGAGATATCACCTTACACCAGTTAGAATGGCCAAAATTAGCAAGACAGGAAACAACATGTGTTGGAGGGGATGTGGAGAAAGGGGAACCCTCTTACACTGTTGGTGGGAATGCAAGTTGGTGCAGCCACTTTGGAGAACAATGTGGAGATTCCTCAAGAAATTAAAAATAGAGCTTCCCTATGACTCTGCCATTGCACTGCTGGGTATTTACCTCAAAGATACGGATGTAGTGAAAAGAAGGGCCATCTGTACCCCAATGTTTATAGCAGCAATGGCCACAGCTGCCAAACTGTGGAAAGAACCAAGATGCCCTTCAACGGACGTATGGATAAAGAATATGTGGTCCATATACACTATGGAGTATTATGCCTCGATCAGAAAGGATGAATACCCAAGTTTTGTAGCAACATGGATGGGACTGGAAGAGATTATACTGAGTGAAATAAGTCAAGCAGAGAGAGTCAAATATCATATGGTTTCACTTATTTGTGGAGCATAACAAATAACATTGAGGACACAGGGAGTTGGAGAGGAGAAGGAAGTTGGGGGAAATTGGAAGGGAGGTGAACCATGAGAGACTATAGACTCTGAAAAACAATCTGAGGGGTTTGAAGCGGTGGGGGGTGGGAGGTTGGGGGAACCAGGTGGTGGGTACTAGAGAGGGTACGGATTGCATGGAGCACTGGGTGTGGTGCAAAAACAAGGAATACTGTTATGCTGAAAATAAAAAAAAAAAGAAAAAAAAACCTACATTGAGTTGAAGAGACTGTGAGTAGGAGTAAGAACCTTTAAAGATGATGCTCATGTGGTCTCTGATGGGAATGAAGAATGCTCTTAGAAACTGGAGGAAAGGCGACCTTTGTCATAAAGAGGTAAAGCACTTGGCTGAATTGTGCTTAGTGTTTTCTGGAAAACAGAACTTATTTAAATGATTACCTGAGACTTCTAAGAAAAAATGTCAAAGGTGCAATCTGGATTTTTGTTACTGTTTATAGTGCAGTGCAAGAGCATAGAGATGATTTTAACAAGGAATTGTTAAACAATTGCTAATCAAAAAGGAATCAGACTTTGAACCCTCAGAAATTTGCCAGCCTATCCACACTGAAAAACACAAGAAAAGCATGATCTGGAGAGAACAAAAATTGTTGGCTGGAAGAATACTTCGGCAAAGACATTATGGATGCGACTCCTGGCCAGCAAGATAGGAATGAGTAATGTTGAAATTTGAACCAGGGATCCAGTTCTGGAATTTCATTTTTTAACTCCAAACCTCTCAACTTTCACACTTTGCTATTCACAGAATCTATCTATCCTGTATTCATTGTGTGTATATATATAATATATATTCATTACATGGGATACAAGTTTGGTAATTTCTCCATCCCCCTGTGGAACAGATTTTAAAGGAGAAGACATGTGAAATTTAAGAGGAGTGACAGTACTATAAAAATAATAGTACCATACGATTTCAGTTATATGTGGAATCTGAAAAACAAACAAAAACCAAACAAACTCTTAAATACAGAGTACAAACTGGTGGTTGCTAAAGGGAAATGGGTAGGAGAATGGGTTAAATAGATAAAGGGGATTAGAGGTAAATTTTTTTCAGTTACAAAATAAATAAGTTGCAGAAATGAACAGTACATCATAGGGAACATGGTCAATAATACTGTAACAATGCTGTGTGGTGACAGATGGTGACTATGTTTATCATGGTAAGCATAAAGTAATGTACAGAATTATCAAGTCACTCTGTTGTACACCTGAAACTAATATGACATAGTAGGTTAATCGTATTACAATATTTTTTTAATTTTTAAAAATAAAATAAAAAGAACAATACCAGTGCTAAGGGTGATTGGAATGTGAAAGGGACATTTCTTAGCCTGAGGAGTTTGTGTCTATGAACATAATGTGGAAAGGTTGGGATCTTGTGTTTTCTGGAGTTGAGCAGTAACTTGCATTTGCTAGAAAGAGAGGGGTGGATCTCCCTTTCCACTGTCAATATTTCATGTGAGTTTTAATATATGGGGGCTAGGTATCATTGGAAAATGGGGATTTCTGAAATTATTGAAAACTGAGAAGAAACATTTTATCTGTGGTAAGCTCATTGGCAGCTTCTAAGAAAGGCACTTATTTCAGAAGATGATAAGAAATCTCCAGCTGACTGGAGCCATGTGTAAAAAGACTCTTGTCATATTTTCTTTAAAAATGAAAACAAAAAACTGTGTTTTACGGGGCACCTGGGTGGCTAAGTTGATTAAGCATCCAACTCTTAGTTTTTGCTCAGGTCATGATCTCAGAGTTGTCAGATGAAGACTTATGTGGGGCTCCCTGCTCAGCATGGGGTCTGTTTAGGTTTCTGTTCCTCTCCCTCTGCCTCTGCCCCTCCTCCAACTCATGCACGTGCACATCCTCTCTCTATTTCTCTATAATAAATAAAATAAAATCTTTTTAAGAATGTGTTTTGCTTTGTTTTTTTTTTACATTTTTGAGATTTTGTACACCTAGATTTCATGTAAAATTGACAATTTTAAATGTCGGGAAGTAGTTAACATTAAGTATGTTGAAGGCAAAGAAAGGTGTCCATGCACTGAGACCCAACACCTCATTTGTAATCTCTGGTCTGCACAAAGTAATGAAGAAGAAAAGAATAACAAGTTTCATTACAGACCAGCTAAGGCTGGATAACAAAAATGTTTAGTGCAGCCAATAAGCTTGGTCAAAATGCACTGTATGGGATTGGAGGAAAGGGAATAGATAGTTGTAACCAACCTGGAAGTTTTATTATGTGGGTCTGGCAGGCAGTCAAGAGATGGAAAGAAATCTGTATATGAAAAGAAGGACATTCATGAACCTATTGTTGGCAAGCTGAAATAGCCCAGAGATGCACTCTTTTCTCTTTCAAGGATAAGTTTATAGAAAGAATAAATAATAGATAAATTAACAGAGATACCAGAATGAGACAAGTGAGGCCCCTAGGGTACAAAATTTAAGGAGCCACTCACATGCAGGGTCATGAAGCTTCATAGTTGAGGCTTGCACAAACCTAGGCGTGAATGTTTCCTGAACTCGTGTGCTCTGGATGCATCAATTGGTTCACCTTAGTGCTGGTTCTGGTGTTTATGCTGCATCAAAAACAATTATTTATTCTTTTCTCAGATAATGTGGCTATTTCTCAGTTTTGGGAATAGCAAATCTTAGTGGAAAATAGTAATGAAAGAATAGTAAAAGGAAAAAGAAATCTAGAAAGTAATGGCCCATTTTATGATGACAAATTTGCAACCATTTGCTCCAGTAAACAAATTCTTATTTTGTATTTATAGATTTTCAATTATACTTCCAAACTCTGATATGATTTCACTTTCTTGGTTTACATATTTATTCATTCAAAGGTCTTTATTGAGTTCCTACCTCATGTGTCATTGTGCTAGGCAATTGAATATATATTTGCCAATAAAACAAAAGGTGACTGCCCTTTTGGAGTTGATAAATGAGAGAGAAAGAGGCACTTAATATGTACATAACTAAGTTAATAAGGACTTATCATTGTGGTAAGGACAATAAAAGAAACAAACACAATGCAGGAATGTCTACTATTACTGGTTCATGTTAGAGAATACACCTACCGTGTACTATAGGATGGCTGTCTAAATACCACCATTGCCAAACCACTTTTCTTTTGTTTTCCTAAATTTATTTAGAAACTAGAAAATTTAGAAACTAGAAAGCCAAGTGTTTAATTTTGCAGACTCCCTTGCAGTTCGAGGTGGTTTTGTGACGGTTTTCTCCAAAAGGATGCAAGGCGAAGTGTACTGAGGAAGATTCTGCCAAAGTTTTTGCTTTCCATAGGCACAGTCTTTTATTGTCCTTCTCTTATCTTCTTATCTTAAAGGGATTATTCATCACAACCAAATGGAATTTATTCCTGGGCTGCAAGGTTGGTTCAACATCTTGGCTCTGTTTTGCTCTCCTTTGAGTAACAGTAATGATAAGCTTGATGAAGGACAGTGTGTAGACCGAGAGGCCTGAAAGCTCTAAGCCTTTTGGTGACTCCTGGGGCTTGACAACACGTCCTCATGTCATCACAGCATTGGCTCCAGAATGAACAGGAGAGTTGCCTTGGGATTAATTCCTTTCTTGGTGCCGGGATGCAGAGTGGACCAAGTCCTTGACCTTCTATGGATGTCCTCATTGACTGTGAGATTGGTACTTTGCATCAGTACTTTGCAAGCTAAATGAAAAGTTTTATGATGGCAGATAGGATGGTTTTTAATTTTCTTTTTGTTGATAATGTGTATTTCAATACCAATGATCACTTGTACCATACTTCATAATAAGCCTTAGAAAGCATTCTGGTCATATCATTTGATTTTTCCCAGTAGGAGGTCACCTCCAAGACCTTTGGCAATGCAGTGTGGTTGAGGAGAATACCTGCTAGAAGTCCTAAGACATTTGAGAAAGTAAACTATATAACATCTTTCTTTAAATATTAAAGATGAAATTGAAATAATTCAGGCATGCTTTAAAAAATAGGAAGATATTTTTTCAAGTATGTAGAATAAAAACACAACACATTTTGGTCATACCACAAAGATACTACTAATAAAGTCATTTCTTTCTTTCTAGTTTTGTCTCATGCCACACTTTAGTAAAATTCATATTACTCTTTGACTACTCTTCCTCTGCTCTTCTCTTTCTTCTTTCTATTCCTTCTCCTACTCTTCCTTTTTATTCTTACATGTTTAGGATTGATCTAACTTTAATTTCTTCTCATTTAAGGCTACTCTTGGAGGGGAGCCTGGGTGGCTCAGTTGTTGAGTTTCAGCTCAGGTCCTGATGTTTTGGGTCCTGGAATCTGGCCCAGAGTTGGACTCTGTGCTCAGCAGGGAGTCTGCTTCAAGATTATCTGCCTCTGCCCAACCCCTGCACACACACACACAGACACACACACACACACACACGGTCTCTCTCTCTCTCTTTCTCTCTCTCTATTTCTCTCTAATAAAAATTATTTAAAAATAGATGAAAAAATTTTAAAAATGAAAAAATAAATAAAAGACTAAAAAATAACAATACAAAGAATGCTACTTAGTGTTTTCCCTAAGATCTGAAGCCTTGCAGCCCTCTATTATCAGTAAACTTGAAAAGAGTGAGTTGTTTGTTATGGTCTTCTAGGGGAAGGACCTCCTACTCTGATTCACAGGTGTACTTCAACTAGTGCAAATGCAGCTCTCCTAAGCAGCAGAGATGCCTCCGTGTAAGTAGCTCTTACGGTTTTACTCTGTTTATGCTGTTTTACTCCCTGAAGGCTTGCAGCACCAATGGGTAAGATGAATATGGCTGCAACCTGATCTCTACCCAGGAGTTGAAAATTTGCACCCCAGCTCTTCAGTGAGCCCTCACAGAAAAACAATGCCCAAGTCTTAAGTCTTCAGTTTCTGTCAGAACTCTGTGTTCCCCCTGCCAGTGACAAGGCATTTTTACCTCAGTCACGTGACTGAGTTCCAACTCCAATTTCTTTGGATTTCTGTGGCACAGACCCACACTCTACCTGCTGGTGTTGTAGGTCTTGCCATGCTTCTGTTTTTTGCTGGACCCCTCTCAGGAAAGTGAGTGCCCAACTGTGCTGTGATTTGGAGTGTATGGCTACATAGAAGAGAAAGCCAGCACCTAGCCTCGTGATTTTCAGCCAGTTTTCCCTAACTGATCTCTGGGAACTCTGAAGCATTCAGGTCAACATGTTTTTCTCATGAACCCCAGGATCCTGAGATCATGCTGTCACACCTGGGATTCCACCCCACTTCACCACTTGAACACTTTAAAGCCAGGAATGTCCCCCATAGTAGTAGACTCCTAAAAGTTTTGATTGTGCTCTTCACTGTTGATAAAAACTTTGCAGTAGGCTCCATTAGCTGAGTGCCTTCCCTCTACTGTTATCCACAGCTACATCACACACACAACTTATTTCCACCTGCCACTTGAGCTCTGAAGCTGTATCAGGCACCAGAGTGGGAGCTGGAGGTAGCTCTTGAGGTGGTTCAGGATCTTGTCTGGGGGCTGCTGCTGTAGGTCCAAGAAGATAAAGTATCATCACCATGATTGACTTTTCATCTCCCTTCTAAATAAAGGAAAAATTTCCCACCACTCAATGTTGTCTGAGTCCATGAGGAAATCCCTGGGAAGTCTCTCCTGATGGCAGGACAGGGGCACAGGAATTTGAGGGTACTCATTACTCTTGCCCAACCACAGTTGATGGAGACTTGCTCTGTGTGGCCTAAGTTGTTCCCTCCATAGGTCTATATCAGCCACGCCCTGTCCTCCTCACCTCAGCATCTCTCTGGTTCTCCTCCCTCTGCCCCTCCCCCCTGCTTGTGCTCCTTTCCCTCTAACAAATAAATACAATCCTAAGGAAAAAAAAAGATTGGGCATTAAGGTGTACATTTTGGCCTTCTAGACCTGGCTAGAAACACTGTCCATGTGTATTTGTTTGTCATCTTTCCTCTTGTGCTGATGGTGTCAGAGGTGCATGACAACCCAGGGAATGAGAAGGCCCAGGATGGAGGGACACTGGGATCCTAAAAGACTACATGAAGGAATTCAGTCTGCAATCTGAAGATCCTCTCAGCTCTGTCATGTGGGGAAATCTGTGGTGACATGGTACCAAAATTTGGGGAGTTATTTGGTAATTCAGGATAGTGTAAAATACCTACAATATGTTGAAATCACCAAGTTAACTTCAGTAGTTATCAGCCTAGAACCTTTAAAAATGACCAAAGAGGCACCTGGTTTCCTCAGTCAGTAGGGTACTTGATCTCAAGGTCCTGAGTTTGAGCCCCACGTCAGGCATGGAGTTTACTTAGGAAACAAAACAAAAGAAAACAAAAGGACTTACACATGACACATGATCAATTAGGCTCAAATAGTAGAGCTTGTCAGTGGTGGGATGGATCCAGTCTCCTGTTCATTCAGCCGCTGTGCCCTGAGCACTCAGAAGGTACCAGTTCCTATCAGCCAACCAGTTTCTCCCTCTAGGACGTCAGGGTCTAGAGGGGAAGATGGACAAACATGTAAAAAAACATGAATGAAAAGTGCAATTACTCCACAGGAAAAGAGCAAGGGTCTACAGCTAAGCCATGAGCTCCACCAAATGAGGGGTTGGATAAGGCTGTGCTGAGATGACATTGAGAATTCCTATGGCAGGAAAAGAAGGAGACAGCCCTGCACAAATCTGAATGTATTTAGCCTGGCAGAAGGCACCATGGTGCAGAGGACTGGAGGCAGAATTTGGTGTTCCCAGAATGGAGGTTAGAAAGGAGGCCAGGGTGGCCAGAGGAAGCTGAGGAGGAGAGCAGAGAGGGAGGGTAGGAGGGCCAGGGCCCAGGGCAGGTGGACAGTATCAGTACCCTGCTCCCAGTGCTGTGTGACCACATTACCACACACTCAGTGGTTTAATCAACAAACACTCTCTCAGTCTCAGAGGATCAGGAATCCAGCAATGCACAGCTGAGGGTTCCTGCCAGAGTTTCTCAGTAGGTTGGGGCTGTTGACAACACCAAGGCAGGACCTGCTTCACTGACAACCTGAGCTCCCTTAGGGGTGTTGGCAGGATTCAGTCCATCTAGAAGGCCTGAGTTCTTCTGTCTGTTGTTGACTGCAGGTCAACAACCAAGCCATGTGTGTGTGACTGTGTCATGGTTCAACATAGGGGCTTATACCCCACTGTGGGGATCTGAGAGAGAACATGGGCAGAGTCAGCATGGTGCTGGGCACTTAGTTTTCATGACTAAATCTCAGAAGGGGCATTGGGTCATGTTGCCATGTTCTGTGGAATGTAAGTGAATCACTAAGTCCAGACCACATTTCAGGGGAGAAGGTTACACAAGGATGTGTCCACAAGGACTCCTTAGGAATCTAAGGGAGCCACTGAGGGCAGAAGGTGAAGACCCCTGCAGGGTCCGTGCCTTGCCTAGATTCACAGTCTGGTAAGAAGGCTTACCAGGCATGAACCCAACTCTCTGAGTGTCCTCAAAGATGGGGTCCTGGATGTACCTAGCCCTTCACTGGGGGCTCTGGAAAAGGTTGTCTTGAAAGAAGTGGCTACACACATGGAAAAGGTATGGGGGTGAAGGTGAGCATTAATATCCTAGAGACATTCCTGAAATTCTTGTCTGAGGGGGAGGCCAGGTCATGGCAATCCACTGAGTGGTCCCCTATCCACATCACACCCATTGGAAAGGAGGTAATGGCTTGCATCACAGGACAGGCAGTCTCTAGGGATAAGGGCAGTTTCTGACCATTGAGGGCCAAGAATCCAATCCCTTCTTTAGGGTTTGCATTGGGAATTAGAAAGCCTAAGATCTTGGGAAGTTACTGTCCATCCCTCTGGAAATGGGGCTGTCATCTTCTGGGACTCCAGAATCTTAGCACTAATGGACACATGTGGGCACACAGGAATGAGTGTGCATATGCACACACACACACACACACACACACACACACACCAGTAGGGACTGTGGGGGGGGGATCTGACTAGTAGCAGTCTCAGAGAAGGTGAGAAGAAAATGTGGTTGGAGGTTTTTTTCTACATGTGACACCACTCCTCCAATATCATAGGTATTATCCCACATATGCCTGTGGATATCTAGAGGAATTACATGCTAGAATCATCTGTATTGTACAGACAAGATGCAGACCACCCCCGACAGGAAAGACAGCTTATACAGGGTCAAAAACAGGTAAGAGTGGAGATTTGTGTCTGAAGCCAGGTGGGGCTCTTTCTGCACCCAGACCTTCCTTGCGGGCCTGTGGAGAAGGGTGTGTTGGTGTCACTGTGTACAGATGTGGTCTTGCATGCAGAAAGGCGATGAGCAGACAGTAACCCAGAGCACTATTTGTGTAGGTGTCAGTCCAGGAGTGGACTTGGATAGGTGATCCCAGGCATTGAAGTCACTTCCTGGACCATCGATCTCAACAGAACTTGGAACCCTTGCAACCAGGCGCCCACCTTCTAGTGTAGTTCAGTATCAGAGTTACTTGGCTGGAGACATCCGATACTGAAAGATGTTCTCTTGTTGCTTGCTTAATTCCCAGGGCTATGGCTTCCAGAAACCCCAACAGAATGGCTTTTCCACATGCTGCAAACATTGGCTCAAATCTTGCCTACATAAGAGCAGTGTAGGTGATGCCAATTCGCTTCTCTGAACCATCCCAGGGCAGCCCCACCCCCTCCTCTTGAGTTCCAGGGCAAGAGGGATATGTGGGGGTTCCCACCCCTGGGCTGGAGGAGGTTGAGGACAGTGGATATCCTGGTGATCCCTTCATGTTCACACCAATGTCATGGTAGGCAGGGTGGAAAGAGGATTCCCGAGGTGTCTCTTACCTGTGCCAGAGCACATCCAAGGCCCTGAAGCTGTGTCACATTTCTCTCCGTGGTGGAGGTGCGTGCATACTGGGGTGTTGTGTGTCTGGAATGGAGTCCCCTGGGTCTGAGGACCAGCAAAGGGAGCCAGATAGGGCTCTGAGGCCTCCTGCCTGGCTGCCAGGTTCTGTCTTTACAGAGCTCCACACGGAAGATGGAGCAGGGGCTAAGTGATGAGGTCTTCTGCTCTACTTCCTTGAAGGTGCCCCACACTGCCAACAGAGTCCAGCGCTGGCTCAGGGTGAGTACAGGTGCTGGGGAGAACAAACTCCCAGGGCGCTGATGCAGAACAAAGGGCCTCACTTCCTAGAAGCCAGTCTGGGCTCCCTCCTAGAGTCCTATGTCCACATGAACTCGCATTCCATCTCTTCCCCAAACTTTCCCTCATGGCCCTGCCCCTGTCTTGGCCAGATGCAGAGTCATTGTCCACATATTTGTAGGAATATGAGAAAGGAGACTTTAAGATGTCTCATCCCATGCATCTAGAATCCTTTTGCACTGTACTATGCATTTTCCTAACTAGTGCTCCCAAGTGTTCCCGTTGGCCTGTCCATCCTTCCCTGAATTTGCAAGTCTTGCACATGATCATGGTGCGTTGGGAGACTTTTACCCAATGAGACATGGAACCCGTGGTACTATGTCTCTTGCTCTGCCCTTTGGTTGTGAAAGAACACATCCCTGGGCACCTCCAGAGTCAGGAGCAGGGGCCTCATTGTACTGCACAACATTCCAGAAGGCCAATCATTTCTCTCAGCCACTGATCCCTTTACTGATGCAGGACTTTGATGTGACTCCCTTCTGTTGCCAACTCAGTTTTCCATCGTACATCCTACATGTCCTAATAGCCTGAGCCCTTTATCTAAAACATCTCTGTGTTCTCATCTCAAGAAAGGTATTTGTTTTCAGAAATCACAGGATCCATTCCTTTCATGCATGGAGGTGCTATCAATACTCAGCTCACAATCTGACCTGACATACTATCAAGTTCAGACATCACTTACTTCAATTCTTTGTATGGATGCCAAGAATTTTTTTTTCTTTTTCTTAATGATTTATTAACTGATTGGTTGATTGATTTGAGAGAGAGGCAGGGGGAGAGTGGGGAGAATCAGAGGGAGAGACAGAATCCTCAAGCAGACACTGCCCTAAGTATGCAGCACACAAGGAGCTGTCTCAGGACATTGAGATCATGACCTGAACAAATACCAAGAATCTTTTGATTAACTCAATGAACCACCAAGTCTCCTTATTCTGTTTATGCCTATGGGCCCACTTGTCCCACATCTTACCATAAGTCACTGAGATGTTGGGGGTTCAGTTGGCGCTTCAACCCCCAACCTTCCTGGTGGAGACAGCACTGATTCATGTTTCCTCTGATCCACCTCAGGAAGAGGAATGAGACCTGCATGCTGTGGACCAACCAGATCAACTTACTAGAGACACAAATCGAACACCTCTTGCCCACCCTCCTAGGAAGAGATCTAAGTACGTCTACATGTTCCTGGGAGCATATAGAGTCTTTGCCACATTCCAAGATGTGTTAGTCCTCCTGTTTGCCAAAGAATTCTGGACCACCGAAAATAAATTAAAAACAAAACAAAAAACCTCCTGTTTGCTAGGTGAGCACCCTGCCCCTAACTGCCCAGTGGGATTTGGCCACCACCTGGTTGTGAGTCTCAGGAATGTCCCCACACTTCCCCAAGACTCAGTTTTCTCCTCTGGGGCAGAGTTATTACAGGGACTCAGTGGGTTCTTGTAGGGAAACTACACTTGGGTGCCTGGGCCTATGGAAAGGTATGCTAGAGGGGCTATGGCCATGCTCATTTATAATTGTTCTGCTCCTCATGATGAAGCTTCTGCCTCATCCCTCACTATAACTATGGTCTTGAGCTGGGCTATTTTACCAATAAAGGGATATCTGATACTCCATCTGGGGTCTGTGTCTGGGTGAAACCAGAGCAGGGATCCCCGGGGGTGAACAGAGGGCCAGACCCACTCAGGTCTCTGTGATGGGCTGGTTGGGACCCTTTCATTCATTCAGCAAATATTCAGGAAGCCCCACTCCATGCAGATGCTTTCTCAGAGCTGAGTGTGATCCCTGCACAGAACAGACAGCACCCCAGGACTCCAGACTAGTCAGGGTCAGACAGTGACACTGGACACAATGAGAGGTAGCACCCACAGGACATTTCATGTGATGCCCCCTGACCTCCTCTACATATGGGTGCATTCTTTCCAACTATAATGAGGTTGGCAGAGCCCAGGAAAAGTGAAACATGTGAGTGAGCTTTGGCTGATACAGGAGGATCTTCCCTCTCCACTAGGGCAGCGAGGCTACTGTGAGTTGGAGGGGCTTTTGGACCTTCAGCTACACATCTATGGTTCCTGTTTTAGGGTAAAGATCTGAGAACTTTTTCTAGAGAATGGGAAGTAGTCCTGAGGAGCTGTGGGTGGGGTGTGAGAACTGTGGGAGAGCTGAGGGGGCTAGAAGACAGCTTTAGCCCCTAAGAGAGTCATTCCCCAGCCCCCCAACCAGCCCTGTCTCTACCCCAATCCTGGGACCCAGAACAGATGTTCTGCAAACCATCACATTCAGCAATCTGTTGGAACTTGGATACTGGGTGCTCAGGAGACCCAGTAAGAGCTTAGGGACCAGACGTCCCACACCCTATAGGAGATAAGGGTCAGTGGAAGGAGACCCACTCGTGGCACCTGGAAAAAGAGGCAGCATGGACACGGGAGGTAAAGTTTGAGGTATTGGGAGGGTCCTGGGAAGGCTTGGCTAGAGATAGAGTTCTTTGTTCCCTCCTTGGTTGGATCTTCTCACAGCAGTGGTGTGTGCAGTGACAACAATGAACAGGCCAGACACTACCCCTTCCTGGCCATAAGCAGATGAATTCATGTGGCACATGGTCAAGGAGAGAGACTGAAGAGTGAGTCCAGCTCCCCTGAGAAGGACAGAAATGCTCACAACATTGATCAAGGACTCCCGCTCATAGAGATTTTTCCAGCCTTTCATCCGTGACCAGGCCTGTCTCAGGCAGGACTGCCAGATCACAGGAGGACAAGGAGTAGGGCTGGTCTCTGGAACTGGTACTGGAAGTCCAGGGACCCAGGTTCTCACAGGGGTTCCCTGGGATATTGATTTGGGAGGATGCCCTATCCTCTGACTCCTCTGCCTACTGTCTGTCTCCAGGGCCCCCTATTCCATCTTGAGCACATGGATAGAGCAATATCCTGAGGACTGTGCCCAGCACCCAGAATTTCCCAGCCTGAATATGCTGCTGGCTTACATGGGGCTCTGTATGCCAGGCTCAGTCCTGAAGAGCCAGGCCCATCTTCTGCTCTCACAGCTGCAACACCTTAGGCCCACAGAGCAAGAGGCTGGGGGTGAGGAAGACTGGGGGTGACAGGTACGCCCTTGAGGAGCGGACAGGGTGGGCCACACTGAGCAAGCCTCCATAGAGTGCAATTGGACTGAGAGGAGTGAGTATTCTCAGATTCCTGTCCCCATTGGTTTGAGTCGGGGAGACCTTCCAAAGATTGATTCTTGGATTCAGATGACATTGAGTGGTGGGACAAGTTTCTTTTATTGAGAAGGCACATGGGAAGTCAATCATGCTGATGATACTTTCTCTTCATGGAGCTACAACACCAGCCCAGTACAAGATCGTGATCCACCTCAGGAACTCGCCCCAGCTCCCACTGTGGCACCTGCTGCATCTTCAGAGCCTAAGCTGGCCCAACCCACCTCTGCTGCTGGAGCTCACCAGTCAAGAAGAGCAATGACACCACCTGCCCTGTTGAGTCCAGTGCAGTTGGTAGTCAGGGTTCTAATTCACTCTCCTGAGCTGAAAGAGCCTCCTGCTCCTCTGCTTGACCTGGAGGTCAAGCAGGGTCCTGCCCCTGCTACTGGGGTTCCTGAAGGGCCTGAACTGCCACCTGCCTAGTGGAACAACCATCCTCAGCCCACAAGCAAGAGCTCGAGCTGGCTTCAGTCTCAAAGGATGTCTTCCCCTCCTCCGTCATTCTCCTGTTTGTAATTTTTGTGCTTTTTATACACCTGTATAATGGCCTAAAATATTTTGTTCTTTAAAATAGAATTTGACTTTACATAAAAATTTTCTATGACCCTTTTCAATGATATATCAAGGTGCCACTAGGTACATTAGGAGTGTTCCCCAACCATTAACTTCTAGAACATTTCCATCACAAAGACAACTGTACTACTACTAATCACTCACTGCTCATTACCTCACCTCAGTCCCCCAAAACACTGCTCTCTCTGTCTCTGGTACTTCACCTCATGTGAGATGTTCATGTGCCTGGAATCTTACAATATGGCCTTCTGTATCTGGCTGCAGAACATAAGATTGATTCATAATTTTCCCTCAGTTTTTATACAAATAACATTTTATTACAAAGAATGTTACTGAAAGAACAAAGACCACAAGAAGCCCCAAAATGAACTATTTTCATTATGTGGGATAGTGTTCCCTTTTCTAAGGATTCCTTGAAAGGCAGAAACCACAAGAGAAATGTCTGGATCCATGAGACGTCTTTAATTTCTTTCATTTTCTTGGATAGGGCACATTTAAACTATTCTAATGGGAATATTATAAAATAAAATCATATCTTAATTATTCCCATTTATTACTAACAAGTTAGGTAACAAAGTAAATATTACTTTAGATTTTAGCCAGACTGTTTATTTAGTAAATAATGATTTAAATATGAAGAAAAGAAGACACCTTTCTTTTACCAAGAAATAATCGCCCATAACACACGGTGTCCATTTTCCCCACCATTCCATCTGAGTGTAGTGTGTGTGTGTGTGTGTGTGTGTGTGCGTGCGCATGTTTGTGTGCGTGTGTGTGTGACAGGGTGGGGCAGGGAAGGTTCCAGGGCTGGGCTCTTGTTGTATCTGATGTCCTCACAGTGGACAGGCACTATCGCTGCTGTTCCCTTGGGCATTCTCAGTGACAACACTCAACGTACCATCTGTTGAACAACAGAGCCATTTCCAATTATTTAACTCTCATAATTAAAGTGATAAGCATGTCTGTGCCATAAATCTCTGTTTCTTTAGGACTACTTCCTATAAGAACCATTACTGGAACACACTTTAACCACATTTTTTGGAGGACAGCCTGCAGGCTCCTCTGTGCTCTCTAAGGGGCAGCCTTGCTCTGGAAAGGAGGGATCCCGTTTTGCATAGATGAAACCTGAAATCATGAGGAGGACAAGCCAGCAGTGAGGTCATTGGGGTACTGGGAGTGACCGTAGAGCCACAAAGAGCCTGCCCACAATCCCCTCATGTGTCCTTCCCCACAAGCTTCCCTGCCCCATGTCCTGGAACACATCTCACCCAGACCCGGTCCAGTGACATGCTCCAGCCACTCCAGCCCATTGTGGTCCATAATTCAGATTCTAACTAGAGCAACAAGGCCCTGCTCCAGGCCAGCAGAGGGGTGTATGCCAGACCACTCCTGTCAGGTTGCTCCCTTTCCTCCCTGGTTGAACTCCATCCTCTCAGGGAAGAATCTCTAAGGACAGTGCAGGTCAGTGGGTTACAGACAAGTGTTCATCCAGATGTAGTTTTAGTGGCAACAGCAAGAACCACTTGAATTTGTGTGAGCAAGAGAGGCCTTTACAAATCACACTGGATGCTCATGGAAACTCCAGGATGGACAGAGCCTCAACCAGGGGCTTTGGCACTGGACCTAGCTCATCCACACCCCTCAGGATCCTCTAGCTGTGACTCCCTGGCCTTGCCAGCCCTAACCTTCATATCCCTTAAGTTAAGCTTCTCCAGGAGAGGGGGCTGTGCTTCCTCCTGAGACCCCTTTCCTCCCACAAAGTCAGGTAGGGGAATTCCGCTTGATCTGACGCTGTAAGAGAGGCCATTCTCAGTAATTCCTGTCTTCTCTGCCACAAGATGGAGCTCCCCAGTCACAGAAGATAGATCCTCAGGGGGAGAGAGGACATTTGGGCTCTCTCTACAGGAAGAGGAACCACCAGAGAATGGGACTCAGTGAGAGAGGAGAGCTCTGACCACTAGGGGAACGACTGCCATGGGCTGGGCACTGCCCTATTGGTCAGCACAGGCTTTGTGTGGGTTTGTTGGGAGTGGCCAGGCTTCATCCTACCAACAGTTCCATCAAAAATGAAGTTCACCTCCAGAAATCACTTTCATTTCCGACCACAAAAAGGCTCTGGGACTCTGGTAGCCAAGGAGGTGCTATGTACCAATGATCACACGGTGGGGGAAAAGGGGGGACATGTGTGATTGAACTGAGGGCAGCTCATTTGCCTGTTTGGGGGAGAAAGAAGCCCATAAAAAGGCACCCCAAAATTTGTTCCAAAAACAGGTGACAATTCAGGGGGCTCCAACTGGCAGTCTCCACACTGAGGACTGTCCAGGTCCAGGACACAAGCTCTGGGTGACATCCCGTCCCAGTGCTGGCCTGGGTCTGATGGGTGAGCAGCAGTGCTGTGGGATCCCATACTGGAGGGGATGAAGGCTTTCTGGAAGGACAAGTGAGTCAGGGGAGGCTGAAGCGACAGAATAAGGCAGAGGTCCAGAGACCAGTGCACCAATGTGCTCACAGTGGCCTAATTTAAGCAGGTAGAGATAAGAATTACTGAGTATCTTTTGAGAGCATGAATCATGTCCATCAATCTCCATAACAATTCCATGAGGAGGGTAGAAATGCTGTCTCTGTTTGACTAATAAGGAAACCAAGACGTTAAGAAACTGCTCCTCATTGAGTCACAGGCAGGATTTGAACCCAGGGCATGCCACCCTTGTGGCCCTGATCTCACAAGAAGGTTGCATCCAGATGCTTCAAAAGGGACTTCTCAACTCTGAGGTTGCATAACCCTTTGTGCATGTACCCGGGAAGAAACCTCCTCCTGCCCAGACAAAGGCTGGCTGCTACTAGGAGAGTCCTCTGTGCCATGACCTGCCTTGTCGGATGACAGACCCAAGCCAAGCCCCAGTCAGGGGTGGCACCAACTGCCCCCTGAGTTCAGTGAGATCTCCAGGCCTGGGAGTTGGATGTGGAGCTTTCCACATCTTTGAGTTCCAGGGACGAGCCATGTGGATGGAGCGCAGAGTCCAATGACAGAGAGATAGCAGTTTTAGCTAGCCCCTGCTCAGCCACTTTGTAGCTGGGTGATGCCAAGCAGGGCTCTGAAGCTACAGACCCCATCCCTAAATTGGAAAATGTAACGGGTACTGCTAAGTGGGATGTAGAAAGAAATGACTCATATAGTTCCTGCCTCATGCCTGGGAGCACATGGGGAGCCCAGAGGAAATGTAGTCATGCTGGTGACCAATTTACCCACGTATCTGTTTTTCCACTTGTTGATTCTGACGTCATCCTCAAGAAACAGATGCTAAATCTAAGGACAGGAAGATTTCTTCTTAAGCTTTCTTCTCTGAGGTTTATAGTTTTAGCTCTTAAATTTAGGTTTGTGACCCATTTGGAGTTCATTTTCTGTCTCATCTGAGGGGAGGTTCCACCTTCATTCAGTCATTTATAATTTTATAGATCTGCATGTGTAAGAAGGGATGCAGTTTAGTCACTGTAGTACATTAGGCTGTCACTTGTAGGGACCTGTCAATAGATCCCCAAGAATTTTTAGAATAAATAATCCTTGAAGCAATTCCCCAAGATTGTAAAGGAAGTCTTTTTTTTTTTTTTTTAAGCTCCTTGGTATTCTTTATTTAGAACTACTTAACAAACTCCCACTGAACCTCATTGTATTTTTTATAAACATATATTTTTATCCCCAGGGGTACAGGTCTGCGAATCGCCAGGTTGTAAAGGAAGTCTTAAAGGATTAATTGTATCTTCTGTAGAGGTGGGGTGTTAAGAGCACACACCACCCTCTGGTGGCCACAGGAGAAACTGCAGAAGTTCCCTGATTTGTCTGCAAAACAAGCCACCTTCAACCTTGGACATCTTCAAGGATTTGTAGAGAGACCAAAAACAATTCTGCAAAATTCAATGTTTTGGAGGGTGTCTTCTAGGAAATCTGTGAAAAAATAGGCTTCCCAAGGGCACTATTTTGAGAAGTATTTTCTGAGAAGCTGAGTCAGGCCCTGGGTTCCAGGACAGAAAGTAGGGAGAATGGTGGATGGCTCTTGAGAGGCACAGGTTGTAGGGTGGGAAAGTGTGGGGAATAACTGGTCTACACCACAGCTCTGCATATCCGGGTGAAAGAAAACAGTAAATGAAAATAAGCCATATTTATGGATTCCTTTGTTTACATTAATCACAAAACATTTTAGAAAATTTGAAAACTATTTGTATCTGTAATCTTTTTTCTGTATGCTTTTTTCCCCAGTTAGATGATATATCTGTATCTTTTTTTCCCAGTTAGATGACATCAATCCATATTCCCAGCTAATTTTTTACTTACTAGGTGAAGATGATATGTCAAACCCTTAATGACTCTACAAAAATCTTTGTAGAACTAACAGATGGATTAAGTTAAGCTTAAGGACAAAGATTCAACATAAAAAAATGAGTTTCATCTCTATACATGGATAACAAGCTATCATGGAGAGAAATTAAGAAAGCAATATTTAATTGGTAATCACTCTAAAAGAATAAAATACATAGGAATTATTTTCACCAAGAGGTGAAAGACCTATATGCTGAAAACTATAAATCCTTAATGAAAGAATTTGAAGAAGACAGAATTAAGTCCGAAGACATCTCATGTTACTGGATCCCAAGAATATATGCAATCCAAAGCCCCACGTTGCATAAAGCAATCTAAATACCCAGTGCAAACCCCATAATACTAAATGGTATTTTTAGAAATAAAACCATAATCCTACAAAGTGAATAATACCACATAAGGCCCTGAATAGCCAAAGCCATCTGGAGAAAAAACAAAACTGTAGGCATCATACTTTCTCAATTCAAAGTCTATTATAAAGCTGTAGAAATCAAAACATCATGGTATTGACATATAGACAGACACACAGATCAATGGAACAGAGTAGAAAGACCAGGAAGAAACTGACACATATGTAGTCAATTAATTTACAACAAAATCTCCAAGAATATAAAATACAGAAGCAACAGTCTCCACAATAAGTGATGTTGGAATCTCTGGGCAACCTCAAGTGAAGGAATGCAACTGGATGTCTATCCAACTTCATCCACAACAATGAAGTCAAAATGTGGCAAAGACTTCAACAAAACAGCTAGAGCCATAAAGTACCTAGATGAAAATTGGGCAGAATGTTATTAACACCCCTACCTTTTTTAAATGAAATCCATGACCGAAATTTGAACTCAATATTCTGAGATCAAGAGTCAGATGCTGTGCTGACAGAGCCAGCCAAGAAGTGTTAAAACTATGGAGCACAGAGGTGTCAGAATAGATCTATCCATTTATCCCCCTCAACACAATTTTTTTGGGAAGAATGTTTCTTGAGATCCTTCTTGACCCTGATTTTTGGATTTGACATCAGAAGCAAAGGCTACAATGAAAAATAAACAATTGGGACTACGTCAAACCAAAAGCCTTCTGCAGAGCAGAGGGAATCTCCTCATCAACACATTGAAAAGGCAACATACTAAAGAGGAGAAAATATTTGCCAACTACCTAACTGATAAAAGTTTCATATCCAAAATACTGAAGAACTCATATAACTCAATAACACAAGAACAGAGAGCAGTTACAAAATCAGCAGAGTTCAGAATAGATATTTTTTCAAAGAAAACACACAAAGGGCCAAAAAATACATGAAGAGACTTCACCAACACTTATCACCAGGGAAATGCAAATCAAAGCCTAAAGTGATGTCACCAGATACCTGTCAGAATGGCTAGTATCCAAAAGACCAGAAATAACAAGGGCTAGCCAGAATGTGGAGGAAAGGGAACTGTGCTGTTGGTGGGACTGTAAATGGGTGCAGCCACTATGGAAACAGTATTAAGTTTCCTCAAAGAATTCAACATAGGGGCACCTGACTGACTCAGTCAGAAGAGTGAGTGGCTTGATCTTAGGGTCAAGAGGATGAGCCCCACATTGGGGGTAGAGAGTACTTTAAAAAAAGCAATATAAAACAACCATATCATCCAGCAATTCCCCTCTTACATATTAGAATGAAGCCAAATCTTCTCTCTTCTAAAATGAATAGTTTGTTGTGCTCCACTGTTTCATTCCAGCACTGAGAGTCTCTGCTCCCTTGAAGTAGACTGTGAAGGGTCCTGGCCACCAAGCTAAGGTCGAAAGTCCCAAGTCAGCTGCCATCCAGAGCTCTACTCAAATCCTGAGAAGTTAGCTCTCAGTCTATGTTCCTTGTACCCACAGTTCTGTCTTTCCCCAATATCTCAAGGCCCAGCCCACCACCCCCTGGGAACTTGACATAGCTTGTGGTCTGGCTGACCCTGGACTCGCTGGCTCAGCACTGAGCCCAAAGATATGTCCTGAGCTGCCCCCTACAAACATGCCTGGGTCACAGAAACTTATTAACTACTTAGCAGAATGCTCAGAAGGGTCTCACGAGCACAGACCCCCAACCTATATACTTGCTGATTAGGGAGCATCCCCCAGCCATTTCAGGCCTGCTGTATCCAATGTGCCATCAGGTGTTCTGTGCAAAGTCCTTCCACTCTTGTCCCTCAAACAGCCTAGACTCTCACCAGCCAGTGAGAACTGGTTAACTTACATGCACATGATCACCAAAATCTGCTGTCTGTAAGACCTCTGCTACTCATGCGTATATTTCCTTCCTAGCTCAGCAGTATCTGGAAATTACCACACATTACCGAGTCTTCTCTTGAATCCTTTGACCCTTCATCTATCCCATGGTCTGATGTACTTGGTGTCTTCCTTCTGCCCTCAGAAATCTTTCTCTTCATAAGGTCCAGCCCTGAGCTCTGAATGCTGCACTCACCCATGCAGTCCACCAGGTAACTCTCTCGATCCTTAGAGCTTATGGACCTCTAGGAGTTTCTGGAGTGAGTAAGTGACATTTATCAATCCAGCAGTCTCAGATTTTGTTTTATGGAGGAAAATATTGACACTGACAGGGCAAACAAAGTCCATTCAAATGCAACACATTTCATACATATACGTGTTCAAAAAGGAAAATTAAAACCGTAATTTGTCTCATTTTATATTTATATTTACTCAAAATGACAACCTAAGTTTGTTTCCTTCCAAAGGTCCACATAAGACAGCAAGAGGCTATTTTAAATAGTCACTTTGACGGGAACCTAAGTGGTGCCTTTCCTCTCCCATCGCTATGCTTTTCTTCCTCCACCTTGCAACACACAGCCTATTCTTTCCTCCTCTTTGGAAGAAAGCCAGGTGCCCACCTTAATGCTCAGTCCCTGAAGAACATCTTTTACTTCTTCTTCTTCTTCTTTTTTTTTTTTTTTTTTTTGTATAGTGTCTTCTGCTAATCACACAGAAAACATTGCTGGCTTCGGTGAAGAAAACAGATGATCCACAAGGGAACAGCATTTCCACTTTAGACGACATTATCTGAGGTGAAATATTAGATCCCAGCTGGGGGAATTTGGAGTGAATTTTCCTCAATGCTGCCTGGAGTTTCCTCCTTTTTCAGAGTCCTCAGAGGTGGCTATGGGATGTGGCTGCCCCAAGGCCTGACTGCCACAGGAAAGAACCCTGCCCTGGCACTCCAGACTTTGAAGATTGTAGAAGGATTAACCCTAAAACCTGCTGTACTCAAAAGAGTCTGGGAGCAAGGGAAGGTGAAACAGTCAATCATCAGTGTGGGAAATACCCATCAGATGCTAAAAGTACTTGAATGCTGAGCAAGGACTGGGCCTGATGTATTTCCTCTGGCATGTGCCCCCTACAGGAGGCTCTAGAGCAAGGACTAAAGTCACAGTTGATGCCAAGCTCAGAGTAGAAATATACAGTCCCTTCCAGGCAGTGGAGATGTGAGAGAAAGTGTGTGGGCTTTGGAATCAAGGCACCAAAACTTCAGTGCCCATTTCTCATATGTTGGCCATGTACCTACATAGTCCTCAAGCCCCTGTTCCCACACATAGCACACAAAGACCATGATGGTGCCTCTTCTTTTCTCATGCTTGATCAAATGCCATGAGGGAAATCTAAAGCCTACTCAGAGGTGAAGTTATTAAGATGAAGTTATTACTGACTCAGTAACAGAGATTCTGAAGTAAGGTTTTTGTTCATTTACAACCCTGTGAACATGTTTTTCAGTGGTGATGGCATTTCCCCCCAGGCTTATTGAAGTACCCCTTGGTGTGCAATAAACTCCTGAGGCCCAAGCAGCACCAGGCTTCCCTCAAGAGAATGCACAGGGTCCAAGTGGATGCTCATTACTAACAATCCTTGTCTTGACCTCTGGGCATTACCCGAAGGACTGACCTTTGAGGAATTACAGTCAACATGAGTTAAAAATTTGCCATACCAGTTTTTGCAGGAGCTTTCACAGTGATGACCCCCGTGTCAATGCTTAAGTGTTTTGGTTTTGTTTTTTTTTTAAGTCCATTATAGTTCTAATGTATGAATAGCTCCTCCCTCGTGTCTTCAAATGTAGCTTCTATTTTTATTAGGTGCGGCAAGGCCATTGCAAAGATAGTTTGTTATCCTCACAGATCTCAGGAGGACAGAACACAGCATGCCACGTGGGGAAGCACAGGGTCAGTTAGGAGGCAGAGGGGGCAAAGGAAAAAATGTACCAGGAGGGGCACGTGCACCTGAATGTTTATAGCAGCAATGTCTACAATAGCCAAACTGTGGAAAGAACCTAGATGTCCATCAACAGACGAATGGATAAAGAAGATGTGGTATATATACACAATGGAATACTATGCAGCCATCAAAAGAAATGAAATCTTGCCATTTGCGATGACGTGGATGGAACTAGAGGGTATCATGCTTAGCGAAATCAGTCAATCGGAGAAAGACAACTATCATATGATCTCCCTGATATGAGGGAGAGGAGATGCAACATGGGGAGTAAGGGGGTAGGAAAAGAGTAAATGAAACAAGATGGGATTGGGAGGGAGACAAACCATAAGTGACTCTTAATCTCACAAAACAAACTGAGGGTTGATGGGGGGAGGGGGGTTGGGAGGGGGGGTGGGATTATGGACATTGGGGAGGGTATGTGCTATGGTGAGTGTTGTGAAGTGTGTAAACCTGGTGATTCACAGACCTGTACCCCTGGGGATAAAAATATATTATATGTTTATAATAAATAAAATTAAAAAAAAAATGTACCAGGAAACTGTACCAGGAAAGCCTTTATACCCCAGAGTCTGCTGAAATTCTTCAAACTAGCCAATCCTAAGTCTTCTTACCTTGCTTTGCACATTCCTTCCAATGGAAACCTCATGTAAAGATCTTGCCTATACTTTCCCTTGTACCCCTTTCTCCTGTATGAGCCTGGTACTTCCCCATGTGGCTCTGTGTGGTGATCTAGGCCTCCTATTTCTAGGCATCTGCAAATATTAACTTTATTCTTCATGAGAGTCTTTTTTGTGTCTATATGTCCTACCCTACTTGCTTAAAACAAGCCCTAGGTACATCTTAAAACAGCAAAGAAGTCACTCATGTCAACAAGCAGTGAAGTTCTCACACATTTAGTACCAAAGTGCAAAGAGGTTTCAGGTCTTTAACATCATTTGTATGAGCATTAAAATAGTTTCACAGTCGATCACATATCAGATGTAATGACAATAAATTAACTGGAGAAAGTGAATTAAGATGCAACATCATTTACCAAAGTGTGGTTGAATCACAACCATAGGTTGTATTCAGATGCAAAATTTCTAAAAACTCAACAACAGCTTATTGGCTACATGGAATTTACAACAGAATATTATATATGTTATTATTATTATGTACAAATTCTGAGCTATCCAAACTCTCTTTATAGCAAATTATATCTACCCTACAGTATAAACTATATAATTTATCAGTATAAATTGATAAATATATCCACTTAAAATGTATAACGTATTTGTAAATATATAAAGTAAATATTATAAGTAACAATACATATTTTTTATAGATTGATATCTTCTGGAGAGCTGGTAATGGAACATTTACCTGCATGCCAGTGTATAAACACCAGGGGAAGTGCTGAAGACATTTCCAGGCATGTTCCCACTCAGCTTGCCAGGATTCAGCTGCTGGGGCCACAGACATCTCTGGGGATACAAACGTTCATAATACCTATTTGAGATCCAGTTGCAGGTCAGGAGATCAGTGGAGGGCCCAGCATTTCTAGCTGGAGGAGACATCACTCTTTGTTTTCCTTCCCAAGAACAGATAGTCTAGGTGAAATGAAAAAGCCTGTGTATATAAAGTTTCTAGAATTTAATTTTAAAGATTCAAAGATAAATTCAACTAAAGGTCCATCACAGAACCTATTACCTGTGTCATATAAAGCCACTTGTGCCAGAGTGGCTTTTGCAGAACCTCAAACTTTGGAAATACACTCAGATCTCCTTTTAATGCTCTCAGCCAAGAAATCAATTGCTTTTAGGCTGGTGTGGAGGGATTGTGGTGTGGCCGAAAAGTACAAGAGTGCTCCTGGCCCTGCAGTCATTCGCTTTGACTCTGGAAGTAAACTCTAACACAGTAGCAGGTTAAAAGCTCTGAAAGGTAAGGAAATTGAACCCCTGTGACTGGTGTCAGTCCCTGTGGCTTTCCCTCTTCCTTTTCTCATTGTCCTCAAGTGCTTCCCTTAGCAAGAGCCTGCATAGCCTTGTGGTAACAGAGCCCAATTTTCTATGTTATGCCAGGGTGGATTGAGTGAGAAGGAAATCTGGCAAGGAAAGAGTAGCTCCTATAAAAGATCCATTGTGGAGAGAGCTTGTAATGGCTGTCTTCAAAGGCGTTCCCCTCACCAGCTAGCTGTCAGGGTGAGCAAAACGAGGGGTGTGAAAAGGCTCATCCCTGGGATGAGGAAGCTCTGA
Organism: Lutra lutra; assembly: GCF_902655055.1. Taxonomy (NCBI): domain Eukaryota; kingdom Metazoa; phylum Chordata; class Mammalia; order Carnivora; family Mustelidae; genus Lutra; species Lutra lutra. Next base: position 116,953,652 of record NC_062280.1, on the reverse strand, counting down.
CATCCTGGCCTAAGCAGGCTGTCTCTGTGTGCTTTTGTCAATGCCAGGATGGAGATAAGGCATGTGCCACATTCATGTAACATTTCCAACCATGAGCCTTTGATCTTCTTTTGTTTCCTGGGAAGTGTCTGCTTTTGAGTGATATCTCTGGACACCTGGGGAGCGATTTATGGAGAAAACACCTTTTATCCTCAGATTCTCCATGCACCACAAAAGAAGCTGGTTACTTACTTTTCACAATTACTGGATGATAATTTATGTTCTTTTCTGAGTTAACTAGGTAAAGGTTTTTTAGGGAGAGAGGGAGGGTGGTAGGTAGATGATAGATGGATAGATGGGTAAGTGGATTATCAATGGATAGATAGATGAATGATAGATGGATGATAGATAAAATGGTTGATTTGGTTTTCTTATTTATACATAGGGATTATTAGAAGGATCCAGTTTTCTACTTAGAAGATAAAACAAAAACAAACTGCAAGGGGAGCCTCCATACATTGGTGAGTTTTACCTGCAGGAACTCTACCAGGTCCTCATAGTTAACAGTGGAGAAAAATTTCCTTGTGCCTCTATCAGGAGAAGAGGAAAAGAACCATTTTGAAAAATACCCCTTTTATCTATATAGGAACAACCTAAAATGCTGATGGAAGGTATCACTGAACAAAAGAAATTGAGAGAGACCCTATATTCACGGATAAAGATTCCATATGGTGAAGATATCAGTGCGTCACAAATTGGTCTATAGATTCAACACAATCCCAGTCAAAAATCTCATCAAGTTAACTTATGGATATCAGCAGACTGATTATAAATTTACTTGAAAGGGCTGGAGGTCAAGAATAGCCAACATAATATTGAAGGAGAAGAACAAAGTCAGAACACAGGTAATACTCTTTGTATGAAAGGAAGGACATTCAGGAACCTGTGGTTGGGAAGCTACAACAGCCTGGAGATGCACTCTTTTCTCTTTCATGGATAAGTTTATAGAAAGAATAAATAATAGGTCAATTAACAGAGATACCAGAATGAGACACGTGAGGCCCCTGGGGTACAAATTTATGGAGTCATTCACTGCAGAGTCATGAAGTTTCAGGGTTGAGGCTTGCATAAACTTAGGCATGAATGTCTCCTGACATCATGTGCTCTGGAGGCATCAAGTGGTTGTGCTGGTTCTGGGGCTTACACTAGGCAGAAACAATTACTTATTCTTTTCTCAAATGATATGTCTATATTTCAGTTTGGGGAATAGTGAATCTCAGTGAAAAATAGTAATGAAAGAGTATTAAAAAGAAAAAAAGTGGACACTAATGGACAGTTTTTTTTATGACAATTTTCAAGCATTTGTCTGGCAAATCAGTTTTTATTTTATACTTATAGATTTTCAGTTATACTTCCAAACTCTGTTACAATTTCCTCATTTACATTATTCATTCAAATTTATTTATTGAGTTCTTACCTAATGTGTCATGTGCCAAGGAATTGATTATATATTGGTGAAGAAAACAGAAGAGCTGACTGCCCTTTTGGAGTTAATGATAAGTGAGAGAACAACAGACATTTAACATGTACATAACTAAGTTAATAAGTACTTATCACTGTGGTAAGGACAATAAAAGAAACAAAGATGATGCAGGAATGTCTATTACTCTTGGTTCATGTTAGAGAAAACAGTCAAGGATCACCTCCAAGACCCAAATTATGGTGGGGATCAGCCATATATAAAAACTCTGGGGATGCAGCGTGGTTGAGGAGAATTCCTGCCAGAAGTCCTAAAACATTTGAGAAAGTAAGCTATATAACATCTTTTCTTTAAATATTAAAAATAAAATTGAAATAATCCATGCATGCTTTAAAAAATAGGAAGACATTTTTTCAAGTATGGAGAATAAAAACAGAACCCATTTGGTCATACCACAAAGATACTACTAATAAAGTTATTATTTTCTTTGTAGTTTTGTCTCATGACACACTGTAGTAAAATTCATGTTATTCCTTGACTTCTCTTCCTCTGCTCTTGTCTTTCTTCTTTGTCTTCCTTCTCCTACTCTTCCTTTTTATTCTTACATATTTAGGATTGATCAAATTTTTTTTAAAGATTTTATTTATTTATTTGACAGAGAGAGATCACAAGTAGACAAAGAGGCAGGTGGAGAGGGAGAGAGGGAAGCAGGCTCCCTGCTGAGCAAAGAGCCCGATGCGGGACTCGATCCAAGGACCCTGAGATCATGACCTGAGCCGAAGGCAGCGGCTTAACCCACTGAGCCACCCAGGCGCCCATTAGGACTGATCAAATTTTAATTTCTTCTCATTTAAAGCTACTATTGGAGGGGCACCTGGGTGGCTCGGTTGTTGAGTTTCAGCTCAGATCATGATCTTTTCATTCCTGGGATCCAGCATGGAACTGGGCTCAGTGCTCAGCAGGGAGTTTGCTTGAATATTTTCTCCCTTTGCCCAAACCCCCACTCTCACACACTCTCTCTCTCTCTCAAATATATAAATTTTTGAAAAAATAAACTCTTGGATATTTTAAGTTTTTGTTGTTGTTAATGAGGTCTGATCTCTATATTTCCTTTTCATAATTTTCATAATCAACATAGTCAAAATTATTCACTGTAGGGAAATTTTAAACAGAATTTTAAATTCTGAGGAGTAAATAAAAATCACCCACATTGTGGTATCTGGTTAATATTTGCAGCATATTTCAGGTGTATGTTTATATTTATAAAATCAAGCATTTTTGTTGGTCATATGTAATGATTACATTTTGTAGCTATCGTTTACTTACATAAAAGGAAGTATTGAATTTTTCTAGATGTAGCTTGCATATGCCATTATCGCATTGTATCTAATTACTAACACTTTTAATCAAATGCTTCATCTTCATCCATTGAAGTAAACATTTTTTCATATTTCACCAATTTTAAAATAACAGAGTAGATTTATAGGTTTTTTTTGGAACAGTGATGTCCTTGTGTTCCTGGGATAGAATTTAACCTATTCATGGTATTTACTTCCATTTATTTTGTGTAAATTTACATACATACATACAATACACAATTTACTACAACTGCTCATATATGTCTTATATATCAAAATCGTTCCTCCTTACTTATGAGAGAATCCTCTGATAGAAAATAATAATTCCTCCATTTTCATCCTTTTCTTTCAAAGATTTTTATTTCTTTGGCTTTTCCATATCTCACTCTGAAGTCCACTCATATGACATTAAAAATATAATTTTATACTTTTAGCCATTTTAATAGTGGTATTGTATATAATTCACTATTGTAAAGAGTGGTGTGCTAGAAAATATTTATCAGTTGAATCTGTAGAATTAAAGAAGAAGAAGAGGAAGAAGAAGCAGCAGAAGCAGTCATAATTGGTAACATTCATTTTTTCCCATGGTGTAAATACTCCCACCATGGCTTTTTTCAGGCAGCCAAGGTGACATCACTGAACACAGATTTGAGACTTTCAGTAACCTGTAGAATCCTGCTCTAGGACACTACTGAAATTGATAGTGCAGGGATTAGTCCTTGAGATGGCTGAATATAAGAAAAGTCTTATAGTTCTAATATCTATAAGTGAAAATGGACTTATGCAATAAGGTAGGATTATACATATTTTATATGAATAATTCAAGGTTTTGAAGGTTTGCTCGCTCAACATATGGCAGTAAAAAAGTACTGGAACAAGAGCACAGACCTAGAGACGTTTAAGCCTTACCACTAACTAGTAATTAAATACCTAAGCAAGCAACATAAATCTCCATGGTATCCATATTAGAGAGATAGAAAGAGACTCGTGTGTGTGTGTGTGTGTGTGTGTGTGTGTGTGTGTGTCTGTGTGTGTGTGTGTGTATACATATATAAGTATTTCAGTCCAGTTTTCTGTGAAAGAGACATAATATAGTCAGTCCATCATAAACTGTACCAATTAGCCATTTCCGAGCTGTTATAGAGATTAGAACTGCCTTTCAAGATCATACTCCAGGTCCCTAAGATCTTTATCAAGCCTCTTCTGACTATATTAAATTTTGATCTTTATTCATTTTCTTCTTTTTAATTCCTATCTTCATTTTCCCTATTATACAATGCAACATGTGTGTATGTAGCATTTAGATTATTCACAGCTTCAATATGTCCTGATCTTTCCTTTTCAGATAGATTTAAACCCATTAATGTTTTGAATCATAAAACCCCAAATATTTATCATATTGCCACACATATAGTAGTTTTCCAAGTAGTAACTCTTCACTGTATATATATATACATATATATATGTATATATATGAAAATAAAATAGAACTCTAAACTTGAAAAAGCAAGAAAATAAAAACAAATTTTTATGTAATTTTAACTTAGAACTGTGATGGTATTTTGAACTTGAATTATTACCCTGTTTACTATTGGTTGCTTAATGTAACAGTGTCCAACAAATTACTATACCTATCATCAAAAATCTACTAAAGGCTTCCTACAAGCCAAGAACCCTACAAGGAGGTTTTATGATCTTTTTTATCCTTACACTAATTCCAATAAGATAGGTCATTTCATCCCTTATTTTTGAAAAAAAGGAAGTTATGCTTTAGAGATATTAACATGTTCAAGGTTATAAAGCTTAAGTAATAGATCCAGGAATAAATCCAGGTGTGTCTGACTCCAAGGTCCATGTCTTCATGTACTGCATCACAAGTGCAAAAAGTATGTTCCAGAAGTTCACATTGAAATTAAGAATATATTCAAATTTATGGAGAAGAGAAATGAAATGCCCTGGGTCGAAATAATTCTAATGGTTAACCATATAGGAAATCATAAGAAAGCTACTTGAATATAACATTACCCTAGAAAGAATTCTAGTTCTAGCCACCAAACTGAATCAGTCATTAAGAATTCAAGGTGGCCTGCAGAGAAAGACACTTAGCCCATAAAAGTGATTCATGCATGCTCTTTCTGGATATGACATTCCACTGGGGCAAATCAAAGCCATGATCTGCTACTGAGGACACTATCTATATGGGCCCCAAACCACTGAGGCTCACTTTTATTTTTTGACTGTGATTCTAAAAGGTGCTTTACAAATGTTGCAGGATGTTCTGTACAAGAAGGCAAACAATAATAATTGGGGAAAATTGGGTATCATACATGAAAGGACTTCTGAAGGATCTCTGGCATTAATTTCACTTTTATTCCTTTTTATAAGTTTTAATTGAGGGTTAGCAATAAAACAGCTTTCTGGAAAAAGGTTGTGCTACTTTAAATTCTAAACAAAAATACTTGGAAGAAAGATAAAATAAATATTATAATAAGATACACAAATATAACAAAACTTCAAACCCCTAGGATTATATTGTGCTTAGTTCCTTTTTATAAACAAAGATTTCTGTTACAGATAAAATTAGCACTATGGTTTACTGGTTCCCAATTTTGATACTTTGAGCTAACAGAAAAGATGGAGCTACATTCACATTTGTAAGTTGCTCAACATGCCTAGGCACGTTAGTTATTCAAGAAGTATTTGTTAAATGACTAAAGAAAACTTTGTGAATATAAACATTTGTATGATTATGTACACATGTACATGTACACATATTCATGTTTCACACAGCAATCCTTATAAACACATATTTACAGTCCGGTGTGTGTGTGTGTTCGTGTGTATTGAAATATAGAAACCGAGTAAGAAATAGCCTAAATCCCTGGCTATGGTATACTCTGTATTATTGGACAATAACAGATTTTAGAAGCAAAACACACTTGGCTTTGAATCCTGATTCTACCATTAACCACTTTCTAACCTTTGGCAACCTCTCTGATGTTTCTAAGTCCCTGTTATCATCTGTTAATACACAGTAATGCCACTTTTTCAGATTTTCTGATTTGTTAACATAAGGATTTCAAATATGAAATACAAAATAATCCAGATGACCCCAACATTTTAGTGTTACGTGGTCTTAAATTTTAGATTCACTACTGAAATATTTCAACATTTCGAGATAGCTATGTGGGGCTTCAGTTCCCAAGTAGGCTCCATCTTTGGAGAACGATAAGATGATACTTGTGATTCCTTCTATGACATTTTTAATGCAATAGATACATGATTATGAGAAGAAAATGTCAAATACTGAAGCTTTGAATCAGTATAGCTGAAATAGCTTCACTTTAGTATTTTAACATAGATTATCATCTCATGGGCTGGATGTATATTGTTTGTGTGAAAATTCATACGTTCACTTGGTTCTTGGTTAACATAGTACTTAGTAATTTCAGATATATTTTCCACTTTTTTAGTATTCATGAACTAATTAAGTTGTGTTTGTGGTATAATTTAGACTGCTTTTATTTTCCTGATAGAGTGTAATTCCAAATATTCTATCAAATTAAGTTGGTTGGAGAGAAATCAAATGTATAATTCAGTGAGAAAACAAATCCTAACAAAAATCTAATAAGCTCTTAGAATTTTACAAATAAGTAGCAGAAATTTGAAATGAGCAAGCATATACCATGATTCTGCACTTATAGAAAATTGGAAATAATATGATTGAAAACTGATTCACCATATTAGTGGACAATAATAATTTTAATTTTTAATTAGATACTTTAATTGGGCAATGCTTTCCTTAATTAATATCTTATTTTGAATATAGGTGGCATTGACAAAGCTCTAGTTCTCATCATATTTAATGAATCACTTCTAAGTGTATGTATACATTTCTTAGGATTTCTAATTCCTAAATAATATATGATAGTCATACTTGGTCTCCTCCATATCTGTCAAACTCAGAAACAATAAAACCATTACTAAAATGAATAAGTATACAGGGATGCCTGGGTGGCTCAGTTGGTTAAGCAGCTGCCTTTGGCTCAGGTCATAATCCCAGCATCCCACATTGGACTCCTTGGTCAGCAGGGAGACTGCTTCTCCCTCTGCCTCTGCCTGCCACTCTGTCAGCCTGTGCTCACTCTCTCTGACAAATAAATAAAGAAAATCTTTAAAAAAAATAAGTATACATCATCCTGTTGGAAAGTAAGAAAGGGAACAATCAACAAACAAGAAACTGAAATGAATTCAATACCAAAAAAAAAAAAAAAAAAAAAAAAAGGAAAGTAGGAGGGAAATTATTGAGTGCCTTTAGAAATAGAGCTAACTTAGGTAGTTGAGTGCACCTGGTGAGGCCCATGGCTGATTCAGGAACCTGTAGTTCGAAAACTGTAGGCAGTGCTGCAAATATGTGTTACAATAAATTTAATCACCATATAATTAACAAAATCCAAGCTAATGAAAGACTAACAAACTCTACAAATAGAATGTGCATTCAAAGAAACAGAGTTAATAGAGCACTTAGATCCTGTCTGTATAATAAAGGCATTTAGTGTTTCAGACAAATAAAGCGAGAATGTACACCCTTGGAAATAAAAACAGGAGACTGTAAAAGATAGAAAGGCGACGCTGGGGGGCGCCTGGAGGGCTCTGTGGGTTAAAGCCTCTGCCTTTGGCTTAGGTCATGATCCCAGGGTCCTGGGATTGAGCCCCGCATCAGGCTCTCTGCTCTGCAGGGAGCCTGCTTCCTCCCCTCTCTCTCTCTGCCTGCCTCTCTGCCTACTTGTGATCTCTCTCTCTCTCTGTCAAATAAAAAAATCTTAAAAAAAAAAAAGGAAAGGAGATGCTGAGAAAGAAGTCAATTCAATGTGTGTGTGTAAATGCTGAAATATACTTTTCATCATTTTAAAGGTAATGTCAGAAAAAATGGTAGTCACCGGACGTCATTCTTCTCTCCCTTCTTCTCCTTCTTCTTCCCCTTCTTTTAATTCCAAGTTCCTTTTTTTTGGAGTTTCCTCCTTTGGAGTTGGTTGTTGTCCTCGTTGTTGTTGTTGTTTGGGTGTGTTTTTTCTTTGTTTGTCTTGTTTTTTTTTTGTTGTTGTTTTTTTTTTGTTTTTGTTTTTGCTTTGGTCTGAAACTGAAATCCTCTTTCTTCATTCATTTGGAGACTCCATGAATTTGCATGATTACTTTGCCTCTGTGAGTTATATCGATTTTGGCTCTGTTATCCTATATTCTGAATGTATAAATAAACAAAGGGTAAATATAGCAAATTAGATCCAAATGCTTTAGGTTCAACATTCTTCTACTTCCTATGCAGCACAATGATCTCTTTGATGTCAGCCTCAATTTTAAGTAATCCATTTCCCTGTTTCCTCCAACTTGCTCTCTTGAAGACACTGCTTCCCCTGCAGTCCCCTTAAGTAAGTCATTTACAAAACACAGATTCCACTTCAGACTAATTCTCATCTTGAGCTTGTGAAATCCCTTTTTATTTCCCCATCTATATTTCCCTCCCTTCTTGTTTCTGGATAACATTGACTCATTTTATGAAATCCACATTTAGGGAAGACTTTGGTGCATGGTCCACAGACTCCTCCATTCCTGCTGCATCTCAGTGTGAATAACATCTTCTCCAGTATCACTCATCCATCTAATCACGCCTCCTTGCAGGCACCCTAATGCCCCCTAACTCCTCTACTTCCGTTTGAAACATCCCATTCTTCTACTACACATACTATCTTCCAGACTGCTTGTTTCTTTCTTTTTTTTTTTTTCTATTTTTTTTATTTGAGTATAGTTAACACACAATGTTAAATGGTTCAACATCTCTGCATATTATACTGTGCCCAACACAAGTATAGCTACACTCTGTCATCATACAATGCTGTTATAATATCATTGATTATATTCCATGTGCTGTACCTTTTATTCCTATGACTCATTCATTCAATAACTGGATGCCTTTATCTCCCACTCTCATTTACCCATTTTGCCCATCTGTCCTCTGGTGTCCATCAGTTTCTTCTCTGTATTTATGGGTCTGGGACTGGAAGAGATTATGCTGAGTGAAATAAGTCAAGCAGAGAGAGTCAATTATCATATGGTTTCACTTATTTGTGGAGCATAACAAATAGCATGGAGGACAAGGGGAGATGGAGAGGAGAGGGGAGTTGAGGGAAATTGGAAGGGGAGGTGAACCATGAGAGACTATGGACTCTGAAAAACGATCTGGGAATTTTGAAGGGGTGGGGGGTGGGAGGTTGGGGGCACCAGGTGGTGGGTATTGTGGAGGGCACAGATTGCATGGAGCACTGGGTGTGGTGCAAAAATAATGAACACTGTTATGCTGAAAAAATAAAAATTAAAGCTCAAAAAAAAAAAAGTATCAGCTACCAAGGATCAAAAGTTTTAGGAATTCTGCTTATGTGTTTTGTTATTAAGCCATGTTTAATTTTCTATTTAGCCCATTTATTGTATTTTGGATTGTGTATGTTTTCTTTTTATTTTGTTAAATCTGCATTACTCTTTGAAGCAACTGTTGCTTATCACCATGTTAATGTCATAAACCGGTTTTTAAAATGTGTCTAATAACCCCAATACCTGAAGAAAAAAAAGAAGGCATATATATATATATATATATATATATATATATACACACACACACACACACACACACACACACATATATATATATATATATATACATACACATACATACACGATGGAATATTATGCAACCATAGAAAGGATGAGATCTTGTCATTTGTGACAAGACGGATGGACCTAGAGGGTATTATGCCAAGTGAAATAAGTCAGTGAGAAAGAAAAATACTGTATGTTTTCACTCATATGTGAAATCTAAGAAACGAATGAACATGCTTGTTTATTTCTTTTCTTTCTTTGGCCTCATTGAGCTTCTCAACTCCTGGATTTCTCATTTTTCTCATTACCCAATCACCACCTCCTTCCTTTAGTTCCTTCTATATTTGGCATAGACTCCCTATTCCTTTATTTCAGTCGCTGTCTTCCAACCTGAAACTCTGCCTCTATCACAATGAACCCAACTGTTCTCTGCATGTCCACCTGGGCAAGGGACCATTGCTGAAGGAGACTACACAACCAGATTGGAATGAGACTCTCTACAATTTTTGTTCACCACAATAAACACTGTTTCAACTTTAGGTGACATTTTCCTATTTGGCTAATTGTCCTACTTTCCACAATAACAATTTCAGATTCTTCCATTCTATGCAGACTCCCAGACTTTCCTACTTCACCATACTAAGCAGTTTCAGAAGTCTCTTACTTCCTGTAGAATGTAAAAGCCAGCATTCTGGAAATCCTTCAGCTTCCCACCACTAAACATGAATACCTCTCTGAATCCTCAGCCATCCCCTTTTTCCAGTGTTTAAAGTGGAGAAAACTTTTTTTTCCTCAAAAACTGCCTAATACATCCATTTTCTTTACATTTCTTCACTCTTAGCCAACTCCAATCCAGTTTATTGAATTGAAAGTGGCAGAACCACTTCCATAAAACTATATTGTCTAAGAAAACCTTTGGAATCTTAATTGAATATATGACTTAGTTTTTCAGTAGTATGATCCTGTGTTCCATAATACATTCCTACTAGTTTTCTTCTGACCATTTCTTTACCACTAGCCCTGTCTCTTGGCTGTTTTTATCTATAAGATCCTTAAATATCATAGTTCCTAAGTATTTCCCTACTTTCTTCTCTTAGCCTAACCTCGCCACATGTATCCATTTCCAGAACTTCAATCAATAGCTTTAAACTGAATGTTCTCATTTTTAAATACTGAGCAAAGACTTTTTTCTGAGGTATTGATCTGTACAATTATTTGCCTACTTGACCTTTACACTTGGATTTTTAAGAAGCACTTCAAATTTTATACAAACTGAACTCATGATTACTTATCCCCCTAAATCTTCTTGCTTTCCATAATCTCCCCTCCAGAAGTACTCCAAACAGGTCTTCAAGTCAGAAATATGGAAGCCCTTCTTAATACTGTTTCCCCAAACAACATTATGTCTTACCTATTTTACTTCCCTATCACTGGGACTCATCATTTTTTCCCAAATGTACTCTGCTCATCTATCTCCTGAACTACTGCAATAACTTTGCAAATAGTTTGCTTTAATTCAAATACTTGTTTCATTAATGGCATAACAACTGAAGGAATGTATGAGTTATTCCAATTGTCACTGTTGGAACAATTTATGTCTTACCTAGACATTAATTCTTACTCTCAAATCAGGGACCAATTTATTTCTTTGGACACTTAACAAATCTTATAGCCCTAGGCCCTCCTTTTCTTGATATTATGTAACTATAGGGATGATTATTAAATTAATTCATGAAGTTCTTCCCTCTCATATCTTCACAAACTCTGTAAAGTGAGAGACAGACCTGCACATTTGTGTAGTACCAGGATGGAGACTTGGCATTTGCCAAGGTCCATTGCTGTAAGGTTTAGGATAACCTCTTCTTGTATTAGAGAAATAGGAGTCCTAAGACCAAGATTAGTGAATTAGTCTAGTAGAAACTGTGTAGGTGAAACAGATAATATCCTTTTACATGATTTCCAGCTCTGCTTCTCACTGTCAGGGTTTCCATAGAGGTGTATGGAACCGATAGTTACTTGTCATTTCTGTTGAGATCCTAATGTGTTCAGCTGGAGCAGGAGTTAGCAGTTTGACAATTTTTGAAATTTGACTATCTTTAACTTGGTATCCTGAGATAATTCCTGGGATGATGGCCCTGTTTAACCTCGTACTCACTCCTCCTAAAAAACAGAGTCATCTCTGAGATCCATGTTGGTGCTTGTGTCCTTGATTCGTGCTGATAATTTTGGTACAAAGTTCTTGCTAGGCTGGTTTTATATTCTTCTACCTATATCTGTCAGGATTTGTACTTAAGTAGTGTGACAGTGTGATTGTTGCTGAAATAGAGACACTTTGGAGAGGAAAACAGAATGCTATTAATAATTTAAAAAGGTGAGGGGGCAAGGTGGTGGAGAAGTAGGAGACACTGTTTCAACAGGTCCTCTAAAGTGAGCTGATTATCTACCAGAACACTCTGAACACCCATGAAATCAGCCTGAGATGGAGGGTTATACACTTCTGGATCTCTACAGGGGCAGAAGATGCCAGTGAGTTAAAGCAGCAGAGTGTGAATGATCTCCCTGATTTTTGGATTGATATCAGAAGATAAACAGAAGGGGTAGGGAACCACCAAAAGCGGCCCATTGGAAAATAATACTCCAATATGAGAGTGCCCTGTGATTGGGACCAGCATTAACTTGGAGTCAGGTTAAAAGGAGCAAAAGATCTTAATGGGAAACTGATGGAATTGGCCAGTTATGGTGATGGGCTTAAGCCCAAGGACCCAGGATGACTGGCGCTGTGCCAGAGAGACTGCAGCGAAGCTTTCAGGCCTTGTTCCCTCAGCTGCCTGCACGTGAGAGAGTCTGGGTGCATGCCAGCCAGTGCTTTCTAGAACCACAGCCTTTTGCACTCTGCTGTGCACTGTGCGACCTGGGTCTGAGTTGCACACCACATCTTTCTCTGCAGGGGGTCCGTTCAGGCGCTAGCCCATGCTCTCTTGTATCAGTGAGAGTCTGAACACACCCAGCCCGGGTCGACGTGAAAATCTCAGCATGTTATCCCTGCTTGGGATTTCTCCACTGGTCTGGACCTGCTCAGACAGCAGCCCAGCAGGGCAGCCCCTGGAAGAGGGCTCTCTGAACCAATATTGCTCGTGGTTTGTTTGTTTGTTTTTTATAAACATATAATGTATTGTTATTAATTATTAAATTAATTATTAAATTATTAATGTATTATTAGCCCCAGGGGTACAAGTCTGTGAATCGCCAGATTTACACACTTCACAGCACTCACCATAGCACATACCCTCCCCAATGTCCATAACCCCACCACCCTCTCTGGAAGCCCCTCCCCCCAGCAAGCTTCAGTATGTTTTGTGAGATTTAGAGTCTCTTATGGTTTGACTCCCTCCCGATTCCATCTTGTTTCACTTATTCTTTTCCTACCCCCCCCAACCCCCCACTTTGCATCTCCACTTCCTCATGTCAGGGAGATCATATGATAGTTGTCTTTCTCTGATTGACTTATTTCGCTTAGTATAATACCCTCTAGTTCCATCCATGTCGCCACAACTAGTATCCAAAACCTATAAAGAGCTTAGCAAACTCAACACCCAAAGAACAAATAATATAATCAAGAAATGGGCAGGGGACATGAACAGATATTTCTACTCATGGTTTTAATAGCACTGGGGTACAGAGACAAGCTGGAGCTCCTGCAACCCCTGAGATGGTGGCTGGGGATGAGCTCTGCTGGTGGGATGTGGCAGAGGAGGATATGCTCTGGCCCACCCAGAGGGGAACAGACTGAGGTTTCTCTCTGAGATGGAGGTCTGGGTGCAGTTTGCTTTCCTTTAAACCTCTGAAGAACCACCAAAAGCTGCCAAGGGGAGAAAACAAAAATAAAAACCAGTGAACAAAAGCCTCAGAGCCCAGCCCCTTGATAGGGGACAGGAGGACTCAACCCAAGCAAGACTTCCTGAAAAACCATGCAGCGGACCCCTCCCCCAGAAAGCCAGCCAAAAAAATACAAGGGGACAACTACCATAGGGTCTCCATAAAACTGTAAAACCCCAATATCAGGGAAAAAGAAGATATTAAGCTCTCAGTGTAGCCCTAAAACCTATACTTCATAGAAAACAACTTTTATTTTTAATTATTAAATAATGCATAAATAGAGATGTTTCAGGAAAATCAAGACATAAAATTACAGTAGAAATCAAAATAAAGTAGACCAACTGATTCACTGAACTTGAATTCCTACTTGAATTGAAACCTTAGTTTCATGATCACCAGATCTCTCTAGAGAGCCTCTGTGTAAATATATGTAAAAATATTTCCAAATTACTTAAGCAAAGCCCCAGTTTACCATTCCACACTTCCAACAATGAAAAGTATTTTCTAAAGCTGTCAAGGAACATATCACACTTTTGCTTGACTCTCATGGTTTTTTCCATGCTCTTTTCCAGTAAACGTATTTGTTTTGTATGTTTGTTTTAAATCAAGAACATGTGGACCCCTGGGTGGCTCAGTTGGTTAAGTTTTGGTCTTTGGCTCAGGTCATGATCCCAGAGTCCTGGGATGGAGTCCCACCTCAGGCTCCTTGCTTGGTGGGAAACCTGCTTCTCCCTCTGCCTGCTGCTCCCCCTGATTCTGCTTTCTCTCTCTGGCAAATAAATAAATAAAATCTTTAAAAATAAATAAATAAATCAAGAACATGGAGGTGAATTTATAGTAGAATATACCCTTAGGTATACAACATGAATATTCCCAACAAATCATCAAGACATTACATATATCCATCACATGACAGTTTCTCTATTTTCTTTAGCAGTCACTTTCCTCTGTCCAAAGTCAGAAACTGGCAACTACTTATCTATACTTTTTCTAGAATGTCATAGAAATGAAATTATATAGTATGTAACTTTTAGAGTCTGGCTTTTTTCACTTTGCATAGTACAATTGAGATTTGTCTATGTTACCGCATATATCAGTAGTTTCTTGTGTTTTTATTAATCTTTCTGCTGAGCAGTATTCCACCATATAGCAGTATCACAGATAATCCACTCACCAGTTGAAGGGCATTTGTGTTTTGGGTAATTGTGATTATAACCACTATATCTCTGCCATCAAGATCTGTGAGTGAACATTGTTTTTATTATCTCAGAGGGGCAGGATTGTTGGTTTGGATGTAAATGTATGCTTAATATTATAAAATACTATACATATATATATGTAAGTACATATATATATGTATATACATATACATATATATATATATATATATAATAAATACAATTTGTTTTCCACAGTGATTGGTTTTCATTCCCACCAGAAATATGTGAGAACTGCAGGTGTTTCACACTCTCATCTGCAACTGATATTGCCATGGCATCATTTTTATCCAAACTTATAGACATGTGATGCTATCTCATCATAGGTCTCACTGGTATTTCCCTATCAGTGGTAATGTTGAACACCTTAGCATGTGCTTATGGATCACCCATTTATCTTCTTTGTGAAGCGGCTGTCCAAACCCTGTTTTTAATTGTGACCTTATTTTCATATTGTTATGAGTTTCTTCCCTCCTCAAGGGTAAAAAAGAAAAGAAAAGAAGAAAGAAAAAGACAAAATGAAAGGACACCTGGGTGGCTGCATCCTTTAAGTAACTGATCCTTGATTTTGGCTTAGGTCCTGATCTCAAGGTCATGAGATCAAACCCCGCTTTGGGCTGCCTGCTGGCCATGGAGCCTGCTTGGGATTCTCTCTCCCTTTTCCTCTGTGCCTCTTCAGTTGCCTGCTCTCTCTCTTTCTCCTCTCTCTCTCTCTCACAAACAAACAAAACCACAAAACTTTATGAATTTTGAGCACCATTCCTTTGCAAAAAGGTATGTTTTGCATTTTCTTCCAGTAGGTTATAGTTTGTCCTTTAATTTTCAAAAACATTTTGAAGGAAGAAATGTTCACTTGGATGAAGAATAATTTACCATGTTTTCCTTTGTGATTCATACCTGTTGTGATTCATTCATTTCCTTTCCAGAAAATCCTCACTTAACTCAAGGGTGCAAAAATCTTTCTTAAAATGTTCCTCAAAAAATCTTAGATTTTTGCATTTACTTTTATGTCTGTTATGTACTTTATGTTAATTTTTGAATGTGGTACAAGATAGGAGTTGAGGTAGGATTTTGTTTTGTTTTATGTTTTGCTTATGGATGTCCAATAGCTCCAGCCTTATTTGTTGAAAATACCTTCTTTTCTCTATTTGACTACCTTGGCTTCTTTAACTGATCATATACATGTGTATGTGTACATATGTACACATTTTTGGACTCTTTCATTCTCTTGACCTAGGAGTCTACGCTTTTGCCAATACTAAACTCACTCGAATATAGTCTTAAAATTATGTAGTGTGATTCCTCCTCTAACACTGTTTCCTCCTTCTTCTCTTTCTCCTTTTTCTTTTTCTAATGGCTACTCTAGTTCCTTTGCTTCTCTATATACATTTTTTTTACTTTTCAAAGATCAATTTATTTAGAATTATGAATATTAAGAATAAAGGATTTATGCATTTCTTAATTAATGTAACAATTTAGCTAAGTGTAAACTCTGCACTAAAGTTCTATAGTGACACAGTACCAACAAAAAATATGGAAGCATTTTTAAACTGTACAAAAATTTCAAATGGAAAATAATCTCACTTCAGTTTTTGTTTGTTTGTTTACTTGTTTGTTTTTTGAAATACAGAGATCACAAGTAGGCAAAGAGGCAGTGGGGGAGGGGGGAAGCAGGCTCCCTGATGAGAACAATTTTAATGTATTTTGACTTTATATTATACTATCTTGAAACAAAGAAAATCCCAAATACACACTTTTTACAAGATTAACATTTCAGGCAGGGTTTTTTCTTTAAAAAACCAAGAAAACAAAATATAAACCTTGTTTTCTGCATTTCACAGCACTGGTTATTATATGTGTTTTCCCTATAAAATCTTTTGACTTATAAAATGTGGACGTTTGGATTTTAACCAGTCATCTGGTTCAAAAGTTGTGCAAATAAACAAGATGTGAAAATAATGTGTTACCAGTCTTTTCAAATAAGTCTCATAACAATCGCACCTTTTGCCCTGAATTGATGGGAAAACTCAGGCTAAATCCACTTGCTGAAATGCAGTGCTTTGCAAGTAATTAATTTTTCTCCTGCTCCTTTCTTTTCTTTCAACAGACAAACAACAAAGGTTTCTTTTATAAATTATGATAAATTAAAATATTTATGATTATAAAATGATCTCTAGAGCAACGGCACCAGCAGGTATCCATCCCACATACTTGTCAAGGCTGCATCTCCCTGGGCTGTTCTGGTTGATTCCTCCACAAGTAACTTCCTGCCTCTGGAGGGTGCTCTTTTCCAGAGCCTGCAGGGAGAAGAGCTGACCTGCTGGCACTAAAACCCTCAGGACATAGCTCCCCACAGGAGGCTCGTGTCTGGGCTCACAGACCCCAGAAACAGCTGTCTGCACCTGTCGGCTGATTTCATGCATGTTGAAAAAGGGGTCAGCACACTCTTCCATGAAAGCATCTTAGTTTCAGACAGTTTTGGCTGAAAAATACTTGCCAGTAAACATGTAACATAAGTGATGCTACTGCAGCTGAATCATAGGAAGAAAAATAAATAGAATGCTGGTCAGCAGTGGTGGTTCAAGAAGCATGACAGTATGTTCGTTCCAATGTCTTCACTGGAGGTGTACAGTTCCCTTGTTTTCCAGCACGTGGGTCTTTTGGTGATGGAAGCCAAAGTGAGGGGATGTTAGTGTCCTGTGTGGCTGGAACAGGGAAGGCTGCTTCTCAGTCTCTCTTGGTGTCCTTGGCAGAGAAGGCCTGCAGGCTTCCCATCTGGTTCAGGCCACTCTGAATGTGTGAAACATGGATTTCTACATTATTGGGAAAGCAACTGATAGTAGAAGCACCTATTGTACTCTTGATATCATTTAAAGAATCTGTAAGTGATTTGAACTCAAAGGAATTCAACTCTCCTCCTTCTGCCAGATGCTTAATTTGTAATAAAATAGGAGTGAGCTGAAGATTAAATCTGTCAGAATTTCATTCTCAACACAGAGCCATCTAGGGGAGGTGCTGGCTGCCGAACAAGCTCCTGGGCTTCCTCCTCACACCTCCGTCTCCTATCTGTGGGTTGGTCCTCAGGATGCCTGCCCTGGTCTGGATGGAACGGGCTCATAGCAGTGCTGCACTTCATGCAAAACTTTGTTGAGGTCCTTGTTGAGTTGCTCAAGCTCCAGAATGATGGTTGCATAACTCCGCCGAAATTCAATGCCAATGGGCATGCAATAGGATTTCAATTTTTCTGCTTCTGTGGGCATTGCTCTTAAGTTTTTGATATGTTCCTTTTTAATCATGAGAATTTTTGACAAAGTGTTCACTTGGATGAGGAATTGTACTGGAAAACGACCTAGCGTTTCAGTGTCAGAGCCAGAAATCTTACTTCTCCACGGTGACTGTGCTAGTACAGGATCATTATCCGTAATTGGTGACTGGAGAGGAGGAGTGTAATGTAACCATGGTGGTGCCATAAAGAATCAAGAAGGCCCCTGTTTTTGTCAAAGGCAGCAACTGGCATCGTCTCATGCCGCTCATTACTAAGAACTTCATAGTCAGGGATGGTATGGGTGCCAAGCCCTGCCCTATCAAAAGTAACTCTATAAGGAAGATTAAAAGTATCCACAGCAACTATCTGTCCAGTGAAGAGACCATCATGAACACCATGTAATCGAGCTATAACTTTGGTTCCAATAAACAGGGGCAAAGGAATCTCATCTGGGAGATTTCGAACTGGGAAACATCTGCAACTTGCCTTTGTTGTAAGAGTCGTATTTTCTGTCGTTTCTGTTTTAATGCTGGTCTCTCTTCCTCAAAAAATGCACAAGAAAGTCTCCGTGGTTTTCCCATAAGTCGCCTGATAATTCCCCATTCTACGTTTGTAACTTTCTTGTTTTTAAGTTAGGAAAGGATTCCTTCAGAAAGACACAGAAGTCATCATCGCCTTCAAACAGTTGCTTATCTATAGTTGAATAGAACCATTCATATATGCACATTTATGTGCTTTGGGAAGCTTGAGTCGGTTATGTAATTGAAAACCAATCTTCTGTGAGGCCTTTCTTAACTGGTGTGGACATTGTTGCTGTAAATTTTGGTGGAACCATTGCAACTTTCCTGTTCCTATTGGGTGATCTTTATTTATCTGTCATCTTCAATGGAAAATAGTCAACTTCATTTTGAATTTCTGAAAGGCATCTCCACAGAGGAGCCCATATGCCTGTTTCCCAAACAGGTGTTTTTATTTTGTAAAGAGCTATACTTTTCATTCCATGTGTTAGATAAGCTTCCCTCTTTTAAACTGACAAGGGCTTTTGCTGAAGAGTTTTTGTCAGGCATCTGGTTGAGCTGCACCATCTGGAATGAGCCACCTCCATACATTTTGATACCAGCTTGTTGATGTCTACAAAGCAAAGAAGCAAATAAACAAAATAACTTGCTTGGAATCTTAAAATTTTTTTAGTATTATGTTCAATTATCCAACATTGTACATCATTAGTTTTTTTTTTAATTTTATTTTATTTTATTTTTTTTTAATTTTTTTTTATTTTTTTCAGCATAACAGTATTCATTATTTTTGCACCACACCCAGTGCTCCATGCAATCCGTGCCCTCTACAATACCCACCACCTGGTGCCCCCAACCTCCCACCCCCCACCCCTTCAAAATTCTCAGATCGTTTTTCAGAGTCCATAGTCTCTCATGGTTCACCTCCCCTTCCAATTTCCCTCAACTCCCTTCTCCTCTCCAACTCCCCTTGTCCTCCATGCTATTTGTTATGCTCCACAAATAAGTGAAACCATATAATAATTGACTCTCTCTGCTTGACTTATTTCACTCAGCATAATCTCTTCCAGTCCCGTCCATGTTGCTACAAAACTTGGGGATTCATCCTTTCTTTTTTTTTTTTTTTTTTTTTACAGCTTTATAAACATATATTTTTATCCCCAGGGGTACAGGTCTGCGAATCGCCAGGTTTACACACTTCACAACACTCACCATAGCACATACCCTCCCCGATATCCATAACCCCACCCCCTCTCCCAACACCCTCCCCCCATCAACCCTCAGTTTGTTTTGTGAAATTAAGAGTCACTTATGGTTTGTCTCCCTCCCAATCCCATCTTGTTTCATTTACTCTTCTCCTACCCCCTTGACCCCCCATGTTGCATCTCCTCTCCCTCATATCAAGGAGATCATATGATAGTTGTCTTTCTCCGATTGACTTATTTCGCTAAGCATGATACCCTCTAGTTCCATCCACGTCATCGCAAATGGCAAGATTTCATTTCTTTTGATGGCTGCATAGTATTCCATTGTGTATATATACCACATCTTCTTTATCCATTCGTCTGTTGATGGACATCTAGGTTCTTTCCATAGTTTGGCTATTGTAGACATTGCTGCTATAAACATTCGGGTGCACGTGCCCCTTCGGATCACTATGTTTGTATCTTTAGGGTAAATACCCAGCAGTGCAATTGCTGGGTCGTAGGGTAGTTCTATTTTCAACATTTTGAGGAACTTCCATGCTGTTTTCCAGAGTGGTTGCACCAGCTTGCATTCCCACCAACAGTGTAGGAGGGTTCCCCTTTCTCCGCATCCTTGCCAGCATCTGTCATTTCCTGACTTGTTAATTTTAGCCATTCTGACTGGTGTGAGGTGATATCTCACGGTGGTTTTGATTTGTATTTCCCTGATGCCGAGTGATATGGAGCACTTTTTCATGTGTCTGTTGGCCATCTGGATGTCTTCTTTGCAGAAATGTCTGTTCATGTCCTCTGCCCATTTCTTGATTGGATTATTTGTTCTTTGGGTGTTGAGTTTGCTAAGTTCTTTATAGATTTTGGACACTAGCCCTTTATCTGATATGTCATTTGCAAATATCTTCTCCCATTCTGTCAGTTGTCTTTTGGTTTTGTTCACTGTTTCCTTTGCTGTGCAAAAGCTTTTGATCTTGATAAAATCCCAAAAGTTCATTTTTGCCCTTGCTTCCCTTGCCTTTGGTGATGTTCCTAGGAAGATGTTGCTGCGGCTGACGTCGAAGAGGTTGCTGCCTGTGTTTTCCTCGAGGATTTTGATGGATTCCTTTCTCACATTGAGATCCTTTATCCATTTTGAGTCTATTTTCGTGTGTGGTGTAAGGAAATGATCCAATTTCATTTTTCTGCATGTGGCTGTCCAATTTTCCCAACACCATTTATTGAAGAGGCTGTCTTTTTTCCATTGGACATTCTTTCCTGCTTTGTCGAAGATGAGTTGACCATAGAGTTGAGGGTCCATTTCTGGGCTCTCTATTCTGTTCCATTGATCTATGTGTCTGTTTTTGTGCCAGTACCATGCTGTCTTGATGATGACAGCTTTGTAATAGAGCTTGAAGTCCGGAATTGTGATGCCACCAACTTTGGCTTTCTTTTTCAATATTCCTTTGGCTATTCGAGGTCTTTTCTGGTTCCATATAAATTTTAGGATTATTTGTTCCATTTCTTTGAAAAAAATGGATGGTACTTTGATAGGAATTGCATTAAATGTGTAGATTGCTTGAGGTAGCATAGACATTTTCACAATATTTATTCTTCCAATCCAGGAGCATGGAACATTTTTCCATTTCTTTGTGTCTTCCTCAATTTCTTTCATGAGTACTTTATAGTTTTCTGTGTATAGATTCTTAGTCTCTTTGGTTAGGTTTATTCCTAGGTATCTTATAGTTTGGGGTGCAATTGTAAATGGGATGGACTCCTCAATTTCTTTTTCTTCTGTCTTGTTGTTGGTGTAGAGAAATGCAACTGATTTCTGTGCATTGATTTTATATCCTGACACTTGACTGAATTCCTGTACAAGTCCTAGCAGTTTTGGAGTGGAGTCTTTTGGGTTTTCCACATATAGTATCATATCATCTGCAAAGAGTGATAGTTTGACTTCTTCTTTGCCGATTTGGATGCCTTTAATTTACTTTTGTTTTCTGATTGCTGAGGCTAGGACTTCTAGTACTATGTTGAATAGCAGTGGTGATAACGGACATCCCTGTCGTGTTCCTGACCTTAGCGGAAAAGCTTTCAGGTTTTCTCCATTGAGAATGATATTTGCAGTGGGTTTTTCATAGATGGCTTTGATACTATTGAGGTATGTGCCCTCTATCCCTACACTTTGAAGAGTTTTGATCAGGAAGGGATGCTGTACTTTGTCAAATGCTTTTTCAGCATCTATGGAGAGTATCATATGGTTCTTGTTCTTTCTTTTATTAATGTGTTGTATCACATTGATTGATTTGCGGATGTTGAACCAACCTTGCAGCCCTGGAATAAATCCCACTTGGTCGTGGTGAATAATCCTTTTAATGTACTGTTGAATCCTATTGGCTAGTATTTTGGCGAGAATTTTCGCATCTGTGTCCATCAAGGATATTGGTCTGTAGTTCTCTCTTTTGATGGGATCCTTGTCTGGTTTTGGGATCAAGGTGATGCTGGCCTCATAAAATGAGTTTGGAAGTCTTCCTTCCATTCCTATTTTTTGGAACAGTTTCAGGAGAATAGGAATTAGTTCTTCTTTAAATGTTTGGTAGAATTCCCCCGGGAAGCCGTCTGGTCCTGGGCTTTTGTTTGTTTGGAGATTTTTGATGACTGTTTCAATCTCCTTACTGCTTATGGGTCTGTTGAGGCTTTCTATTTCTTCCTGGTTCAGTTGTGGTAATTTATATGTCTCTAGGAATGCATCCATTTCTTCCAGATTGTCAAATTTGTTGGCGTAGAGTTGCTCATAGTATGTTCTTATAATTGTCTGTATTTCTTTGGTGTTTGTTGTGATCTCTCCTCTTTCATTCATGATTTTATTTATTTGGGTCCTTTCTCTTTTCTTTTTGATAAGTCTGGCCAGGGGGTTTATCAATCTTATTAATTCTTTCAAAGAACCAGCTCCTAGTTTCGTTGATTTGTTCTATTGTTTTTTTGGTTTCTATTTCATTGATTTCTGCTCTGATCTTTATGATTTCTCTTCTCCTGCTGGGTTTAGGGTTTCTTTCTTGTTCTTTCTCCAGGTCCTTTAGGTGTAGGGTTAGGTTGTGTACCTGAGACCTTTCTTGTTTCTTGAGAAAGGCTTGTACCGCTATATATTTTCCTCTCAGGACTGCCTTTGTTGTGTCCCACGGATTCTGAACCGTTGTGTTTTCATTATCATTTGTTTCCATAAATTTTTTCAATTCTTCTTTAATTTCCTGATTGACCCATTCATTCTTTAGAAGGATGCTGTTTAGTCTCCATGTATTTGGGTTCTTTCCAAATTTCCTCTTGTTATTGAGTTCTAGCTTCAGAGCATTGTGGTCTGAAAATATGCAGGGAATGATCCCAATCTTTTGATACCGGTTGAGACTTGATTTAGGACCAAGAATGTGATCTATTCTGGAGAATGTTCCAGGTGCACTAGAGAAGAATGTGTATTCTGTGGCTTTGGGATGAAATGTTCTGAATATATCTGTGATGTCCATCTGGTCCAGTGTGTCATTTAAGGCCTTTATTTCCTCGTTGATCTTTTGCTTGGATGATCTGTCCATTTCAGTGAGGGGAGTGTTAAAATCCCCTGCTATTATTGTATTATTGTCGATGTGTTTCTTTGATTTTGTTATTAATTGGTTTATATAGTTGGCTGCTCCCACGTTAGGGGCATAGATATTTAAAATTGTTAGATCTTCTTGTTGGACAGTTCCTTTGAGTATGACATAGTGTCCTTCCTCATCTCTTATTATAGTCTTTGGCTTAAAATCTAATTGATCTGCTATAAGGATTGCCACTCCTGCTTTCTTCTGATGTCCATTAGCATGGTAAATTCTTTCCCACCCCCTCACTTTAAACCTGGAGGTGTCTTCGGGTTTAAGATGTGTTTCTTGTAGGCAACATATAGATGGGTTTTGTTTTTTTATCCATTCTGATACCCTGTGTCTTTTGATTGGGGCATTTAGCCCATTAACATTCAGTGTAAGTATTGAGAGATATGAATTTAGTGCCATTGTATTGCCTGTAAGGTGACTGTTATTGTATATTGTCTCTGTTTCTTTCTGATCTACAACTTTTAGGGTCTCTCTTTGCTTAGAGGACCCCTTTCAATATTTCCTGTAGAGCTGGTTTGGTGTTTGCAAATTCTTCCAGTTTTTGTTTGTCCTGGAAGCTTTTAATCTCTCCTTCTATTTTCAATGTAGCCTAGCTGGATATATTATTCTTGGCTGCATGTTTTTCTCGTTTAGTACTCTGAATATATCATGCCAGCTCTTTCTGGCCTGCCAGGTCTCTGTGTATAAGTCTGCTGCCAATCGAATATTTTTACCATTGTACGTTACAGACTTCTTTTCCCAGGCTGCTTTCAGGATCTTCTCTTTGTCACTAAGACTTGTCAATTTTACTATTAGGTGATGGGGTGTGGACCTATTCTTACTGATTTTGAGGAGGGTTCTCTGAACCTCCTGGATTTTGATGCTTGTTCCCTTTGCCATATTGGGGAAATTCTCTCCAATAATTCTCTCCAATATACCTTCTGCTCCCCTCTCTGTTTCCTCTTCTTCTGGAATCCCAATTATTCTAATTTTGTTTCGTCTTATGGTGTCACTTATCTCTCAAATTCTCCCCTCGTGGTCCAGTAGCTGTTTGTCCCTCTTTTGCTCAGCTTCTTTATTCTCTGTCATTTGGTCTTCTATATCGTTAATTCTTTCTTCTGCCTCATTTATCCTAGCTGTCAGAGCCTCCATTTTTTACTGCACCTCATTAATAGCTTTTTTGATGTCAACTTGGTTAGATTTTAGTTCTTTTATTTCTCCAGAAAGGGCTTTTATATCTCCCGAGAGGGTTGCTTTAATATCTTCCATGCCTTTTTCAAGCCCGGCTAGAACCTTGGGAATCGTCATTCTGAACTCTATATCTGACATATTACCAACGTCTGTATTGATTAGGTCCCTAGCCTTTGGTACTGCTTCTTGTTCTTTTTTTTGTTGTGAATTTTTCCACCTTGTCATTTTGTCCAGATAAGAGTATATGAAGGAGCAAGTAAAATACTAAAGGGGTGGCAACAACCCCAGGAAAATATGCTTTAGCCAAATCAGAAGAGATCCCAAATCGTGAGGGGGGAGAAAGGGGATAAAAAGGGTTCAGAAAAAAAAAATCTATTAAAAAAAGAAAGCTGATAAAAAATATAAAAAGGAAAAAATATGTCTATATTAGGTAAACTATTTAAAAAACGTTAAAAAAGAAAATGGTAAAAGTTAAAAAAATTTAGAAGAAGAGAAAAAAAATTGAAAAAAAAAATTAAAATAACTGCAAGGCTAAAAAATCATGGGGAGAAAGCCATGAGTTCCATGCTTCGCTTTCTTCTTTGGAATTCCGCCGCTCTCCTTGGTATTGAAACTGCACTCCTTCGTAGGTGAACTTGGTCCTGGCTGGGTTTCTCGTTGATCTTCTGGGGAGGGGCCTGTTGTAGTGATTCTCAAGCGTCTTTGCCCCAGGTGGAGTTGCACCGCCCTTACCCGGGGCCGGGCTGAGTAATCCGCTTGGGTTTGCTGGGTTTGCTTTCGGGAGCTTTTGTTCCCTGAGAGCTTTCCGTAGAGTTCCGGAGGGCGGGAATGAAGATGGCGGCCTCCCAGTCTCCGGCCCGGAGGAGCCGAGAGCCCGGGGCCCCACTCCTCAGTGCGCCCTCAGAGAACAGCGCCCAATGACTCCCGTCACCCTGGCCTCCGGCCGCGCTCCGAGCTGACCGAGCCTGCGACCGGTTCAAGGTAACCCCGAGTTTAGAGCTCACTCCTCAGCCTGTCTCTGTAGCCGGCTTCCCTGTTCTAATACCGGTAAGCTCTGCAACACTCAGACACCCCCGATCCTTCTGTGACCCTGTGGGACCTGAGGCCGCGCTGACCTCGCCTGGGCTTCACCCCAGTTAAGCTTCTGGAGCGATGTCCCTCAGTGGAACAGACTTTTAAAAGTCCTGATTTTGTGCTCCGTTGCTCCGCCGCTCGCCGGGAGCCGGCCCCTCCCCCCGCGGTCTATCTTCCAGTCGCTTTGGATTCACTTCTCCGCCAGTCCTACCTTTCAGATATTGGTTCATTTTTCTGTTTCTAGAATTGCTGTTCTTCTTCTCTTCAATCTTCCATTGGATTTGTAGGTGTTTACAATCTTAAGATAAGCTATTTAGCTGATCTCCCGCTACCTGAAGTAGTCTCAGCCTGCTACTTCTCTGCCATCTTGACTCCTCCCCACATCATTAGTTTTTGATGTAGTGTTCAATGATTCATTAGTTGCCTATAACACCCAGTGCTCATCACCACGTGTGCCCTCCTTACTACCCATCACCTGGTTACTTCCTCCTCCCCCACTTCTGTAACCCTCAGTCTGTTTCCCAGAGTCCAGAGTCTCTCATGGTTTGTCTCCTTCTCTCATTTCTTCCCACTTAGTTTTCCCTCCCTTCCCCTGTGGTCCTCCATTCTATTCCTTACGTTCCATATATGAGTTAAACCATCTGATAATTGTCTTTCTCTGCTTGACTTTTTTCACTTACCTTGCTTGGATTTTTAATTAGAAGTGAATTGAAAGTGTAAATAAATCTGGGGAGAATTGAAATATTAAGCATTTTAACTCAATTTATGAGCACAGTACATTTCTCCACTTATCTATGTCTTTGATTTCAATGTTTTCAGTGTTTTATTATATAAATCTTGAGTATATTGTGCAAATGTATTTAAGTGTGAATAATACTTCTAAATATTTTTTGCTACAATTGTATTTGGTACTATTCCAATTTCTAATTACAGTTACTTAAATGTGAAATAAGATGGATTTTTTCCATACTTCTATTATACCTCATTATATCAGAATTCATTTATGGGCAGTAGAAGGTTTTCTTGTAGACTTTTTAAGCTATTTCTATGTAGAACATCATGTTGTAAGTGAGTTAAGTCACTTTGACTTCTCCCTTTTTCTTTCTTTCTTTCTTTCTTTCTTTCTTTCTCTCTCTCTCTCTTTCACTCTTTCCATCCTTCCTTCTTTCCTTCCTACCTTCTTTCTTTCTTGCCCTATTGCACTGGCTAGGACCACCATTGTGATTTGCATTAGGAACCATGAGAGAAGAACACTTCTTTTCATATTGATATAAGAGGGAAGCATTTATTCATTTGTCATGAAGCATGATTTAGCTGTAGTTTTGTTGTTGCTTTTTTTTTTATTTTGCAGATGTTCATCATCAGGTTGAGAAAGTTTCCTTTTATTATTAGTTTGTGAAGGTATTTTTGTCATAAAGGAATTATTGAATTATATCAGAGGTATTGTCTGTTTCTATTGAGGTGGCTGTATGGGTTTTTTCTCTTCAGCTTATTAAATAGCAAAGTAAACAGATTCATTTTCATATTTGAAAATGCATTCCTGCATGCCCGAGATAATGCCCTGATGTGTTACACATTTCTGGATTGTATCTGTAGTATTTTTTGAGTATTTTTATGTCTCTATTCATGAAGGATGTGTTCTTTGCCCTCTACTTTCTGGAGGCTTCGATACTGTTAATGTTTTCTTTGGTAAAATTCACCAAATTTTATGTATCTGGGCTTAAAATTGTTTTTGTTGCATGTTTTTGGTTGTTGGTTGTTGGTGGTAGAAAGCTATTGACTTAAAATTCAATTTCCTTAATAAATATAGTATCACATTATAATGAACTCAATAAATATAGAATTATATTCTACATAAAGAAACATGTGATTCTAGTAATATATGTCTTCTTGAGGAATCTTTGGTACCTTGTGCCATTCAAGAAATTTGTCCATTTCATCTAGATTTCTGAATTGATGAACACCAAGTTGTTAAGAATATTCCCTCATTAACCAATTAATATTAGGATGACCTTTTGGATGTCCCCTTCTTTCTTGCTAATATATTTTTATTATTTATTATAATATTATTATTTATTATAATATAAACATATTTTTGCATTCTTTTTTTCTTAAGACATATCATTAGAGCTTAGTGATTACATTGATCCTTCTTAGTAATTAGCATTCTGTTTCATTCGTTTTATTGCTTGTCTTTCTCTTTTCAAGATTATTGCTTCTACTTTTGCTTTATTATATCTTCCTTTTGGTTGACTTGAGTCTCATTTGCTCTTCTCTTTCTAGTTTCTTAAGTTGAAAAGTAATATCACTTTGAGACATATATTATTTAAAGATTTTATTTATTTATTTGACAGAGATAACAAGTTGGCAGAGAGGCAGGTGGGGTGGGGGGGTGGGTAACAGGTTCCCTGCTGAGCAGAGAGCCTGAGTGAGGCTTGATCCCAGGACCCTGAAATCATGACTTGAGCTGAAGGCAGAGGCTTAACCCACTGAACCACCCAGGCGCCCCAATGGAAGGTTTGTTTTTTGTTTGTTTTTTAAGATTTTATTTACTTGACAAAGAGAGAGAGACAGTGTGAGAGGAAATACAAACAGGGGGAGTGAGCAGAGGGAGAAGCAGGCTTCTTGCCAAGCAGGAAGCCAGAGCTCAGGACCCTGGGATCATGATCTGAGCTGAAGGCAGACGCTTAACCAAGTGAGGCACCCGGGCACACCTGAGACGTATTTTAATATCAGAATTTAACAATATTCATGTTCATGTGTTCATGTGTTTGATAGCCATTTGTATGTCTTCATTGGAGAAGTGTCTGTTCATATCTTCTGCCCATTTTTTAATATGATTATCTGTTTTGTGTGTGTTGAGTTTGAGGAGTTCTTTATAGATCCTGGATATCAATCTTTTGTCTGACTGTCAGTCACAAATATCTTCTCCCATTCTGTGGGTAGCCTCTTTGTTTTTTTGACTGTTTCCTTTGCTGTGCAGAAGCTTTTGATTTTGATGAAGTCCCAAAAGTTTATTTTGGCTTTTGTTTCCTTTGCCTTTGGAGACATATCTTGAAAGAAATTGCTGCGGCTGATATCGAAGAGATTACTGCCTATGTTCTCCTCTAGGATTCTGATGGATTCCTGTCTCACGTTGAGGTCTTTTATCCATTTTGAGTTTATCTTTGTGTATGGTGTAAGAGAATGGTCGAGTTTCATTCTTCTACATATAGCTGTCCAGTTTTCCCAGCACAATTTATTGAAGAGACTGTATTTTTCCACTGTATATTTTTTCCTGTTTTGTCGAAGATTAACTGACCATAGAGATGAGCGTCCATATCTGGGCTCTCTACTCTGTTCCACTGGTCTATGTGTCTGTTTTTATGCCAGTACCATGCTGTCTTGGTGATCACAGCTTTGTAGTAAAGCTTGAAATCAGGTAACGTGATGCCCCCAGTTTTATTTTTGTTTTTCAACATTTCCTTAGCGTTTCAGGGTCTCTTCTGGTTCCATACAAATTTTTGGATTATTTGCTCCAGCTCTTTGAAGAATACCGGTGGAATTTTGATCGGAATGGCATTAAAAGTATAGATTGCTCTAGGCAGTATAGACATTTTAACAATGTTTCTTCTTCCGATCCAAGAGCATGGAATGGTCTTCCATCTTTTTGTGTCTTCTTCAATTTCTTTCATGAGTGTTCTGTAGTTGGTTAGGTTTATTCCCAGGTATCTTATTGTTCTTGGTGCTATAGTAAATGGAATCGATTCTAATTTCCCTTTCTGTATTTTAATTGTTAGTGTATAAGTAAGATACTGATTTCTGTACATTGACTTTGTATCTTGCCACGTTACTGAATTGCTGTATGAGTTCTAGTAGTTTGGGGGTGGAGTCTTTTGGGTTTTCCATATAAGGAATAATGTCATCTCCGAAGAGAGAGAGTTTGACTTCTTCATTGTCAATTTGGATAACTTTTATTTCTCTTTGTTGTCTGATTGTTGTTGCTAGGACTTCTAATACTATGTTGAACAAGAGTGGTGAGAGTGGGCATCCTTGTCGTGTTCCTGATCTCAACGGGAAGGCTGCAAGCTTTTTTCCATTGAGGATGATATTTGTTGTGGGTTTTTCATAGATATATTTGATGAAGTTCAGGAATGTTCCCTCTATACCTATACTTTGAAGCGTTTTAATCAGGAACAGATGCTGGATTTTGTCAAATGCTTTTTCTGCATCAATTGAGGGGACCATGTGGTTCTTCTCTCTTTTCTTATTAATTTGTTCTATCACATTGATTGATTTACGAATGTTGAACCATCCTTGTAGCCCAGGAATGAATCCCACCTGGTCATGGTGAATAATCTTTTTAATGTGCTGTTGGATCCTGTTTGCTAGGATCTTGTTAAGAATCTTAGCACCCATATTCATCAGTGATATTGGTCTGAAATTCTCCTTTTTGGTAGGGTCTTTGCCTAGTTTGGGGACCAAGGTAATGCTGGCTTCATAGAAAGGGTCTGGAAGTTTTCCTTCTGCTTCAATTTATTGAAACAGCTTCAGGAGAATAGGTGTTATTTCTTCTTTGAAAGTTTGGTAGAATTCCCCAGGGAATCCGTCAGGTCCTGGGCTCTTGTTTTTTGGGAGGTTTTTGATCACTGCTTCAAACTCGTTACTAGATATCGGTCTATTTAGGTTGTCAATTTCTTCCTGGTTCAATTTTGGGAGTTTATAGTTTCCCAGGAATGCATCCATTTCAACTTGGTTGCTTAGCTTATTGGCATATAACTGTTGATAATATCTTCTGATGATTGTTTCTACTTCCTTGGTGTTAGTTGTGATCTCTCTCTTTTCATTCATAATTTTATTAATTTGGGCTTTCTCTCTTTTCTTTTGGATTAGTGTGGCCAATGGTTTACTGATCTTATTGATTCTTTCAAAAACCAGCTTCTACTTTCATTAATACGTTCTACTGTATCTCTGGTTTCTACCTCATTGATCTCAGCTCTAATCTTGATTATTTTCCTTCTTATGTGTGGAGTTGGTTTGATTTGTTGTTGATTCTCCAATTCTTTAAGGTGTTGAGACAGCTGGTGTGTTCTGGATTTTTCAATTTTTTGAGGGAGGCTTGGATGGCTATGTATTTCCCCCTTAGGACCGCCTTTGCTGTATCCCATAGGTTTTGGACCTAAGTGTCTTCATTCTCATTGATTTCCATGAATTGTTTCAGTTCTTCTTTGATCTCCTGTTTGATCCAAGCATTCTTAAGCAAAGTGGTCTTTAGCTTTAGGGGTTTGAGTTCCTTCAGAACTTTTCCTTGGGATTGAGCTCCAGTTTCAAAGCATTGTGATCTGAGAATATGCAGGGAATAATCTCAGTCTTTTGGTGTCAGTTGAGTCCTGATTTGTGACCCAGTATGTGGTATACTCTGGAGAAGGTTCCACGTGTACTTGAGAAAAATGAGTATTCTGTTGTTTTAGGGTGGAATGTTCTGTATATATCTATGAGGTCCATTTGGTCCAATGTGTCATTCAAGGCTCTTGTTTCTTTATTGATATTCTGCTTCGATGATCTATTTCTGAGAGAGGCGTGTTAAGATCTCCTACTATTAATGTATTCATATCAATATGACTCTTTATCTTGATTAACAGTTTTCTTATGTAATTGGCTGCTCCCATATTGGGGGTATAGATATTTACAGTTTTTAGATCACCTTGGTGGATAGTCCCTTTAAGAATGATGTAGTATCCTTCTGTATCTCTGACTAGAGTTTTTTTAGTTTAAAATCTAATTTATCTGATATGAGAATCACTACCCCGGCCTTCTTTTGAGGCCCATTGACCTGAAAGTTGCTTCTCCATCCCTTCACTTTCAGTCTGGGTGTATCTTTAGGTCAAAATGGGTCTCTTGTAGACAACATATGGATGGGTCCTATCGTTTTATCCAATCTGCAACCCTGTGTCATTTGATGGGTGCATTTAGGCCATTCACATTGAGAGTGATTATTGATAGATACGTTTTTATTGACATCGTGTTACCTTTGAAGTCTTTCTTTCTGTAGATTGTCTCTATATTTCTGTTCAATGCTATTCTTAGGATTTTTCCTCTTTTATAGAACCCCCCCTTAATATTTCCTGCAGGGTCAGCTTCGTGGTTGCATAGTCTTTTAAGCCTTGCCGGTCTTGGAAACTCTTTACCTCTCCATCCATTTTGAATGTCAGTCTTGCTGGATAAAGTATTCCTGGCTGCATGTTCTTCTCATTTAGTGCCCTGAATATATCTTGCCATCCTTTTCTCGCTTGCCAGGTCTCTGTGCACAAGTCTGACATTATTCTGATGGGCTTTCCTCTGTAAGTAAGGAGCCTCTTTGTCCTAGCGGCTTTCAAGAGATTATACCTACAACTATGATTCCTCAATTTGACTATCAGGTGCCTGATGTTTTTCTGGGAATCCATTATCTTGGGTGGAGACCGTTCGGCCTCTAGTACATGAACGCTGGTTCCATTCGTGAGATTGGGAAAATTTTCATGAAGAACTTATTCCACTATATCTTCTAGACTTCTTTCTTTCTCCTCCCCTTCAGGGATTCCAATAATTCTGACATTCGAATGTTTCATGGTGTCATTTATTTCCCTGATTCTGTTTTCATGGTTTCTAAGCTGTTTGTTCCAGGCTTCCTCTTGATCCTTTCTCTCTATCTGTTTGTCCTCCAGATCACTAATTCTATCTTCTGTCTCAGTTACCATAGCTTTGAGGGAATTTAGATTAGATTGGAACTCATTGAGAGCATTGTGAACTTCAGCCCTGGTAGCTTTCAGCTCTGCCCTAACATTGTGAATATCCTGTCTGGTCGCTTTCAGCTCGGCCCTAATCAATTCCTTTTGGTCATCTATGGCTTTCTCCAACCTAGCTATTGCCTGGATAATTGTTAGGCTGAATTCTCTTTCCGACATATTGTCTATGTTGATAGCCGTTAGCTCTGTTGCAGAAGGTCAATCCTCTGTATTTTTCTTCTGTTGGGCATTCCTCCTCCTAGTCATTTTGGTGAGAGGACTGAATAAATGTAGCTGGTTGTATCGTCCATGGTGCAGTCTGCATGCACCCTGGAACACTTCTGAGCAATCAGGATTCCCCACCCAAATGAGAGAAAAAAGAAAAGAAAAAGAAAAAAAGAGAGAGAGGAAAGAAAGGGAAGATGAAAGAGAAGGTTCAGCTCAAATGGGCCCCAAGGTAAGATTTATGAGGTATATAAACAAAAACGGACAAACAAAAAGACTGATAAAAGTATATAACAAAAGAAAAAAATATATATATATATGCAAATAAAGGAAGAACCTTGTCAAGAAGAACCCCAAGTGTAAGATTTATATACTATCAGGACAATCACAAAAACACAGAAACACTGGTGGAAGACAAAGATGGAAGAGTGGTTATAAATTCTCAGTGTGGGCGAGGAAGTTTGTTTTGATTCTTCCTGGATATATCTTGATATCTTTGTTAAAGGACTCAACTTTCCTAGGCTAAAGGGGGATTAAAAATTGGTTTGCCTATAGGGGTAGTATTGATTGGGGAAAGGGGATTACTTTGAAGTTTAACTCTATATGAATATTAGAAAATAAAAATAAAAAAGGAATAAACTAGACTAAACTAAACTAAAATTTTAAAAAATTCAAAAACTAGAAATGCAAAAGAAAAACACAGGTGTATGTATCAAAAAGTTCAGATTAGAAGGTTATTATGGAATTTGATGTATTGAACATCTTGCTGTGATGGTAAATAGGTTAAAAAATTATCTATAAAAAAATGAGCCAGAATAGTGGGAACAAATTAAAAATAAAAGTTGTCCTATGAAGTAGTGGTGGTGATTCTCTTGTAGTCTTTTTTTTTTTCTTTCCTGGTTGGTTTTCTGGGGGCGGGGCCTGCCACGTGGGTTTTCAGTCAATGATGTTCCCTGAGTTAAGTTCTCTAGTCCCCCTCAAGGGGGTGGGCTCTGAGGAAACCGGTTTTTTCAGGCTTTTGTTCTCTGGAGGTTTTTATGTTGGTTCACCCTTTTTTTTTTTTTCCTCTTGCCTTGACCGCTTTTGATGTCTTTTGTAAGTTTAGAGGAAAGCAATCTGCACCCTGACCTCCCTCTCAGAGAGAAGCCTCAGTCTATTCTTCTGTGGGTGTTGCAGAGCCCATATAAATCCCCCCTTGGCCGCTGGCAGAGCAGGTTCCGAGTCGCGGTCCCTGGGGATGCAGGATATTCTGCTTGTACCCCAAACCAAAGCAGTGGCTGATGTTTGGGCAGGTCCAGACCACCAGAGAGGTTCCAGGCACTGATCTCACACTGAGATTTTCCTGCTGGCCCAGGCTGGGAGTGCCTCGTCTTTCTGGGTCTAAGAGCACCCGACTTGCGTGTACCTTTTTCAAGGGAGTCTGTGGGTCGCTCGCGCGTCTCAGGCTCTGAGAACGGGATGCAGGTCCGAAATCACCAGGCTGGGCCTTTGCGCATCTCTCTCAGGGGAGAGTTTGGGGCTCACATCTTAGGCTCTGAAACAATGGCGTTGTCAAAGAGCACCAGCTGGGCCTTTGTACCTCTCTCAGGGGAGGATGAGGGGCGCGCGCATCTCAGGCTCTGTAGCAACGCTCGCATGTTCTGCCATACGGCGTGGCTCCCATCCCCTCACAGGGGCCAGAACCCACGCAATCTCGGGCGGGCTGGCGGCTCAGGGTCCAAGACCTGGTTTCCCCACTGTACTCTCTCTGGCTCAGTGCCAGGGGAGGCTGTCCTGGGACTGGGTCTTAAGACCCTGTCCCTAGCTGCCCCAATTCCCACAATTTCCCCCCTGCAATCTTTTGCTCTTTTGGAGGGCTTTCAACCAGTCTCCAAGTTAATGCTGGTCCCCAGACGCAGGGCATTCTCGCTCGTATTAGGGGTATTACTTTCCAACTGTCACCTCTGGTGGTTCCCTCCCCCTTTTGTTAATCTTCTGATATCAGCCCACCTTTCCCACTCCGCTTTACCTGCCCACTGGCGTCTTCTACCCCCGTAGAGATCCAGACGTGTATAATTCTGATTTCAGGCTGATTTCCTGGGTGATCGGAGTTCTTTGGTAGGTAATCAGCTCACTTTTAGGGTACAGAGTAAAAAGACGCCTCCTCCTACTTCCCGCCATCTTGTCCCTCCCTCCTGTGGTAGGTCTTATGCAATAGAACATTGTTTTTCCATTCCCCAAATGTAGAAGACCTCTCCATTAGTACTGGTGTAAGATACTGTGCTCGGAGCTGGTAGTTTCCCCTTCCCCTTGGTTAAAGGGCTTTTGCTAGTGTCTGGGAGTAATAGACCTAGACTTTTGAGAGAAAAGGATGGGGCTTTGTAACTTTTCTGGTGGAGCAAACAACTTTCTGAATCCCTACCAGTGAAAAAGGAGACCCTTTCTTTTTTTTTTTTTAAGATTTTATTTATTTATTTGACAGAGAGAGATCACAAGTAGACGGAGAGGCAGGCAGAGAGAGAGAGAGAGGGAAGCAGGCTCCCTGCTGAGCAGAGAGCCCGATTCGGGCCTCGATCCCAGGACCCTGAGATCATGACCTGAGCCGAAGGCAGCGGCTTAACCCACTGAGCCACCCAGGCGCCCAGGAGACCCTTTCTTGTATCTCCACCTGTTCCCAGTGTTTCTTAGCACCCAGTGAAAGTCCATGGAAGGATAAAGGCCTATCTGTGGGTATAGATGTCCTTGTTTTGATAGTTCCAGGGGTTCTACAGAGTCATTTTAAGTCTACCCAGCCTTTATAAATTGATCAAAAAAATGGCTGATGTATTCTTACTTGCTTGTGTGGTAGCACTATCTGTTCTCATACTCTGCCAATCTGTGATAAGCCAGTCCCCTTTTTGTTCATGGCGTCACCCATCTCTCCTTGGATTTCAGGTTTCTTGTCTGATTTGGGAATTCAGCTCCCTGATGTGCAAAGGAAGAATTATTTTGTGGCTTATCTGTCTAGTTGTTTCTCATTGTTATCAGTATAGTGGCAACACTTTCTCAAGAACTCCACATCCTAGGTATAAAGGGAACCTCCAGTGAGTTTTTGAATCCTAAAAATATATGAAACAATTAAATGAGGGAATGGTGAAGCTAACTCTTCTACATCATGGTTTCTGTTCCTCAACTGTGGAAATTTATGGGGGAAGTATCTTCATGCCTTAATGATATATTTTTCTACAATATTCTTCATGGACAAGACATCTATGACAGTCATTTCTTTCAAATGATTTAAGTCACTGCTAAATTGATTAAAATGCAGTTACCCATTAGCACAGGGTATTTTAATTTTTATTATTTTTATCAAATTGTAATACTTGTCTTATGAATTGTTCTTAAAATGTTTGTTGTGGGATTACAAAAGGCATTTGGGGAATAGAGGGTAGGCCTGTGTCACTGTATATATTTTTAATTTAGTATAGACATACTAAAATGTTAAAATAATAGACTTTGACGCATTGAATTGACTTGTTTGCATTTCTTTCACATGCTGTTTGTGGACAACTTTTACCTCCAACCTCCAACCAAATTGAAACATTTTTTGTCATGAAACATCAAGGCTTTTCAAAATTATATGCTAGACTCCATGTGCATAATACTCATATCATCGTGCTATATTACTTTCCTTATTATTATGTTATTATTTGCTGAATTATTTCTTGACTCACCTCCTTTACTCCATCTAACTATTTGTTCAAATTTTCACCTTTACAGAAGGCTCTTCCTGCCTTATCCAATCTAAAATAAGAGCTATCTTCCCCACTATCACCATCTATTCTGCTATATTGTCCTTCAGTTTTCCTCAAAGGATATTGTAGCATGACATTATGTTTTTTTTTTTTTCATCAAGGAATAGGGAAGCTTTATTTCTAGCATAATTATTCTGGGTTAGGAATATGAGAATATATATATATATATATATATATCAAAAATGGAAATGATGACTAGAAGACAAATGACAAAAACAACTGGTATTTTATATGAATCTATAGAAGCATAAGTTTCAATACCAGCAAAAAAAAAAAAAATATTTACAATGTCTTTCGGTTTTGCATCTGACTGTTTTGAGATCTTTTTTTCAGTTTTGAGGTTCCTGAAGCAGGTTTGGTGATGGCAGACAAGATGAGCTAAGAAAGCATTCTCAAACATTGTTCTTTCACCAGATTCCAGTTTACCAAGGTGCCTGTTTACACCAGCAGAGATGACAGCTACTTGTTCATCATCAGCCATGAGAGTACACTGTACGTGTTTCAAGAACTCAGTCAGACATACACTAAAGACTGAGGAATTGTGAGTTACACCATTGAGGTCAGAACCAAACTGGGCAAAAGTAGCGACCTCAAGATAATGAGGCAATTCATCATACCTGCTACCTGGTTTATAATCTTGATTTGGGCAGCAGTAGAATGAACAAACTAACATTGACAAAAGGTGGATAGCTTTGAAGAAAAATACTGTCTCACTCACAAAAATGAAATTACCAGAGGGCTGGGATTTGTTGTGCACATTGATCCTGCAAGAGTGCCTGGTAGACAGGCAGATCTTTTGAGTGGATGCTTTAAAAGTATTCATTGAATGAATGAATGAATGAAAATAATGTACAAATTCGTAGCCAAATTCATTTTTTTCTGTGTATCCTGTATGAAAATGCAGAGGCATCAGATCATTCTTCATTTCCAAAAAAATTTTAAAGTTAGTATAAGGAGCTGGAGAAGAAAACTCTGGCTGAAAAGTATATACTAATAGATAAGAAGAGAAGAGAGGGGTGTAGACATAACATAAATAGAGCATGCATATATTGCAGAGATAAAAAGAAAGTAGATGTCAGGTTACTAGATAGCAATAAATATAAACTGAATGAGCAGAGAATTTTAGAATGAGGGGGAAGTGTGAAATCTGAGACAAACTTTTACTAGAAGATCAGCTAATAATAATATTTGGAGGGACAAGAATAAGATTTTAGCCAACCTGTAACTAATATTAGGATCCCTAATTTCTATGTGCATATTACTATTGTTAAGTGTTAAATATTAGCTTTAAACCCTATTTGCACTATGAATTTGCCTTACAGAGTTTCCACCATACATGCATAGAATGGAAAACTAATTACTTATACACATTTCAGATGATGATGTCTCAAATGAGGGAATGAAAGGAAATGTTAATTCTTCCCACGAAATTCTATTCTTGAAGCACCTGGGTGGATCAGACTTAAGCCTTTGCCTTTGGCTCAGGTCTTGATCCCAGGGTTTTGGGATGGAGCCCAAAGCGCAAAGCAAGTGCCAAGGGTGTACATCAGGATAGCGCTGTTGCCCCGCACGCCACACTCAGTCCCATGAAGTGAGAAGCAGTCATGACACTCAGAAGCACAGAACGAGGCGACAACATCTCAGCTGCATGGACGAGCTTTACAGAGGAGCCCCAGTCAACTCAGGTTTCCACTAAAGCCAGAAAGCCTTCTCTCAAATGATGGCGAACATACACACACCCTTAGGTCATTGGGCCTCAGGGGCCTGTGGGTGTAGCCATCACCTATGGTGCGACAGAATGTTTCAGGGAGACAGTGTCGTTTCTCCTAGAGGCCCAGAAGCCAACCGAGCCAATGAGGCCCTGAATTCAGAACAACACCATTCTCTGGGAAAAGCATCCTCCCCCGAACAGGGTCCTTGAAGAGAGAAGCGTGGATGAGAGAGGAAACGGCCCGCTTCCTGAGGGGCCAGAGCCAGGGCTGACAGGCCGGCCACTGCAGGCTCAGCACCTGGGTCATTCACAGGGAAGCATTCTACTCACTTAGAGTGTGTGAGAACGCCTGAAGTAATGTCCTCTGCCTCCCTGTGAGAAAGAAGTTACAGTCAGATGCCAAACACCTTCCCCACACACGTCGCTCCATGGAGTAGGATGCCTTCTCCATCCTGAGCCTGCACAATGCTAGAGAGAACCAGAGCCTTACCTCCAAGAAAGAAGCCTGAAGCCGAACTGTCTTTGGTATGTTGGCCTCTCTGGCGGAGAGAGAAAGAGTCGCGCCTGAGCGTTGGTGTGGTCTTAGGAAAGTTACCGGGCCTCGGGTCGGAGGACATCTGTGAAGGCATCTGTTCACCCGCCCTCACAGATACTCAGCACAAGCGCGTCAAAACCGGGTCCTGATGCTACCATGACCATTGCCCCAGCCATGCTACTCTCAGCCTGAAGGTTGAAGATGGTCTGCCCCACTGGAGCAAGCCTTAGGAAAACACTCTGCTGCATACCTGATGGCGGAAAGGACAGGACAGGGACGCCCTCCTTGGGGCACACATCCTTGGAGGCGCCCTGAGCGGGACACCTGCCTGAAAAGGGGCGGGTAAGTGGGGTGAGGGGTGGAAGTGTAAAGCAATGCCACAAGGGTACTTCGGGACGACGTAGTTGCCAAGCATGTCACACTTAGTCACCTGAAGAAAGAAGTGGTGAAACTCAGAAGCACTGAGCTAGGAGCCAATGCCTCCGCTCCAGGAATGACCATCATGGAGGAAGCTCAGTCAGCTCGGATTTCCCCTAAAGCCAGAAAGCCTTCTCTCAGAAGGTGGTGAACATACACACCCTGAGGGCTTTGGAATCCACCCAGGGGCATGTGGGTGCCACCAGCACGTCTATTGCGACAGCGTATTTCTGGGAGACAGATTCGTTTCTCACAGGCACCCAGAAGCCGACCAAGCCTGCGGGGCCCTGAATTAAGAGCAACACCATTCGGGGCACCTGGGTGGCTCAGTGGGTTAAGCCTCTGCCTTCGGCTCAGGTTATGATCTCAGGGTCCTGGGATCGAGCCCCGCATTGGGCTCTCTGCTTAGCAGGGCGCCTGCTTCCCCCTCTGTGCCTGCCTCTCTGCCTACCTGTGATCTCTCTCTCTCTGTTAAATAAATCTTAAAAAAAAAAAAAAAAGAGCAACACCATTCTCTGGGAAAAGCGTCCTCCCTGGAACAGCGTCCATGAAGAATGAATCCTAGATGAGAGAAAAACGGGCAGGCTCTTGAGGGGAGAGCACCCGGGCTGGTTGCCGGCCTCGGCTGGATCAGCGCCTGGGCCAAGCTCCGGGAAGAGGTCTGCTAAGAGTGTGTGTGAGAATGCCTGAGGTAAAATCCCTCTGCCACCCTGTGAGAAAGAAGTCATGGTGGGATGTCTACACTGTCCCCGTGCATGTCCCTCCGCGAAGAAGGATGCCTTCACAAACCTGAACTTGCACAATGCAAGAGAGAACCAGAGCCTTACCTCCAAGAAAGAAGCCTGAAGCCGAGCTGCTTTTGCCTGCAGGCCTCTCTGGGGAAGAGAGAAAGAGTCGCGCCCTGGCGTTGGTGCAGAGGCCTGAGGAAGGTTCCCGGCCCTCAGGTCTGAGGACATCGGAGTAGGCGCCCCTTCACTTGGCCTCACAGAAGCTCCGCAAAAGGGCGTCAAAAGCGGCTCCTGCTGCTACCGTGATCGCGGGCCCCACAGCAGAATACACACTCCAGCTCTGAGTACGCGGGAGTACTTCTGACAGCAGCCC
Organism: Lutra lutra; assembly: GCF_902655055.1. NCBI lineage: Eukaryota > Metazoa > Chordata > Mammalia > Carnivora > Mustelidae > Lutra > Lutra lutra. The sequence continues at coordinate 116,913,752 of NC_062280.1, read as the reverse complement.
AGCTTCTCTCAGCCTGAACGTTGACGATGGTCGGCCTCACCGGAGCAAACTTTAGGAAAGCACCGTGTTGCATACCCGATCCACGGAGAGGACAGGACTGTGACGCCCTCCGTGGGGCACACATCCTTGGAGGTGCCCTGAGCAATGAGGCCTGCCCAAAACGGTGGTTGCCGGATAGGTGGGGTGGAGGGGTGGAAGCGTAAAGCAAGTGTCACAAGAGTACATTGGGACGACGCAGTAGCCCCAAACGCGACACACAGTCCCGTGAAGAGAGAAGCAGTCATGACACCCAGAAGCACAGAGCAAAGTGCCAACGCCTCAGCTCCATGAACGAGCCTCATGGAGGAAGCCCAGTCTGCTCCTATTTTTCCTAAAGCCAGAAAGCCTTCTCTCATATGGTGGCTAATGTACACACACACTGAGGACTTTGGGCTCCACAGGAGTGGACACGGTGCCGCCAGGACCTCTGGTGCGACAGAGTGTTTCAGGGACACAGAGTCATTTCTCACAGGGGCCCAGAAGCTGATAGAGCCAGAGGGTCCTGATTTCAGAGCAACAACGTTCTCCAGGAAAAGCGTCCTCCCCCGAGCAGACTCCGTGAAGACAAAAGCGTAGATAACAGAGGAAGAGACACCCTTCCTGAGGGGAGAGAGGCTGGGCTGAGGAGCCTGCCCCTGAATATCAGTGCGTGGGTCTTAAGCGGGGAAGCAGTCTGCTAATTCACAGTGTGTGAGAACGCCTGATGTAATGTCTCTCTACTTCCCTGTGAAAAAGAAATCACGGTCGATGCCAACATCGTCCTCGACAGGTCGCTCCACGGAGAAGGCTGCCTGCTCAATCCTGAGTCTGCACAATGCGAGAGAGAACCAGAGCCTTACCTCCAAGTGACAAACCTGAAGCCGAGCTGCCTTTCCCTTGCAGGCCTTCTGGCGAAGAGAGAAGGAGTCGCGCCCAAGTGATGGTGCAGAGGCCTGAGGAAGGTTCCCGGCCCTCGGGTTGGAGGACATCTGAGAAGGCGCCTGTTCACTCGACCTCACAGAAGCTCAGCACAAGGGCGTTGAAACCGGCTCCTGCTGCTACCATGACCGCGGGACCCACAGCCGAATAGACCCTCTAGCTCTGAGTGCGCAGGAGTACTTCTGACAGCAGCCCAGCTTCTCTCAGCCTAAACGTCGGTGAAGCAAGCTTTAGGAAAGTACCGTGCTGCATACCTGAACTGCCGAGAGGACAGGACTGTGACGCCCTCCGTGGGGCACACATTCTTGGAGGCGCCCTGAGCAGAGGCCTGCCCAAAACGGGTATGGCGGGGCAGGCGGGGTGGACGGTAGGAAGCACAAAGCAAGTGCCAGAAGAGTACATCTGGATGACGCAGTAGCCCCAAACGCCACACTCAGTCCCATGGAGAGAAGATGTCGTGACACCCAGAAGCACAGAGCAAGGCACCAATGCTTCACCTCCATGAACGAGCTTCATTTAGGAAGCCCAGTCAGCCCCATTTTCTCCTAAAGCCAGAAAGCCTTCTTTCAGACATGGCAAAAGTACACACACCCTGAGGGCTTTGGTTCCACCACAGGGCTCTGCGGGTGCCCCCAGCACCTCTGGTGCGACAGCCTGTTTTAGGGAGATACAGTCGTTTCTCACAGGGGCCCGGAAGCCAACTGAACAGCGGGTCCTGTATTTAGAACAATACCATTCACCAGGACTAGCATTCTCCCCCAAACAGCATCTGCAAAGAGAGAAGCATAGATGAGAGTGGAAGTGGCCTGCTTCCAGAGGGACGAGTGCCAGGGCTGAGGAGCTGGCAGCTGAAGGCTCAGCGCCTTGCGTAGTATGGGGGGAAGTGGTCTGCTACCTCAAAGTGTGTGTGAATGCCTGAGGTAAATTCCCTCTGCCTCCCTGCAAGAAAGAAGTCAGGGTAGGATGCTAACACTGTCATCTCACACGTCGCTCCACAGAGAAGGATGCCTTCACAAATCTGAGCTTGCACAGCACGAGAGAGAACAAGGGCCTTACCTCTAAGAAAAAAGCCTGAAACCGAGCTGCCTTTGCCTGCGGGCATCTCTGGGGAAGAGAGAGTCGGTACTGCTACCGCGTGTTGGTGAGGAGGCCTGAGGAAGTTTCCTGGCCCTCGGGCCCTCGGATATCCGAGAAGGCACCCGTTCACTCGGCCTCACAGAAGCCCCGCACAAGAGTGTCAAAACCGGCTCCTGCTGCTACCCTGAACCACCTACCCAGCGGTGAACCCACCTACCCTGAACAGAAGCCCCACTTCTCTCAGCAGGAGACTCGCCATGGGTCAACCCCAATGGAGCAAGCCTTTGGAAAACACCTTGCTGCATACCCGTCTCGTAGAGAGGAGAGGTCGGCGACTGTCTCCTTAGGGTGCAAATCTTTGGAGTCTCCCTGAACATTGAGGCGGGCTGAAACGGGGGATGACGGGCAGGTGGGGTAGAGGGGTGGAAGCCCAAAGCAAGTGCCACAAGAGTGCTTCGGTACGACCCAGGTGCCCTGCACTCCACACTCAGTCCCCTGAAGTCTCCTGCTGAGAGATGCAGGGCTGCTGTCAGAAGTATCCCCTGCATTCAGAGCTGGAGTGTGTATTCTGCTGTGGGTCCCGCGGGCACAGTAGCAGCAGGAGCCGGTTCCAACGCCCTTGTGCCAAGCTTCTGTGAAGCCGAGTGAACGGGCGCCTTCTCCCATGTCCTGAGACCCGAGGGTCAGGAACCTTCCTCAGACTTCTGCACCAACACACGGGTGCGACCCTTTCTCTCTTCCCCAGAGAGGCCTGCATGAGAAAGACAGCTCAGCTTCAGGGTTGGTTCTTGGAGGTAAGGCTCTGGCTCTCTCTTGCATTGTGCAGGCTCAGGTTGGAGAAGGCATCCTTCTCCGTGGAGCGACATGGGCGGGGATGGTGTTGGCATCCGACCTTGACTTCTTTGTCACAGGGAGGCAGAGGGACTTTCCATCAGGCGTTCTCATACACTCTGAGTTAGCAGAGAGCTTCCCCACCTAGGACCCAGGCACTGAGCTGGAGAGGCAGGCCGCTCAGCCCGGGAGCTCTCCCCTCAGGAGACTGCCGCTTCTCTCATCTATTCTTCTTTCTTCACGGACGCTGTTCGGGGGAGGACCCTTTTTCCGGAGAACGGTGTTGCTCTGAATTCAAGACCCACTGACTTATTCGACTTCCAGGCCCCTGTGAGAAATGACTCTGTCTTTCTGAAACACTCTGTGTCACCAGAGGTCCTGGCGGCACCCACCGTCCACTGGTGTGGAGTCCGAAGTTGAGACTCAGTGTGTGTGTACGTTCGCCACCATCTGAGAGAAGGCTTTCTGGCTTTAGGAAAAATCGGAGCTGACTGGGCTTCCTCCATGAAGCTCGTTCATGCAGCACACTGCTTTCCTAAAGTTTGTTCCAATGTGGCCAACCGTCTTCGATGTTCAAGCTGAGAGAAGATGGGCTGCTGTCAGAAGTACTCCCGCACACTCAGAGCTGGAGTGTGTATTCTGCTGTGGAGCCTGCGATCTAAGTAGCACCAGGAGCCAGTTACTACGCCCTTGTGCGGAGCTTCTGTGAGGCTGAGTGAACGGGCACCTTCTCCGATGTCCTCTGACCCGAGGACCTTCCCAGCGAGGCCTGCAAGCAAAGACATCTTGGCTTCAGGCTTCTTTCTTGGAGGTAAGACTCTGGTTCTCTCTCGTGATGTGGAAAAGGACAGTGTTGGCATCCCAGCCTGACTTCTTTCTTAAGGGAGGCAGAGGGACATTACCTCAGGCATTCACACACACTCTGAGGTAGCCAACTGCTTCCGTGTGTACTAAGCAAGGCCCTGAACCTTCAGCGGCAAGCCCATCAGCCCTGGCTCACGCTACTCGGGAAGCCGGCCACTTCCTCTCTCATCTATGCTTCTCTCTTTGCGGTCAACGTTCAGAGCAGGATGTAATTCCAGGTGAACGAAATTGCTCGAAAACCAGAACCCGCTGGTTCAGACGTCTTCCGGGCCCCTGTGAGAGAAGACTGTGTCTCCCTAAAACAGGCTGTCGCACCAGAGCGGCTGGTGCCATTCACAGAGACCGGGGTGGAACCAAATCCCTCAGGGTGTGTGCACTTTCGCCAAGTCCGAAAGAAGGCTTTCTGGCTTTAGGGGAAATCAGAACTGACTGGGCTTCCTCCTTGAAGCTCGTTCATGGAGATGAGGTGTTGGCGCCTTGCTCGGTGCTTCTGGGTGTCATGAACTCTTCTTTCTTCATGAGACTAGTGTGGTGTTTTGACTTACTGCATCATCCCGAGGTACTCTTGTGGTCCTTGCTTTGGGTTTCCACCTGTTCACCCTGACTACCCGGCCAACCCCGTTTTGGGCTGGCATCACTGTTCAGGGCCCCTCCAAGGATGTGTGCCGCATGGAGGACGACACAGTCCTATCCTCTCCGCAGTTCGGGTATGCAACACGGTTCTTTCCTAAAGTTTGCTCCAGTGAGGCTGACCGTCGACGACCTTCAAGCTGAGAAGAGCTAGGCTGCTGTCAGAAGTACTCCTGCACACTCAGAGATACAGTGTGTATTCTGATGTGGAGCCTGAGGTCACGAGAGCAGCAAAAATTGGTTTCGAAACACTTGTGCTGAGTTTTTGTGAAGCCAAGAGAATGGGCACCTTTTCAGATATCCTCCAACACGAGGGATGGGAACCTTCTGCAGGCAGCCACAGCAACACGTGGGAACGACTCTTCCTCTGTTCTCCAGGGCAGCCTGCAACGAGAAAGACTGCTCCCTCCAGGATTGGTTCTTGCAGGTAAGGCTCTGGCTCTCTGTTGCCTTCTGTTGGCTCATTTTAGACGGCATCCTCCTCCGTGGAGCGACGTGTGCGGAGACGGTGTTTGCGTTCCACCGCGACTTCTTTCTCACAGCGGAGGCAGAGGGACTTTCCATCAGGCGTTCTCACACATCCTGAGTTAGCAGAGGGTTTCCCCGCATAGGACACAGGCGCTGAGCCTGGTTAGTGTTCGCAGAGCCCGGGAGCTCTCCCCGCAGGAGCCTGCCGCTTCCTATCTCACGGAGACCTCTCTCTTCCCGGACGCCGTTCGGGGGAGGACGCTTTTCCCGAGAACGGTGTTGCTCCGAAGTCAGGACCCGCTGGCTCACTCGGCTTCTGGACCCCTGTGAGAAACGACTGTCTCTCCCTGTCACGCGCTGTCCCAACAGAGTTCCTGGCGGCAGCCACCGACCCGTGGTGGTGAGCCCAAAGCCCTCGGTGTTTGTGTACGTTCGCCGCCACCTGAGAGAAGGCTTTCTGGCTTTAGGAAAAAATCGGAGCTGACTGGGCTTCCTCCCCGAAGCTCGTTCATGGAGCTGAGGCGTTGGCACCTTGCCCTGTGCTTCTGGGTGTCACGACTGCAATTCTTTTGACGGGGCGGAGTGTGGCGTTTGGGGCTAATGCGTCAGCCCGATGCACTCACGTGGCACTTGCTTTGCGCTTCCACCCCTCCACCCCCCACCCCCACCCCACCCCCCCCACCCCCCCGCCTGGCCACCACCGTTTTGGGCAGGCCTCACTGCTCAGGGCGCCTCCAAGGATGTGTGCCCCACGGAGGGCATCACAGTCCTGTCCTCTCCGCGCTTCGGGTATGCAGCTCGGTGCTTCCCTAAAGCTTGCTCCAGTGAGGCCGACCGTCGTCGAAGTTCAGGCTGAGAGAAGCTGGGCTGCTGTCAGAAGTACTCCCGCGCGCTCAGAGAGCTGGAGCGTGTATTGTGCCGTGGGGCCCGCGGTCACGGTAGCAGCAGGAGCCGGTTCCGACGGCCTTGTGCCGAGCTTCTCTGAGGCCGAGTGAAAGGGGCGCCTTCTCCGATGTCCTCCGACCCGAGGACCGCAAACCTTCCTCAGGCCTCCGAACCAACACGCGGGCGCGACTCTTTCTCTCTTCCGCAGAGAGGCCTGCAGGCAAAGGCAGCTCGGCTTCAGGCTTCTTTCTTGGAGGGAAGGCCCTGGTTCTCTCTCGTGCTGTGCAAGCTCAGATTTGTGAAGGCATCCTTCTCGTGGAGCGACGTGTGCGAGGACCGTGTTGGCCTCCCACCCTGACTCCTTTCTTACAGGCAGGCAGAGGGACTTGACCTCAGGCATTCACACACACTCTGAGGTAGCAGACCGCTTCCCAGCGTACTAAGGAAGGCGCTGGGCCTTTAGCGGCCGGCCCCTCAGCCCGCGCTCTCGCCCCTCAGAAAGCCGGCCGCTTCCTCTCTCATCTATGCTTCCCTCTTCGCGGATGCCATTCAGGGGAGGACGCCTCTTCCCGGTGAATGGTATGGCTCCCAAAACAGGACCCGCTGGTTCGGTGACCTTCCGGGCCCCTGTGAGTATGACTGTGTCTCCCTGAGACAGGCTGTCGCACCAGAGGGGCTGGCGGCACACACAGAGCCCTGGGGTGGAACCAAAGCCCTCAGGGTGGGTGTACTTTCGCCACGTCTGAAAGAAGGCTTTCTGGCCTTTAGGGGAAGTCGGAGCTGACTGGGCTTCCTCCGTGAAGCTCGCTCCCGGAGACGAGGCGTTTGCGCCTTGCGCTGTGCTCCTGGGTGTCACAAATGCTTCTTTCTTCGCGGTACTGAGTGTGGTGATTCGGGCTACTAACGCCATCCCGAGGGTGGCACTTGCTTTGCGCTTCTACCCGTCCACCCCTCCTGCCCGGCCTCCCCCGTTTTGGGCAGCCTCTCTGCTCAGGGCGCCTGCAAAAATGTGTGCCCCACGGAGGGCGACACAGTCTTTTCCTCTCCGTGGTTCGGGTATGCAGCACGGTGCTTTCCTAAAGTTTGCTCCAGGGAGGCTGACCATCGTTGACATTCAGGCTCACAGAAGCTGGGCTGCTGTCAGAAGCACTCCCGCGCACTCAGTGCTTGAGTGTGTTTTCTGCTGTGGGGCCCGTGGTCACGGGAGCAGCAGGAGCCGGTTCCGACGCACTTGTGCCGAGCTGCTGTGAGGCCGAGTGAACGGGCACCTCCTCGGAGGTCCTCCGACCCGAGGGCCGGGAACTTTCCTCAGGCCGCCGCAGCAACGCGCGGGCGTGACTTTCTCTCTTGGCCAGAGAGGCCTGCACGAGAAAGACTTGTCGGCTTCAGGCTTGGTTCTTGAGGTAAGGCACTTGCTCTCTCTTGCACTGTGCAGGCTCAGGTTGGAGAAGGCATCCTCCTCCGTGGAGCGACGTGTGCGGAGACGGTGTTTGCGTTCCACCGCGACTTCTTTCTCACAGCGGAGGCAGAGGGACTTTCCATCAGGCGTTCTCACACATCCTGAGTTAGCAGAGGGTTTCCCCGCATAGGACACAGGCGCTGAGCCTGGTTAGTGTTCGCAGAGCCCGGGAGCTCTCCCCGCAGGAGCCTGCCGCTTCCTATCTCACGGAGACCTCTCTCTTCCCGGACGCCGTTCGGGGGAGGACGCTTTTCCCGAGAACGGTGTTGCTCCGAAGTCAGGACCCGCTGGCTCACTCGGCTTCTGGACCCCTGTGAGAAACGACTGTCTCTCCCTGTCACGCGCTGTCCCAACAGAGTTCCTGGCGGCAGCCACCGACCCGTGGTGGTGAGCCCAAAGCCCTCGGTGTTTGTGTACGTTCGCCGCCACCTGAGAGAAGGCTTTCTGGCTTTAGGAAAAAATCGGAGCTGACTGGGCTTCCTCCCCGAAGCTCGTTCATGGAGCTGAGGCGTTGGCACCTTGCCCTGTGCTTCTGGGTGTCACGACTGCAATTCTTTTGACGGGGCGGAGTGTGGCGTTTGGGGCTAATGCGTCAGCCCGATGCACTCACGTGGCACTTGCTTTGCGCTTCCACCCCTCCACCCCCCACCCCCACCCCACCCCCCCACCCCCCCGCCTGGCCACCACCGTTTTGGGCAGGCCTCACTGCTCAGGGCGCCTCCAAGGATGTGTGCCCCACGGAGGGCATCACAGTCCTGTCCTCTCCGCGCTTCGGGTATGCAGCTCGGTGCTTCCCTAAAGCTTGCTCCAGTGAGGCCGACCGTCGTCGAAGTTCAGGCTGAGAGAAGCTGGGCTGCTGTCAGAAGTACTCCCGCGCGCTCAGAGAGCTGGAGCGTGTATTGTGCCGTGGGGCCCGCGGTCACGGTAGCAGCAGGAGCCGGTTCCGACGGCCTTGTGCCGAGCTTCTCTGAGGCCGAGTGAAAGGGGCGCCTTCTCCGATGTCCTCCGACCCGAGGACCGCAAACCTTCCTCAGGCCTCCGAACCAACACGCGGGCGCGACTCTTTCTCTCTTCCGCAGAGAGGCCTGCCTTCAGGCAAAGGCAGCTCGGCTTCAGGCTTCTTTCTTGGAGGGAAGGCCCTGGTTCTCTCTCGTGCTGTGCAAGCTCAGATTTGTGAAGGCATCCTTCTTTGTGGAGGGACATAGGCGGGGACGGTGTTGGCCTCCCACCGTGACTTCTTTCTCACAGGGAGGCAGAGGGACTTGACCTCAGGCATTCTCACACACACTGAGTTAGCAGACCTCTTCACGGAGCTTGACCCAGGCGCTGAGCCTGCCGAGGCCGGCAACCTGCCCGGGTGCTCTCACCTCAGGGACCTGCCAGTTTCTCTCATGTAGGATTCTTTCTTTGCGGACGCTGTTGGTGGAGGACGCTTTTCCCGGAGAATCGTGTTGCACTTAATTCAGGGTCCCGCAGGCTTGGTCGGCTTTCGGGCACCTCTGAGAAAGGAATCTGTCTCCCAGAAACACGCTGTTGCAATAGATGTGATGATGGCATCCACAGGCCCCTGGGGTGGAGCCCAAAGCCCTCAGGGTGTGTATGTTCACCACCTTCTGAGAGAAGGCTTTCTGGCTTTAGGGGAAATCCAAGCTGACTGGGCTTCCTCCGTGATGGTTGTTCCTTGAGCTGAGGCATTGGCGCCTAGATCTGTGCTTCTGAATGTCACCACTTTTTCCTTCCTCAGGGGACTAAGTGTGACATGCTTGGCAACTACGTTGTCCCAAAGTACTTTTGTGGCACTTGCTTTGCGCTTCCACCCTTTCACCCCACCTACTCCGCCATCCCCCTTTTCAGGCAGGCGTCCCTGTTCAGGGCACCTCCAAGGATGTGTACCCCAAGGAGGGAGTCCCTGTCCTGTCCTTTCCACAGTCAGGTATGCAGCAGAGTGTTTTCCTAAGGCTTGCTCCAGTGCGGCAGACCATCTTCGACTTTCAGGCTAAGAGTAGCGGGGCTGGGGCCGATGGTCATGGTAGCATCAAGACCCGGTTTCGACACGCTTGTCTGTGAGGTGTCTGTGAGGGCGAGTGAACAGGCGCCCTCATGGGATGTCCTCAGACCTGAGGCCCTGGAACCTTCCTCAAGACCTCCGCACCAACCCACGGGCCTTACTCTTTCTCTCTTCGCCAGAGAGGCCTACATGCCAAAGACAGTTCGGCTTCAGTCTTCTTTCTTGGAGGTAAGGCTCTGGTTCTCTCTAGCATTGTGCAGGCTCAGGATGGAGAAGGCATCCTTCTCCGTGGAGCGACATGTGCAGGGAAGGTGTTGACATCCGACTGTGACTTCTTTCTCACAGGGAGGCAGAGGGACATTACTTCAGGCATTCTCACACACTCTAAGTGAATAGAACGCTTCCTCACCTACGACCTAGGTGCTGAGCCTGTAGAGGCTGGCCTGTCAGCCCTGGCTCTCGCCCCTCAGGAAGCGGGCCATTTCCTCTCTCATCCACGCTTCTCTCTTCAAGGACCCTGTTCGGGGGAGGACGCTTTTTCCCGGTGAATGGTGTTGCTCTGAATTCAGGGCCCCGCTGACTGGGTCAGCATCCGGGCCCCTGGGAGAAACGACTCTGTCTCCCTGAAACACTCTGTCACACCATAGGTGCTGGCTGCACCCACAGGCCCCTGAGGTAGGAGCCCAATGCCCTCAGGGTGTGTGCAAGTTCGCCATCGTTTCAGAGAAGGCTTTCTGGCTTTAGGGGAAACCGGAGTTGACTGGGGCTCCTCTGTAAAGCTCGTTCATGCAGCTGAGGCGTTGTCGCCTCGCTCTGTGCTTCTGGTGTCGCGAATGCTTCTCACTTCATGCGACTGAGTGTGGCGTGCGGGGCAACAGCGCTGTCCTGAAGTACACCTTTGGAACTTGCTTTGCGTTTTGGGCTCCATCCCCCAAACCTGGGATCAAGACTTGAGCCAAAGGTAGATGCTTAAGTCTGATCCACCCAGGTGCTTCAAGAATAGAATTTCATGGGAAGAATTAACATTTCCTTTCATTCCCTCATTTGAGACATCATCATCTGAAATGTGTATAAGTAATTAGTTTTACATTCTATACATGTATGGTGGAAATGCTATAAGGCAAATTCATAGTGTAAATAGGATTTAAAGCTAATATTTAACACGTAACAGTAGTAATATGCACATAGAAATTAGGGATCCTAATATTAGTTACAGGTTGGCTAAAATCTTATTCTTGCCCCTCCAAATATTATTATTATTAGCTGATCTTCTAGTAAATGTTTATCTCAGATTTCATACTTCCCCCTCATTCTAAAACTCTCTGCTCATTCAGTTTATATTTGTTGCTATCTAGTAACCTGACATCTACTTTCTTTTTATCTCTGCAATATATGCATGCTCTATTTATGTATACACTCCTCTCTTCTCTTCTTATCTATTAGTATATACTTTTCAGCCAGATTTTTCTTCTCCAGCTCCTTACACTAACTTTAAAATTTTTTTGGAAATGAAGAATGATGTGATGCCTCTGCATTTTCATACAGGACACACAGAAAAAAATGAATTTGGCTACGAATTTGTACATTATTTTCATTCATTCATTCATTCAATGAATACTTTTTTTTTTAAAGATTTTATTTATTTATTTGACAGAGAGGTCACAAGCAGGCAGAGAGGCAGGCAGAGAGAGAGGAGGAAGCAGGCTCCCTGCTGAGCAGAGAGCCCGATGCGGGGCTCGATCCCAGGACTCTGAGATGATGACCTGAGCCGAAGGCAGCGGCTTAACCCACTGAGCCACCCAGGCGCCCCTCAATGAATACTTTTAAAGCATCCACTCAAAAGATCTGCCTGTCTACCAGGCACTCTTGCAGGGTCAATGTGCACAACAAATCCCAGCCCTCTGGTAATTTCACTTCTGTGAATGAGACAGTATTTTTTTTCAAAGATATCCACCTTTTGTCAATGTTAGTTTGTTTATTCTACTGCTGTCCAAATCAAGACTATAAACCAGGTAGCAGGTATGATGAATTGCCTCATTATCCTGAGGTCGCTACTTTTGCCCAGTTTGGTTCTGACCTCAATGGTGTAACTCACAATTCCTCAGTCTTAGTGTATGTCTGACTGAGTTCTTGAAACCCATACAGTATACTTTCATGGCTGATGATGAACAAGTAGCTGTCATCTCTGCTGGTGTAAACAGGTACCTTAGTAAACTGGAATCTGGTGAAAGAACAATGTTTGAGAATGCTTTTTAGCTCATCTTGTCTGCCATCACCAAACCTGCTTGGGGAACCTCAAAACTGAAAGAAAGATCTCAAAACAGATGCAAAACCGAAAGACATTGTAATTTTTTTTTTTGCTGGTATTGAAACTTATGCTTCTATCAATTCATATAAAATACCAGTTGTTTTTGTCATTGTTTCTTCTAGTCATCATTTCCATATTTGCTATATATATATATATATATATATATATATATTCTCATATTCCTAACCTAGACTAATTATGTTAGAAATAAAGCTTCCCTATTCCGTGGTGAAAAAAATACATAATATCATGCTACAATATCCTTTGAGGAAAACTGAAGGACAATGTAGCAGAATAGATGGTGATAGTGGGGAAGATAGCTCTTATTTTAGATTGGATAAGGCAGGAATAGCCTTCTGTAAAGGTGAAAATTTGAACAATTGGTTAGATGGAGTAAAGGACGTGAATCAAGAAATAATTCAGCAAATAATAACCTAATAATAAGGAAAATAATATAGCATGATGATATGAGTATTTTGCACATGGAGTCTAGCATATAATTTTGGAAAGCCTTGCTGTTTCATGATAAAAAATGTTTCGATTTGGTTGGAGGTTGGAGGTAAAATTGGTCCACAAACATCAAGTGAGAGGAATGCAAACCAGTCAATTCAATGTGTCAAAGTCTATTATTTGAACATTTCAGTATATCTATATTAAATTAAAAGTGTATACAGTGACACAGGTCTACCCTCTACAACCCAAATGTCTTTTGAAAGCCCACATCAGACATTTTAAGAACAATTCATAAGACAAGTATTACAATTTGATAAAAATAATAAAAATTAAAATACTCTGTGCTAATGGGTAACTGCATTTTAATCAATTTAGCAGTGACTTAAATCATTTGAAAGAAATGACTGTCATAGATGTCTTGTCCATGAAGAATATTGTAGAAAAATATATCATTAAGGCATGAAGTTACTTCCTCCATAAATTTCTACAGTTGAGGAACAGAAACCATGATGTAGAAGAGTTAGCTTCACCATTCCCTCATTTAATTGTTTCATATATTTTTAGGATTCAAAAACTCACTGGAGGTTTCCTTTATGTCTAGGATGTGGAGTTCTTGAGAAAGTGTTGCCACTATACTGATAACAATGAGAAACAACTAGACAGATAAGCCACAAAATAATTCTTCCTTTGCACATCAGGGAGCTGAATTCCCAAATCAGACAAGAAACCTGAAATCCAAGGAGAGATGAGTGCTGCCATGAACAAAAAGGGGACAGATTGGCAGAGTATGAGAACAGATAGTGCTACCACACAAGCAAGTAAGAATACATCAGCCATTTTTTTCATCAATTTATAAAGGCTGGGTAGACTTAAAATGACTCTGTAGAACCCCTGGAACTATCAAAACAAGGACATCTATACCCACAGATAGGCCTTTATCCTTCCATGGACTTCCACTTGGTGCTAAGAAACACTGGGAACAGGTGGAGATACAAGAAAGGGTCTCTGTTTTCACTGGTAGGGATTCAGAAAGTTGTTTGCCCCCCCCCCCCCGAAAAGTTACAAAGCCCCAACCTTTTCTCTCAAAAGTCTAGGTCTATTACTCCCAGACACTAGCAAAAGCCCTTTACCCAAGGGAAGGGAAACTACCAGCTCTGAGCACAGTCTCTTACACCAGTACTAATGGAGAGGTCTTCTACATTTGGGGAATGGAAAAACAATGTTCTGTTGCATAAGACCTACCACAACACAACTCACAGTTCCCTTATACCTTGGGAAGGAGGAGCAAGTCCATTGAGAGAAACCTACCTCTGTTGCCACACAGAGCTTACCTGACTTCAAGGTGAACTACACTACATAAGAGCAAGCACCAAGTAGAAGCCATAAGAGTCTAACCTTGGGGAGAAGCAAGAGTGGTTAAGAGAACACCATTGTAGCACAGGCTTACAGCATGGCGAAAACGGAGAGCAGAACACAAACTTTGAGGGAAATCCTCCATCAATCACAAACCCTCCAATCTCAAAATAATAGCATTGCCATGGGTATGTCTTTATCAAGGTCTTATGGACCAAGGCATCTCAAACCCAGTCTTTGCTTCCAAACTTTTGGTGAGTCTATTATTTGCCCTAACCATTATCGATTCCACAAGGTAACAACAACTAACATCGTTGCCTATAAAAATTTTTAACAAATGTGTCCTGGGTATCAGGCTCAACACTAGGGGAATTGTGAGTTAGGTGAGTTAAAGGCAATCCCTTTGTAATGGTCCTTCAGGAAGCCACAGAAGTTATTGAAAGAAAGAAAGATAAAGGAAGGAAGGAAGGAAAAGAACACAGTGTAAAGTGCCAAATCAATCAATAGGAAAGGACCAGAGATGAACAGATATTGGGATTATCAGTTAGAGAATTCAAAATAACTATGATTAATATATTATGGGTTATAATGGGAGAGATGGATATCAAGATTGAACATAAATGGATTTTTATAAAGCATTAGAAACTAGAGAAAGGAACCAAGTGAAAATGATAGAAATATCAAAACCTGATGTCAAAGAACAATGGTATCTGCCTTCAGCTCCTCCGTAGATCTGGAACTAAACTGCACACTGCTAAAAAAGTCCATGGGTTGAAGTACAAGTCACGAGGATAATTAGATAATATTTTAAATATTTTATTGAAAATGAAAATAATTTGGTGCAACTGGGTGGCGCCGTTGGTTAATCATCTACTTCAGCTCAGGTCATGACACCAGGGTTCTGGGATAGAGCTCCATGTAGAGCTCCCTGCTGAGGGAGCCTGCTTCTCCTTCTTCTTTAGCCCCTCTCTCCTGTTCATGTGCTCTCTCTCTTTATCTCTCTCTCAAATAAATAAACCCTTAAAAAAATAAAAATAACATACCAAAATTTGTTTGGTGTGGCTAATGAACAAGAAAGTAATACTGTTGTTTTTTTTTTTTTTTGGAAAGTAATATTGTTAAATGCTGATATTAAAATATGTCTCAGGTGTGCCCGGGTTCCTCACTTGGTTAAGCGTCTGCCTTCAGCTCAGATCATGATCCCAGGGTCCTGAGCTCAGGCTCTCTGATCAGCAGGAAGCCTGCTTCTCCCTCTGCCCACTCCCCCTGTTTGTATTTCTTCTCACACTGTCTCTCTCTCTGTCAAGTAAATAAACAAAATCTTAAAAAAACAAACAAAAAACAAACCTTCCATTGGGGCGCCTGGGTGGTTCAGTGGGTTAAGCCTCTGCCTTCAGCTCAAGTCATGATTTCAGGGTCCTGGGATCAAGCCTCACTCAGGCTCTCTGCTCATCAGGGAACCTGTAACCCACCCCCCACACCCCACCTGCCTCTCTGCCAACTTGTGATCTCTGTCAAATAAATAAATAAAAATTTTAAATAATATATGTCTCAAAGTGATATTAATTTTCATCTTAGGAAACTAGAAAGAAAAGAGCAAATGAGACTCAAGTCAACCAAAAGGAAGATATAATAAAGCAAAAGTGAAGCAATAATCTTGAGAAGAGAAAGACAAACAATAAAACGAATGAAACAGAATGCTAATTACTAAGAAGGATCAATATAATCACTAAGCTCTAATGATATGTCTTAAGAAATAAGGAATGTAAAAATAAACAATATTAGCAAGAAAGAAGGGGACATCCAAAAGGTCATCCTAATATTAATAGGTTAATGAGGGAATATTGTTAACAACTTGGTGTTCATCAATTCAGAAATCTAGATGAAATGGACAAATTTTGTGAATGGCACAAGGTACCAAAGATTGCTCAAGAAGACATATATTACTAGAATCACATGTTTCTATATATAGAATATAATTCTATATTTAATGAGTTCATTATAATGTGATACTATATTAAGGAAATTGAACTTTAAGTCAATAGCTTTCTACCACCAACAACCAACAACAAAAACATGCAACAAAACAATTTTAAGCCCAGATACATCACTAGTGAATTTTACCAAAGAAAACATTAACAGTATAGAAGCCTCCAGAAAGTAGATGGCAAAGAACACATCCTTCATGAATAGAGACATAAAAATACTCAAAAAATACTACAGATAGAATCCAGGCTGTGTAACACAGCAGGGCATTATCTCAGGCATGCAGGAATGCATTTTCACATATGAAAACAAATCAGTTTACTTTGCCATTTAATAAGCTGAAGAAAAAAAAAAACATACAGTCACCCCAATAGAAACAGAAAATACCTCTGATATAATTCAATAATTTCTTTATGACAAAAATACCTTCACAAACTAGTAATAAAAGGAAACTTTCTCAACCTGATGATGAACATCTGCAAATGAAAAAAAAAAAAGCAACAACAAAACTACAGCTAAATCTTGCTTCATGACAAATGAATAAATGCTTCCCTCTTATATCAGGATAAAAAGATGTGTTCTTCTCTCACTGTTCCTAATGAAAATCACAATGGTGGTCCTAGCCAGTGCAATAGGGCAAAAAAGAAAGGAAGTGGAAGAAATAAAGAAGATAGGAAGGAAAGAAGGAAAGATGGAAAAAGTGAAAGAAAGAGAGAGAAAGAAAGAAAGAAAGAAAAAGGGAGAAGTCAAAGTGACTTAACTCACTTACAACATGATGTTCTACATAGAAATAGCTTAAAAAGTCTACAAGAAAACCTACTACTGCTCATAAATGAATTCTGATATAATGAGGTAAAATAGAAGTATGGAAAAAATCCATTTTATTTCACGTTTAAGTAACTGTAATTAGAAATTGGAATAGTACCAAATACAATTGTAGCAAAAAATATTTAGAAGTATTATTCACACTTAAGTACATTTGCACAATATACTTAAGATTTATATAATAAAACACTGAAAACATTGAAATCAAAGACATAGATAAGTGGAGAAATGTACTATGCTCATAAATTGAGTTAAAATGCTTAATATTTCAATTCTCCCCAGATTTAGTTCACTTTCAATTACTTTTAATTAAAAGTCCAAGCAAGGTAAGTGAAAAAAGTCAAGCAGAGAAAGACAATTATCAGATGATTTAACTCATATATGGAACATAAGGAATAGAATGGAGGACCACAGGGGAAGGGAGGGAAAACTAAGTGGAAAGAAATGAAAGAAGGAGACAAACCATGAGAGACTCTGGACTCTGGGAAACAGACTGAGGGTTACAGAAGTGGGGGAGGAGGAGGTAACCAGGAGATGGGTAGTAAGGAGGGCACATGTGGTTATGAGCACTGGGTGTTATAGGCAAGTAATGAATCATTGAACACTACATCAAAAACTAATGATGTACAATGTTGGATAATTGAACATAATACTAAAAAAATTTTAAGATTCCAAGCAAGTTATTTTGTTTATTTGCTTGTTTGCTTTGTAGAGATCAACAAGCTGGTATCAAAATGTATATGGAGGTGGCTCATTCCAGATGGTGCAGCTCAACCAGATGCCTGACAAAAACTCTTCAGCAAAAGCCCTTGTCAGTTTAAAAGAGGGAAGCTTACCTAACACATGGAATGAAAAGAATAGCTCTTTACAAAAAACAAACAAACAAAAAGCAAAACAAACAAACAAGCAAACAAAAAACACCTGTTTGGAAAGCAGACATATGGACTCCACTGTGGAGATGCCTTTCAGAAATTCAAAATGAAGTTGACTCTTTTCCAATGAAGATGACGACAGATAAATAAACGTCACCCAAAAGGAATAGGAAAGTTGCAATGGTTCCACCAAAATTTACCGCAACAATGTCCACACCAGATAAGAAAGCCTCACAGAAGATTGGTTTCCAATTACATAACCGACTCAAGCTTCCCAAAGCACATAAATGTGCATATATGAATGGTTCTATTCAACTATAGATAAGCAACTGTTTGAAGGCGATGATGACTTCTGTGTCTTTCTGAAGGAATCCTTTCCTAACTTAAAAACAAGAAAGTTACAAGGGTAGAATGGAGAATAATCAGGCAACTTATGGGAAAACCACGGAGACTTTCTTGTGCATTTTTTGAGGAAGAGAGACCAGCATTAAAACAGAAATGACAGAAAATACGGCTCTTACAAAAAAGGCAAGTTGCAGATGTTTCCCAGTTCGAAGATCTCCCAGAAAAAAATCCTTTGCCCCTGTTTATTGGAACCAAAGTTATAGCTCGATTACGTGGTGTTCATGATGGTCTCTTCACTGGACAGATAGTTGCTGTGGATACTTTTAATCTTCCTTATAGAGTTACTTTTGATAGGGCAGGGCTTGGCACCCATACCATCCCTGACTATGAAGTTCTTAGTAATGAGCGGCATGAGATGATGCCAGTTGCTGCCTTTGAAAAAACAGGGGCCTTCTTGATTCTTTATGACTCCAACATGGTTACATGACACTCCTCCTCTCCAGTCACCAATTACGGATAATGATCCAGTACTAGCACAGTCACCGTGGAGAAGTAAGATTTCTGGCTCTGACACTGAAACGCTAGGTCATTTTCCAGTACAATTCCTCATCCAAGTGAACACTTTGTCAAAAATTCTCATGATTAAAAAGAAACATATCAAAAAATTAAGAGCAATGCACACAGAAGCAGAAAAATTGAAATCCTATTGCATGCCCATTGGCATTGAATTTCGGCGGAGTTATGCAACCATCATTCTGGAGCTTGAGCAACTCAACAAGGACCTCAACAAAGTTTTGCATGAAGTGCAGCACTGCTATGAGCCCGCTCCATCCAGACCAGGGCAGGCATCCTGAGGACCAACCCACAGATAGGAGACAGAGGTGTGAGGAGGAAGACCAGGAGCTTGTTCGGCAGCCAGCTCCTCCACTAGATGGCTCTGTGTTGAGAATGAAATTCTGACAGATTTAATCTTCAGCTCACTCCTATTTTATTACAAATTAAGCATCTGGCAGAAGGAGGAGAGTTGAATTCCTTTGAGTTCAAATCACTTACAGATTCATTAAATGATATCAAGAGTACAATAGGTGCTTCTACTATCAGTTGTTTTCCCAATAATGTAGAAATCCATGTTTCACAGATTCAGAGTGGCCTGAACCAGATGGGAAGCCTGCAGGCCTTCTCTGCCAAGGACACCAAGAGAGACTGAGAAGCAGCCTTCCCTGTTCCAGCCACACAGGACACTAGTATCCCTTCACTTCATCTTCCATCACCAAATGACCCACGTGCTGGAAAACAAGGCAACTGTACACCTTCAGTGAAGGCATTGGAACGAACATACTGTCGTGCTTCTTGAACCACCACTGCTGACCAGCATTCTATTTATTTTTCTTCCTATGATTCAGCTGCAGTAGCATCACTTATGTTTCATGTTTACTGGCAAGTATTTTTCAGCCAAAACTGTCTGAAACTAAGATGCTTTCATGGACGAGTGTGCTGACCCCTTTTTCAACATGCATGAAATCAGCCGACAGGCGTAGACAGCTGTTTCTGGGGTCTGTGAGCCCAGACACGAGCCTCCTGTGGGGAGCTATGTCCTGAGGGTTTTAGTGCCAGCAGGTCAGCTCTTCTCCCTGCAGGCTCTGGAAAAGAGCACCCTCCAGAGGCAGGAAGTTACTTGTGGAGGAATCAACCAGAACAGCCCAGGGAGATGCAGCCTAGACAAGTATGTGGGATGGATACCTGCTGGTGACGTTGCTCTAGAGATCATTTTATAATCATAAATATTTTAATTTATCATAATTTATAAAAGAAACCTTTGTTGTTTGTCTGTTGAAAGAAAAGAAAGGAGCAGGAGAAAAATTAATTACTTGCAAAGCACTGCATTTCAACAAGTGGATTTAGCCTAACTTTTGCCATCAATTCAGGGCAAAAGGTGCGATTGTTATGAGACTTATTTTAAAAGACTGGTAACACATTATTTTCACATTTTGTTTATTTGCACAACTTTTGAACCAGATGACTGGTTAAAATCCAAATGTGCACATTTTATAAGTCAAAAGATTTTACAGGGAAAACACATATAATAACCAGTGCTGTGAAATGCAGAAAACAATGTTTATATTTGGTTGGGTTTTTTTGTTGTTGTTGTTTTCTTGGTTTTTTTAAAGAAAAAACCCTGCCTGAAATGTTAATCCTGTAAAAAGTGTGTATTTGGGATTTTCTTTGTTTCAATATAGTATAATATAAAGTCAAAATACATTAAAATTGTTCTCATCAGGGAGCTTGCTTCCCCCATCCCCCACTGCCTCTTTGCCTACTTGTGATCTCTGTATGTCAAAAAACAACAAGTAAACAAACAAAAAATAAACTGAAATGAGATTATTTTCCATTTGAAATTTTTATATAGTTTAAAAATGCTTCCATATTCTTTGTTGGTACTGTGTCACTATAGAACTCTAGTGCAGAGTTTACACTTAGCTAAATTGTTATGTTAATTAAGAAACTCATAAATCCTTTATTCTTAATATTCGTAATTCTAAACAAATTGATCTTTGAAAAGTAAAAAGAAAAATGTATATAGAGAAGCAAAGGAACTAGAGTAGCCATTAGAAAAAGAAAAAGGAGAAAGAGAAGAAGGAGGAAACAATGTTAGAGGAAGAATCACACTACATAATTTTAAGACTATATTCGAGTGAGTATAGTATTGGCAAAAGCGTAGACTTCTAGGTCAAGAGAATGAAAGAGTCCAAAAATGTGTACATATGTTCACATACACATGTATATGATCAGTTAAAGAAGCCAAGGTAGCCAAATAGAGAAAAGAAGGTATTTTCAACAAATAGAGCTGGAGCTATTGGACATCCATAAGCAAAACATAAAACAAAACAAAACAAAATCCTACCTCAACACCTATCTTGTACCACATACAAAAATTAACATAAAGTACATAACAGACATAAAAGTAAATGCAAAAATCTAAGATTTTTTGAGGAACATTTTAAGAAAAATTTTTGCACCCTTGAGTTAAGTGAGGATTTTCTGGATAGGACACCACAGGTATGAATCACAAAGGAAAACATGGTAAATTATTCTTCATTCAAGTGAACATTTCTTCCTTCAAAATGTTTTTGAAAATTAAAGGACAAACTATAAACTACTGGAAGAAAATGCAAAACACACCTTTTTGCAAAGGAACAGTGCTCAAAATTCATAAAGTTTTGTGGTTTGGTTTGTTTGTTTTAGAGAGAGAGAGAGAGAGAGAAAGAGAGAGCAGGCAACTAAGGAGGAACAGAGGAAAAGGGAGAGAGAATCCCAAGCAGGCTCCATGGCCAGTAGGCAGTCCAAAGCGGGGTTTGATCTCATGACCCTGAGATCAGGACCTAAGCCAAAAACAAGGGTCAGTTACTTAAAGGATTCAGCCACCCAGGTGTCCTTTCGTTTGTCTTTTTCTTTCTACTTTTCTTTTCTTTTTTTCCCTTGAGGAGGGAAGAAACTCATAACAATAAGAAAATAAGGTCACAATTAAAAACAGGGTTTGGAGGAGGAGTCAAGATGGCGGAGAAGTAGCAGGCTGAGACTACTTCAGGTAGCGGGGGATCAGCTAGATAGCTTATCTAAAGATTGCAAACACCTATAAATCCAATGGGAGATTGAAGAGAAGAAGAACAGCAATTCCAGAAACAGAAAATCAACCACTTTCTGCAAGGTAGGACTGGCGGAGAAGTGAATCCAAAGCGACTGGAAGATAGACCGCGGGGGGAGGGGCCGGCTCCCGGCGAGCGGTGGAGCAACGGAGCACAAAATCAGGACTTTTAAAAGTCTGTTCCACTGAGGGACATCACTCCAGAAGCTTAACTGGGGTGAAGCCCAGGCGAGGTCAGCGCGGGCTCAGGTCCCACAGGGTCACAGAAGGATCGGGGGTGTCTGAGTGTTGCAGAGCTTACCGGTATTAGAACAGGGAAGCCGGCTACAGAGACAGAGCTGAGGAGTGAGCTCTAAACTCGGGGTTACCTTGAACCGGTCGCAGGCTCGGTCAGCTCGGAGCGCGGCCGGAGGCCAGGGTGACGGGAGTCATTGGGCGCTGTTCTCTGAGGGCGCACTGAGGAGTGGGGCCCCGGGCTCTCGGCTCCTCTGGGCCGGAGACCGGGAGGCCACCATCTTCACTCCCGTCTTCCAGAACTCTACGGAAAGCGCTCAGGGAACAAAAGCTCCCAAAAGCAAACCCAGCAAACCTGAGCGGATTACTCAGCCCGGGCCCGGGTAAGGGCGGTGCAACTCCGCCTGGGGCAAAGATGCTTGAGAATCACTAAAACAGGCCCCTCCCCCAGAAGATCAACGAGAAACCCAGCCAGGACCAAGTTCACCTACCAAGGAGTGCAGTTTCAATACCAAGGAGAGCGGCGGAATTCCAGAGGAGAAGAAAGCAAAGCATGGAACTCATGGCTTTCTCCCCATGATTCTTTAGCCTTGCAGTTAATTTAATTTTTTTTCTCTTTTTCAATTTTTTTTCTCTTCTTCTTCTAAATTTTTTTAACTTTTACCGTTTTCTTTTTTTAACGTTTTTTAAATAGTTTATCTAATATATATATATATTTTTTTCCTTTTTATATTTTTTATCAGCTTTCTTTTTTTAATAGTTTCTTTTTTTTTCTTCTGAACCCCCTTTTTTTCTTTTTTAAAGATTTTATTTATTTATTTGAGAGAGAGACAGAGAGAGCATGAGTGAGGAGAAGGTCAGAGAGAGAAGCGGACTCCCCGAGGAGCCGGGAGCCCAATGCGGGACTCGATCCCGGGACTCCAGGATCATGACCTGAGTCGAAGGCAGTCGTCCAACCAACTGAGCCACCCAGGCGTCCCTTCTGAAACCCTTTTTATCCCCTTTCTCCCCCCTCACGATTTGGGATCTCTTCTGATTTGGCTAAAGCATATTTTCCTGGGGTTGTTGCCACCCTTTTAGTATTTTACTTGCTCCTTCATATACTCTTATCTGGACAAAATGACAAGGCGGAAAAATTCACAACAAAAAAAAGAACAAGAAGCAGTACCAAAGGCTAGGGACCTAATCAATACAGACATTGGTAATATGTCAGATATAGAGTTCAGAATGACGATTCTCAAGGTTCTAGCCGGGCTTGAAAAAGGCATGGAAGATATTAAAGCAACCCTCTCGGGAGATATAAAAGCCCTTTCTGGAGAAATAAAAGAACTAAAATCTAACGAAGTTGAAATAAAAAAAGCTATTAATGAGGTGCAAACAAAAATGGAGGCTCTGACGGCTAGGATAAATGAGGCAGAAGAAAGAATTAGCGATATAGAAGACCAAATGACAGAGAATAAAGAAGCTGAGCAAAAGAGGGACAAACAGGTACTGGACCACGAGGGGAGAATTTGAGAGATAAGTGACACCATAAGATGAAACAACATTAGAATAATTGGGATTCCAGAAGAAGAGGAAACAGAGAGGGGAGCAGAAGGTATATTGGAGAGAATTATTGGAGAGAATTTCCCCAATATGGCAAAGGGAACAAGCATCAAAATCCAGGAGGTTCAGAGAACCCCCCTCAAAATCAATAAGAATAGGTCCACACCCCGTCACCTAAGAATAAAATTGACAAGTCTTAGTGACAAAGAGAAAATCCTGAAAGCAGCCCGGGAAAAGAAGTCTGTAACGTACAATGGTAAAAATATTAGATTGGCAGCAGACTTATCCACAGAGACCTGGCAGGCCAGAAAGAGCTGGCATGATATATTCAGAGTACTAAACGAGAAAAACATGCAGCCAAGAATACTATATCCAGCTAGGCTATCATTGAAAATAGAAGGAGAGATTAAAAGCTTCCAGGACAAACAAAAACTGGAAGAATTTGCAAATACCAAACCAGCTCTACAGGAAATATTGAAAGGGGTCCTCTAAGCAAAGAGAGAGCCTAAAAGTAGTAGATCAGAAAGAAACAGAGACAATATACAAAAACAGTCACCTTACAGGCAATACAATGGCACTAAATTCATATTTCTCAATACTTACCCTGAATGTTAATGGGCTAAATGCCCCAATCAAAAGACACAGGGTATCAGAATGGATAAAAAAACAAAACCCATCTATATGTTGCCTACAAGAAACTCATCTTAAACCCGAAGACACCTCCAAGTTTAAAGTGAGGGGGTGGAAAAGAATTTACCATGCTAATGGACATCAGAAGAAAGCAGGAGTGGCAATCCTTATAGCAGATCAATTAGATTTTAAGCCAAAGACTACAATAAGAGATGAGGAAGGACACTATATCATACTCAAAGGAACTATCCAACAAGAAGATCTAAAAATTTTAAATATCTATGCCCCTAACGTGGGAGCAGCCAACTATATAAACCAATTAATATCAAAATCAAAGAAACACATCCACAATAATACAATAATAGTAGGGGACTTTAACACTCCCCTCACTGAAATGGACAGATCATCCAAGCAAAAGATCAACAAGGAAATCAAGGCCTTAAATGACACACTGGACCAGATGGACATCACAGATATATTCAGAACATTTCATCCCAAAGCAACAGAATACACATTCTTCTCTAGTGCACATGGAACATTCTCCAGAATAGATCACATTCTTGGTCCTAAATCAGGTCTCAACCATTATCAAAATATTGGGATCATTCCCTGCATATTTTCAGACCACAATGCTCTGAAGCTAGAACTCAATAACAAGAGGAAATTTGGAAAGAACCCAAATACATGGAGACTAAACAGCATCCTTCTAAAGAATGAATGGGTCAATCAGGAAATTAAAGAAGAATTGAAAAAATTCATGGAAACAAATGATAATGAAAACACAACGGTTCAAAATCGGTGGGACACAACAAAGGCAGTCCTGAGAGGAAAATATATAGTGGTACAAGCTTTTCTCAAGAAACAAGAAAGGTTTCAGGTACACAAACTAACCCTACACCTAAAGGAGCTGGAGAAAGAACAAGAAAGAAACCCTAAACCCAGCAGGAGAAGAGAAATCATAAAGATCAGAGCAGAAATCAATGAAATAGAAACCAAAAAAACAATAGAAGAAATCAACAAAACTAGGAGCTGGTTCTTTGAAAGAATTAATAAGATTGATAAACCCCTGGCCAGACTTATCAAAAAAAAAAAAAAAAGGAGAAAGGACCCAAATAAATAAAACCATGAATGAAAGAGGAGAGATCACAACAAACACCAAAGAAATACAGACAATTATAAGAACATACTATGAGCAACTCTACGCCAACAAATTTGACAATCTGGAAGAAAAGGATGCATTCCTAGAGACATATAAACTCCCACAACTGAACCAGGAAGAAATAGAAAGCCTCAGCAGACCCATAAGCAGTAAGGAGATTGAAACAGTCATCAAAAAACTCCAAACAAACAAAAGCCCAGGGCCAGATGGCTTCCTGGGGGAATTCTACCAAACATGTAAAGAAGAACTAATTCCTATTCTCCTGAAACTGTTCCAAAAAATAGAAATAGAACGAAAACTTCCAAACTCATTTTATGAGGCCAGCATCACCTTGATCCCAAAACCAGACAAGGATCCCATCAAAAAAGAGAACTACAGACCAATATCCTTGATGAACACAGATGCGAAAATTCTCGCCAAAATACTAGCCAAAAGGATTCAACAGTACATTAAAAGGATTATTCACCACGACCAAGTGGGATTTATTCCAGGGCTGCAAGGTTGGTTCAACATCCGCAAATCAATCAATGTGATACAACCCATTAATAAAAGAAAGAATAAGAAGCATATGATACTCTCCATAGATGCTGAAAAAGCATTTGACAAAGTACAGCATCCCTTCCTGATCAAAACTCTTCAAAGTGTAGGGATAGACGGCACATACCTCAATATTATCAAAGCCATCTATGACAAACCCACCGCAAATATCATTCTCAATGGAGAAAAACTGAAAGCTTTTCCGCTAAGGTCAGGAACACGACAGGGATGTCCGTTATCACCACTGCTATTCAACATAGTACTAGAAGTCCTAGCCTCAGCAATCAGACAACAAAAGAAAATTAAAGGCATCCAAATCGGCAAAGAAGAAGTCAAACTATCACTCTTTGCAGATGATATGATACTATATGTGGAAAACCCAAAAGACTCCACTCCAAAACTGCTAGGACTTGTACAGGAATTCAGTAAAGTGTCAGGATATAAAATCAATGCACAGAAATCAGTTGCATTTCTCTACACCAACAACAAGACAGAAGAAAAAGAAATTGAGGAGTCCATCCCATTAACAATTGCACCCAAAACTATAAGATACCTAGGAATAAACCTAACCAAAGAGACTAAGTATCTATACTCAGAAAACTAATAAAGAACTCATGAAAGAAATTGAGGAAGACACAAAGAAATGGAAAAATGTTCCATGCTCCTGGATTGGAAGAATAAATATTGTGAAAATGTCTATGCTACCTCAAGCAATCTACACATTTAATGCAATTCCTATCAAAGTACCATCCATTTTTTTCAAAGAAATGGAACAAATAATCCTAAAATTTATATGGAACCAGAAAAGACCTCGAATAGCCACAGGAATATGGAAAAAGAAAGCCAAAGTTGGTGGCATCACAATTCGGGGCTTCAAGCTCTATTACAAAGCTGTCATCATCAAGACAGCATGGTACTGGCACAAAAACAGACACATAGATCAATGGAACAGAATAGAGAGCCCAGAAATAGACCCTCAACTCTATGGTCAACTCATCTTCGACAAAGCAGGAAAGAATGTCCAATGGAAAAAAGACAGCCTCTTCAATAAATGGTGTTGGGAAAATTGGACAGCCACATGCAAAAAATGAAATTGGATCATTTCCTTACACCACACACAAAAATAGACTCAAAATGGATGAAGGATCTCAATGTGAGAAAGGAATCCATCAAAATCCTTGAGGAGAACACAGGCAGCAACCTCTTTGACCTCAGCCGCAGCAACATCTTCCTAGGAACATCACCAAAGGCAAGGGAAGCAAGGGCAAAAATGAACTTTTGGGATTTTATCAAGATCAAAAGCTTTTGCACAGCAAAGGAAACAGTGAACAAAACCAAAAGACAACTGACAGAATGGGAGAAGATATTTGCAAATGACATATCAGATAAAGGGCTAATGTCCAAAATCTATAAAGAACTTAGCAAACTCAACACCCAAAGAACAAATAATCCAATCAAGAAATGGGCAGAGGACATGAACAGACATTTCTGCAAAGAAGACATCCAGATGGCCAACGGACACATGAAAAAGTGCTCCACATCACTCGGCATCAGGGAAATACAAATCAAAACCACCATGAGATATCACCTCACACCAGTCAGAATGGCTAAAATTAACAAGTCAGGAAATGACAGATGCTGGCAAGGATGCAGAGAAAGGGGAACCCTCCTACACTGTTGGTGGGAATGCAAGCTGGTGCAACCACTCTGGAAAACAGCATGGAGGTTCCTCAAAATGTTGAAAATAGAACTACCCTATGACCCAGCCATTGCACTGCTGGGTATTTACCCTAAAGATA
The DNA here is from genome assembly GCF_902655055.1 of Lutra lutra. NCBI lineage: Eukaryota > Metazoa > Chordata > Mammalia > Carnivora > Mustelidae > Lutra > Lutra lutra. Next base: position 116,886,884 of record NC_062280.1, on the reverse strand, counting down.
CAAACGTAGTGATCCAAAGGGGCACATGCACTCGAATGTTTGTAGCAGCAATGTCTACAATAGCCAAACTATGGAAAGAACCTAGATGTCCATCAACAGACGAATGGATAAAGAAGATGTGGTATATATACACAATGGAATACTATGCAGCCATCAAAAGAAATGAAATCTTGCCATTTGCGACGACGTGGATGGAACTAGAGGGTATCATGCTTAGCGAAATAAGTCAATCGGAGAAAGACAACTATCATATGATCTCCCTGATATGAGGGATAGGAGATGCAACATGGGGGGTTAAGGGGGTAGGAGAAGAGTAAATGAAACAAGATGGGATTGGGAGGGAGACAAACCATAAGTGACTCTTAATCTCACAAAACAAACTGAGGGTTGATGGGGGGAGGGGTTTTGGGAGGGGGGTGGGATTATTGATATTGGGGAGGGTATGTGCTATGGTGAGTGCTGTGAAGTGTGTAAACCTGGCGATTCACAGACCTGTACCCCTGGGGATAAAAATATATGTTTATAAAAAAATAAAATTAAAAAAAAAAAAAACAAAAAAGCAGGGTTTGGACAGCTGCTTCACAAAAGAAGATAAATGGGTGATCCATAAGCACATGCAAAGGTGTTTAACATTACTACTGATAGGGAAATGCCAGTGAGACCTATGATGAGATAGCATCACATGTCTATAAGGTTGGATAAAAATGATGCCATGGCAACATCAGTTGCCGATGAGAGTGTGAAACACCTGCAGTTCTCACATATTTCTGGTGGGAATGAAAACCAATCATGGTGGAAAACAAATTGGTAGTATTTTATAATATTAAGCATACATTTACACCCAAACCAACAATCCTGCCTCTCTGAAATAATAAAAACAATGTTCACTCACAGATTGATGGCAGAGATATAGTGGTTATAATCACAATTACCCAAAACATAAATGCCCTTCAAGTGGTGAGTGGATTATCTGTGATACTGCTATACGGTGGAATACTGCTCAGCAGAAAGATTAATAAAAACACAAGAAACTACTGATATATGTGGTAACATAGACAAATCTCAATTGTACTATGCAAAGTGAAAAAAGCCAGACTCTAAAAGTTACATACTATATAATTTCATTTCTATGACATTGTAGAAAAAGTATAGATAAGTAGTTGCCAGTTTCTGACTTTGGACAGAGGAAAGTGACTGCTAAAGAAAATAGAGAAACTGTCATGTGATGGATATATGCAAAGTCTTGATGATTTCTTGGGAATATTCATGTAGTTGTATACCTAAGGGTATATTCTACTATAAATTCACCTCCATGTTCTTGATTTATTTATTTATTTTTAAAGATTTTATTTATTCATTTGCCAGAGAGAGAAAGCAGAATCAGGGGGAGCAGCAGGCAGAGGGAGAAGCAGGTTTCCCACCAAGCAAGGAGCCTGAGGTGGGACTCCATCCCAGGACTCTGGGATCATGACCTGAGTCAAAGACGAAAACTTAACCGAGCCACCCAGGGGTCCACATGTTCTTGATTTAAAACAAACATACAAAACAAATACGTTTACTGGAAAAGAGCATGGAAAAAACCATGAGAGTCAAGCAAAAGTGAGATATGTTCCTTGACAGCTTTAGAAAATACTTTTCATTGTTGGAAGTGTGGAATGGTAAACTGGGGCTTTGCTTAAGTAATTCGGAAATATATTTACCTACAGTTACATAGAGGCTCTCTAGAGAGATCTGGTGATCATGAAACTAAGGTTTCAATTCAAGTAGGAATTCAAGTTCAGTGACTCATTTGGTCTACTTTATTTTGATTTCTACTGTAATTTTATGTCTTGATTTTCTTGAAACATCTCTATTTATGCATTATTTAATAATTCAAAATAAAAGTTGTTTTCTATGAAGTTTAGGTTTTAGGACTACACTGAGTGCTTAATACCTTCTTTTTCCCTGATATTGGGGTTTTACAGTTTTATGGGGACCCTAAGGTAGTTGTCCTCTTGGGGTTTTTTGGCTGGCTTTCTGGGGGAGGGTCCTGCTGCATGGTTTTTCAGGAAATCTTGCTTGGGTTGAGTCCTCCTGTCCCCTATCAAGGGGCTGGGCTCTGAGGAAACCTGTTTTTCAGGCTTTTGTTCACTGGAGGGCTTTTGTTTTTGTTTTTGTTTTTTCCCCTTGGCCACTTTTGGTGGTTCTTCAGAAGTTTAGAGGAAAGCAAACTACACCCAGACCTCCATCTCAGAAAGAAGTCTCAGTCTGTTCCCCTCTGGGTGGGGCAGAGCATATCCTCCTCTGCCACCTCCCACCAGCAGAGCTCATCCCTAGCCACCATCTCAGGGGTTGCAGGAGCTCCCGCTTGTCTCTGTACTCCAGTGCTGTTAAAACCATGAGCACAAATATCTGTTCATGTCCCCTGCCCATTTCTTGATTGTATTATTTGTTCTTTGGGTGTTGAGTTTGCTAAGCTCTTTATAGATTTTGGACACTACTTGTGGCGACATGGATGGAACTAGAGGGTATTATACTGAGCGAAATAAGTCAATCAGAGAAAGACAACTATCATATGATCTCCCTGATATGAGGAAGTGGAGATGCAAAGTAGGGGTTTGGGGGGTAGGAAAAGAATAAGTGAAACAAGATGGAATCGGGAGGGAGACAAATCATAAGAGACTCTTAATCTCACAAAACAAACTGAGGGTTGCTAGGCGGAGGGGGTTCCAGAGAGGGTGGTGGGGTTATGGACATTGGGGAGGGTATGTGCTATGGTGAGTGCTGTGAAGTGTGTAAACCTGGCGATTCACAGACCTGTACCCCTGGGGCTAATAATACATTATATGTTTATAAAAAACAAACAAACAATAAAACCACGAGAAATATTGGTTCAGAGAGCCCTCTTCCATTGGCTGCCTTTGCTGGGCTGCTGTCTGAGCAGGTCCAGACCAGTGGAGAAATCCCAACCAGGGATACCACGCTGAGATTTTCACATAGACCCGGGATGGGAGTGTTCAGACTCTCGCTGAAAATAGAGAGCACGGGCTAGTGCCTGAATGGACCCCTTGCAGAGGAAGATGTGGTGTGCAACTCAGACCCAGGTCGCACAGTGCACGGCAGAGTGCAAAAGGCTGTGGTTCTAGACAGCACTGGCTGGCATGCACCCAGACTCTCTCACGCGCAGGCAGCTGAGGGACCAAGGCCTGGAGGCTTCGCTGCAGTCTCTCTGGCACAGCGCCGGTCGTTCTGGGTCTGTGGGCTTAAGCCAATGCCCATAACTGCCCAATTCCACCAGTTTCCCCTTAAGATCTTTTGCTCCTTTTCACCTGACTCCAAGTTAATGCTGGACCCAATCACAGGGCACTCTGTTATTTGGGTATTATTTTCCAATGGGCTACTTTTGGTGGTTCCCTACCCCTTCTGTTTATCCTCCGATATCAATCCAAAATCAGTCAGATCATTCACACTCTGCTGCTTTAACTCACTGGCATCTTCTGCCCCTGTAGAGATCCAGAAGTCTATAATCCTCCATCTCAGGCTGATTTCATGGGTGTTCAGAGTGTTCTGGTAGATAATCAGCTCACTTTAGAGGAACTGTTGAAACAGTGTCTCCTACTTCTCCACCACCTTGCCCCCTCACCGTTTTAAATTATTAATAGCATTCTGTTTTCCTCTCCAAAGTGTCTCTATTTCAGCAACAATCACACTGTCACCCTACTTAAGTACAAATCCTGACAGATATAGGTAGAAGAACAGCATTCTCCCTATGGAGTTGCTAGGAAAAGGTGAGGTTCATGCTGAGTTTGCTTGGAAGAGAATGCTGTGTCAGGCTGAAATTAACTCTTATAGTTACAAAAAACGAAATGTGCGAGGTTATATACTCAGGGTCTTTAATACACTATCACATGGGAATTAAAAGCTTGCTGAACATGCTACAAATCTTGGTTAGCACTTTTTCACCATCAATTCAGTTACTTTCTTTAAATAGAAAATGAAGCCATTGATGAGAATTAAGTCTAAAACCATATTTAGCACTGGCCCCTCTGTATTCCTATTCCATGGAGCATCAACAGACAGCCAAAAACAAAGGAACAAATAAAAACAACAACAAGAAAAAAAAAGGATGATGAGGTCAATCATGAGCTCTTCTCCCAGGGTTTAATGAAATCAAGTTACAGACTCTTCCCTGTTCTTAGGTCATTGCTCGAAGAGCGGAAAGAAAGCACAAATTAGGGCAGTATTTAAACTATTCACTAAAAATTCCATTGAGAGGGAGGCATGGCCCCTTTTATATCCTACTCTGAGCCTTAAAGAAGTAAAATGAACTTGGAACCATTACTAAAGTCTAATGAAGCAGCTCTGAGGGTCGCAGGGAAGATGGCAGAGCTAGTATTTTCTCCCACCATTGGGCACAAAGACAAAGTCCAATGAATGGATTAGATATTGCCTTTTTTGAAAAGCAGATTAAAGATAAAGCAAGTTAAACCATTTTTGAAATTAGAAATCAAACTGTAATGTTTAAGACTATTTTAAACATATATCTTTGAAAATATAGATATTGACCCCATTTCCCTTCTTTGGGTCTTATTAAACCACAAAAAATCATTAACTTATTTCTTCTGCTAGGACATAGTCAAACATTTTGCTTAGAAAATTAATTCTCCAAATCCCTATGTGAAACATCTGAATTTTTCTATCTGTAGGTCTAACATAGACATAATTCAAACTGCAATTTGAAGAATTAGACAACCATTTGAAGAGCAGTTAATACTCAGGAAAAGCTGGCATAGTTCCAAAGCAGTATTCAGGTTGTAAGCTCCATTTGGGATATTTTGCTCAATGTTCAGTTATTCTTAGTTGTGAAGTGGGAGAGGAAACATAATTTACCCCAAGAAATAGGTGGGTCCCTTTTTAACAAAGCAGATATATAGTAAAGTGTTCCAGAAAATGTATTGAGGGAGCAGATTTTGGCAGAAAAATAGAATAGAGGAAGGTAGAATAAAATCTGTGCCAATCCCATCAGAAGCAGACTTACTTCATTATGTGGATTCTAATACCTGTTTGGGATCTGGCCTGGTGGGGCAGAAAAAAAGAGCATATTTTATTCTATAAAAAATGCATGGAATAAACCCAGTAAGTTTATGCCATATCAGTTGAGGGATATGACAGTATTTGACAGGAGGATCAACATTCCTTCAATAAATAAGCCTTGGCCCCAAATAAGTTCTCCCATTAACAAATATTCCATGTTAACCTAAATTTCTCCTAAAGCGTCACTGTAGGATTCAGTTAAAACATTTTTTAGTAATAAAGACAGAGAAATTAGGTGGTACAATAAAATATAAAACCAGCCTAGCAAGAATTTTGTACCAAAATTATCAGCACGAATCAAGGACACAAGCACCAACATGGATCTCAGAGACGACTCTGTTTTTTAGGAGGAGTGAGTACGAGGTTAAACAGGGCCATCATCCCAGGAATTATCTCAGGATACCAAGTTAAAGATAGTCAAATTTCAAAAATTGTCAAACTGCTAACTCCTGCTCCAGCTGAACACATTAGGATCTCAACAGAAATGACAAGTAACTATCGGTTCCATACACCTCTATGGAAACCCTGACAGTGAGAAGCAGAGCTGGAAATCATGTAAAAGGATATTATCTGTTTCACCTACACAGTTTCTACTAGACTAATTCACTAATCTTGGTCTTAGGACTTAGCTGTTTTATTGCTAACCTGCAATTAAAACTTATAAAAGGGAATAAAAGTGAAATTAATGCCAGAGATCCTTCAGAAGTCCTTTCATGTATGATACCCAATTTTCCCCAATTATTATTGTTTGCCTTCTTGTACAGAACATCCTGCAACATTTGTAAAGCACCTTTTAGAATCACAGTCAAAAAATAAAAGTGAGCCTCAGTGGTTTGGGGCCCATATAGATAGTGTCCTTAGTAGCAGATCATGGCTTTGATTTTCCCCAGTGGAATGTCATATCCAGAAAGAGCATGCGTGAATCACTTTTATGAGCTAAGTGTCTTTCTCTGCAGGCCACCTTGAATTCTTAATGACTGATTCAGTTTGGTGGCTAGAACTAGAGTTCTTTCTAGGGTAAGGTTATATTCAAGTAGCTTTCTTATGATTTCCTATATGGTTAACCATTAGAATTATTTCGACCCAGGGCATTTCATTTCTCTTCTCCATAAATTTGAATATATTCTTAATTTCAATGTGAACTTCTGGAACATACTTTTTGCACTTGTGATGCAGTACATGAAGACGTGGACTTTGGAGTCAGACACACCTGGATTTATTCCTGGATCTATTACTTAAGCTTTATAACCTTGAACATGTTAATATCTCTAAAGCATAACTTCCTTTTTTTTTTTCAAAAATAAGGGATGAAATGACCTATCTTATTGGAATTAGTGTAAGGATAAAAAAGATCATAAAACCTCTTGATCGGGTTCTTGGCTTGTATGAAGCCTTAAGTAGATGATAAGTATAGTAATTTGTTGGACCCTGTTACATTAAGCAAGCAACAGTAAACAGGGTAATAATTCAAGTTCAAAAATACCATCACAGTTCTAACTCAAAATTACATAAAAATTTGCTTTTATTTTCTTGCTTTTTCAAGTTTAGAGATCTATTCTATTTTCATATACATATACAGTTATGAGTTACTAATTGGAAAACTGCTATATGTGTGGCAATATGATAAATATTTGGGGTTTTATGATTCAAAACATTAATGGGTTTAAATCTATCTGAAAAGGAAAGATCAGGACATATTGAAGCTGTGAATAATCTAAATGTTACATACACACATGTTGCATTGTATAATAGGGAAAATGAAGATAGGAATTAAAAAGAAGAAAATGAATAAAGATCAAAATTTAATATAGTCAGAAGAGGCTTGATAAAGGACTTAGGGACCGGAGTATGATCTTGAAAAGCAGTTCTAACATCTATAACAGCTAGGAAATGGCTAATTGGTACAGTTTATGATGGAATGAATATATTATATCTCATTCACAGAAAATTGGACTTAAATACATATATATGTATACACACACACACACACAATCTCTTTCTTTCTTTCTCTCTAATATGGATACCATGGAGACCAGAAAATTTATGTTGCTTACTCAGGTATTTAATTACTAGTTAGTGGTAAGGCTTAAACTGGTATCTGGGTCTGTGCTCTTATTCCAGTACTTTTTTACTGCTATATGTTGAGTGAGAAAACCTTCAAAACCTTCTTGAATTATTCATATAAAATATGTACAATCCTATCTTATTGCATAAGTCCATTTTCATTTATAGATATTAGGACTATAAGACTTTTCTTACATTCAGCCATCTCAAGGACTAATCCCTGCACCATCAATTTCAGTAGTGTCCTAGAGAAGGATTCTACAGGTTACTTGAAAGTCTCAAATCTGTGTTCAGTGATGTCACCTTGGCAGCCTGAAAAAAGCCATGGTGGGAGTATTTACACCATGGGAAAAAATGAATGTTACCAATTATGGATGCTGCTGCTGCTTCTTCTTCTTCTTCTTCTTCTTCTTCTTCTTCTTCTTCTTCTTCTTCTTCTTTTTAATTCTGTAGTTTCAACTGATAAATATTTTCTAGCACACCACTCTTTGTAATAGTGAATTATATACAATACCACTATTAAAATGGCTAAAAGTATAAAATTATATATATATTTTTAAAGATTATTTATTTATTTATTTATTTGACAGAGAGAAATCACAAGTAAGCAGAGAGGCAGGCAGAGAGAGAGGAGGAAGCAGGCTCCCTGCCGAGCAGTAAGCCCGATGTGGGGCTCGAACCCAGGACCTGGGATCATGACCCGAGCCGAAGGCAGCGGCTTAACCCACTGAGCCACCCAGGCGCCCCTAAAATTATATTTTTAATGTCATATGAGTGGACTTCAGAGTGAGATATGGAAAAGTAAAAGAAGTAAAAATCTTTGAAAGAAAATGATGAAAATGGAGGAATTATTTTCTATCAGAGGATTCATAAGTAAAGAGGATTGATTTTGATATATAAGATATATATGAGCAGTTGTAGTAAAGTTTGTATTGTATGTATGTATGTAAATTTACACAAAATAAATGGAAGTAAATACCATGAATAGATTAAATTCTATCTCAGGAACACAAGGACATCACTGTTCCAAAAAAAACTATACATCTACTCTGTTATTTAACAATGGTGAAATATGAAAAAAACGTTTACTTCAATAGATGAAGATGAAGCATTTGATTAAAAGTGTCAGTAATTAGATACAATAGGATAATGGCATATGCAAGCTACATCTAGAAAAATTCAATACTTTCTTTTACATAAGTAAATGATAGCTACAAAATGTAATCATTACATATGACCAACAAAAATGCTTGATTTTATAAATATAAACATACACCTGAAATATGCTGCAAATATTAACCAGATACCACATTGTGGGTGATTTTATTTACTTCTTAGAATTTAAAATTGTTTAAAATTTCTCTACAGTGAATAATTTTGACTATGTTATGAAAATTATGAAAAGGAAATATAGAGTTCAGACCTCATTCACAATAACAACAAAAACTTAAAATATCCAAGAGTTTATTTTTTTCAAAAATTTATTTATTTTAGAGAGAGAGAGAGAGAGAGAGAGAGAGTGTGTGTGTGTGTGTGTGTGAGAGAGAGAAAGAGAGAGAGAGAGAGTGGGGGTTTGGGCAGAGGGATAGAATGTTCAAGCAGACTCCCTGCTGAGCACAGAGCCCAGTTCCCGGCTGGATCCCAGGAATGAAAAGATCATGACCTGAGCTGAAACTCAACAAAGGAGCCACCCAGGTGCCCCTCCAAGAGTAGCTTTAAATGAGAAGAAATTAAAATTTGATCAATCCTAAACATGTAAGAATAAAAAGGAAGAGTAGGAGAAGGAAGACAAAGAAGAAAGACAAGAGCAGAGGAAGAGAAGTCAAGGAATAACATGAATTTTACTGAAGTGTGGCATGAGACAAAACTACAAAGAAAAAAATAACCTTATTAGTAGTATCTTTGTGGTATGACCAAATGGGTTCTGTTTTTTCTCCATACTTGAAAAAATGTCTTCCCATTTTTTAAAGCATGCACGGATTATTTCAATTTTATCTTTAATATTTAAAGAAAAGATGTTATATAGCTTACTTTCTCAAATGTTTTAGGACTTCTGGCAGGAATTCTCCTCAACCACACTGCATCCCCAAAGTTTTTTATATATGGCTGATCCCCACCATAATTTAGGTCTTGGAGGTGATCCTTGACTGTTTTCTCTAACATGAACCAAGAATAATAGGCATTCCTGCATCATCTTTGTTTCTTTTATTGTCCTTACCACAATGACAAGTACTTATTAACTTAGTTATGTACATGTTAAATGTCTCTTGTTCTCTCACTTATCATTAACTCCAGAAGGGCAGTCAGCTCTTCTGTTTTCTTCACCAGTATAAAATCAATTGCCTAGCACATGACACATTAGGTAGGACCTCAATAAATAAATTTGAATGAATAATGTAAATGAGGAAATTGTAACAGAGTTTGGAGGTATAACTGGTTCTTTTTCCCTTTCTCCTGCTAGAGGCACGAGGAAATTTTTCTCCACTGTTAACTATGAGGACCTGGTAGAGCTCCTGGAGGTAAAACTCACAAATGCATGGAGGCTTCCCTTGCAGTTTGTTTTTGTTTTGGGGGCTTTTCCTCCCTTAGGGTTCTTATCAGAGTCATAGCCATGCTAAACCTTCAAGTAATACACTAATTACAGTTTCAGTTTCCCAACCCCAGGACTGGTGTATGTGGAAGTTTCTGTTCTGGAAGGTTGTAATTGTCTGCATCTGCCTGTCTGTCTCTCACGTTTTAGGGGCAGGGGTTTGTCCATGAACACAGTCTCTGAAAAATCCAAGGAGAGTTGCTTATTTTTTCAGCTTTTTACTTGTTAGGTTGGAGTGACAGTTTCTTTTTTTTTTTTAAAGATTTTATTTGTTTATTTGATAGAGAGAGATCACAAGTAGACAGAGAGGCAGGCAGAGAGAGAGAGAGGGAAGCAGGCTCCCTGCTGAGCAGAGAGCCCGATGCGGGACTCGATCCCAGGACCCTGAGATCATGACCTGAGCTGAAGGCAGCGGATTAACCCCCTGAGCCACCCAGGCGCCCTGGAGTGACAGTTTCTAGCCTCCTTATTTGTCAGACCAAACCAGTTATGCTTTTATTTGAGAGAGGGAGAGATAGAAAGTGAGGGGAGAGGGGGGCAGAAAGATAGGGAGAGAAAGAGTCCTAAGCAGACTCCCCACTGAGCATGGAGACTGACATAGGGCTCCATCTCACGGCCCTGAGATCATTACCTGAGCCAAAACCAAGACAGCACCACCCAGGGGTCCCCAATTATGCTTATTTTTTAATCAACATCTTCAAGTCTCACAACTCTTACCTTTCTTTTCTTACTTGCCTTTCCAATGATCACCAGATAAATCACTCACTTAACAAAAGTTACAAAGTACCTACCGAATTAGATAAGGCCTCTGCAAGCTGAAGGGACTTGAGTAATAATTTGTAGCCAAGATATATAATGTACCTGCTTTCATGATTTTACATCTAGTGGAATAAACCCCAGTGAATATCTTCCATTTCTATTACCTGAATGTTCGATGTACTTAATAAACCACTTGGTCACTGGATTATATCTTTTCCATGTAGAATATGATATCATATAAGAATATATTTTTTAAAGATTTTATTTATTTATTTGACAGAGAGAGAGAGAGATCACAAGTAGGCAGAGAAGCAGGCAGAGAGAGGGGGAAGCAGGCTCACTGCTGAGCAGAGAGCCCGATGCGGGGCTCGATCCCAGGACCCTGAGATCATGACCTGAGCCGAAGGCAGAGGCTTAACCCACTGAGCCACCCAGGCGCCCCTCATATAAGAATATTTTTAATGAAAAGTGTTTTCAGTACTAAATGAAGCAAACACTAAGTTAAAACTGTTGTGGTCCTTGGAAGTAATTTCAGTCACATATTGCAACAAGTCTGTCAATAGTTACAAGTGGGAAATACAAAAGCAATAGAAAGACAATGCTCTGGGGAGATATGATTTAAGAAAGTTAGATTTCTGTACTGGTATAGTGTATTTTCTTTTAAATAGAAAGTCACTACTTCAAATTAAATCTAAGTTTTGGGCAAAACAGTCTATGATATTTATTATTTATGTACTGAGATTTAGGTAGAACACAAAAGTAATTTGAGATTTTTTTTTTTATGGTAACAAATGTGAAATTACCCTAACAGTAGGATGACACACTCAGTAAGAAACACTCTGTATGTTTGCCAAGAGGTTCTGCACAGCGACTCACCTCAAGGGTTTTAAATAAGTCTATCTAATCAAGTGGGAAGTTTGCAAGGAGGAAGCAGTTGTAGCCTTTCCAGAAATACAATATGCTAAAAACATTTTAATACCTGTGAGTATTTTCAACCTCAATATTTTTACAATTCAATGTTACCTTGTTTTTACTTATTTTCTAAGTTAAATGCCTTCCATAATTCATTAGGAGTATTATAAATTTGTTCGAACAAAAGCCTAGGTGGTAAAAATATTTGACGTGTGCATTTAAATAAATATTGCTCCTAGGCTATGTAAAAGGTCTTTCCCATGTTCGTTTTCTTTCCCCTACATGAATGTTTATTTCCATGTTTCCATCTTCTTATGTGAAGCCCTCAGCACTTTTGTGTCCACTCAGAGTTCAAGGAAAAATTTTTCACATTGCCTATTGTGAAATGAGTAATTAATTGTCATATTTAAGGGAAATCAATAAGACAAAGCTGCTTGTAGGTTTGAGAAAACTTTGATCAATCAAATTAATAAACAGTATGTTATGTAGAAAAGAGAATGCTACAGCAAGGAGCCCTGGCTCTGATCCAAGTCAGCGACAGGCCTGGTGCAGGTTGGGCAGGTGACTGTGGGAGTCTTGGCCTCCTGAGGCATGCCCGTACCTGACTCGGGGCCAAAGCCCAAACCCAAGGAGGTGCTGGACCTGAGCCAACTGCTATTGGAGCTGCTCCTGCTGGTGCTGAACCATGTGGCCTGCACATGCTGCTGAGTTGCTACTGCAGAGTAGCTACTGCAGAGTAGCTACTGCCTAAGCTGAGGTGCCCTGGTGGGTGGCAGGCCCTGTGGCTGCTCATCCTGTCCCGGGACCATGGTGCCCTGCTGCTGCTTGCCCTCAGCTGCCTGTCACCCGCCCCCCCAACCCCCACCTGTGATGGCAGGCCCTGCTTCCTGGGCAGCTTCTGCCAGTGTAGCCCATTGGGATGTAACCTCATCCACAACCCCTGTGGCCAGGAAAGCCTTTGGAAATGGATGGTGCAGCATATGGGCCCGGCTGGGTGGTGGAGGTAACAGGTGAATGGTGCCACAGGCCCCCTCATAGACCTGTTTCATGTCTTCATTGGGCTGGTGTCACAAAAAACAGGTGTTGGATCTGGAGTAGGAGGTTGTGGCCACAGCTGCTAGATAGTGGCAAGACTGAGATTGGTGTCTCTGACTGGTGGGAAGCTCGATAGGACAGTGGCTGTATGTACCGACTCCTTGTCCAACTTCTAGATGCCAGCCAGACTGTGCTGGATACAGTCTCTGCTGTGCCCGTTCTCTTTGTTCTGCCTCATTGTGAGTGTACAGAAATGCAACTGACTTCTTCACATTGGTTATATTCTGAGACTTGCTGAATTGCTGTATATGTTTTAGCAATTTTGGGGAGGAGTCTTTTGGGTTTTCTACATAGAATAGCTTGTCAACTGCAAAGAGGAAGAAAATTGACTTCTTTTTTGCCACTTTGTGTGCATTTACTTATTTTTGTTCTCTGATTGCTTAGGGTAGGATTTCCAGCAGCATGTTTCACAATACTGGTGAGAGTGGACATCCCTGTTGTGTTACTGAAGTTAGGGGGAAAACTCTCACATTTATTCTAATGAGGATTATATTTGCTGTGGTCTTTCAGGATACTGAGGCATGTTCTTCTTTCCCTAAATGGCAGATTGGTTTTTATCAAGAAAAGGTACTGTAGTTAGTCAAATGCTTTCTCTGTATCTGTTAGGGGGTCATTTGGTTCTTATGTTGTATCACACTGGTTGATTTACAGATATGGAACCACCCCTGCATCCCAGGAACAAACCTCCCTTGGCTGTGTTGAATAATCCTTTGAATTTACTGTTGGATCCTATTAACTATTTTCTTGGGGAGCAGGTTTCCATCCATGTTCATCAGGGATATTAGTCTGGAATTCTACTTTATGGCAGGGTCAGTGTCTGGTTTGGGGATCAAGGTAATGCTGCCCTCCTAGAATGAGTTTGGAAATTTTCTTTCTGTTTCTATTTTTGGAACAGTTTCAGAAGTGTGGGTATTAATTCTTCTTTAAATATTTGCTAGAATTCCCCTGCGAAACCATTAGGGCCAAGACTGGTGTGTTGGGATGTTTTTTATTCCATTTCTTTACTGATTGTAGGTCTGTTTTGGTTTTTTGTTTCTTGCTCTTTCAGTTTTGGTAGTTTATAGATTTTTAAAAAGGCATCGATTTCTTAAAGATTGCCTAATTTCTTGGCATAATTAAATGCAATTAAGCACATAATATTGTCTTGTTTGTTCCATGTTGGTTGACAGCTCTCCTTTTTCATTTGTGATGTTATTTATTTGGTTCTTTCTCTTTTCTTTTTGAGAAGTCTGCCTAGCACTTGCTTCATTCATCTTACTCATTCTTTCAAAAAACCAGCTCTTCATTTCATTGATCTGTTCTCCTTTCTGTTTAATTTCTATATCATTCATTTGCATTCTAATCTTTATTATTTCTCTTCACCTGTGGGATTTAGGCTTTATTTGCTGTTCTTTCTTCAGACCCTTTACATTTAAGGTTAGGTTGTGTATTGGAGAATATAATTTGTTTCTTAAGAAAGGCTTTTATCGCCTTTACTTCCCACTTAGGACCGCCTTTGCTGCATCCCAAAGGCTCGGAATTGTTCTACGTTCATTTTCATTTGCTTCCATGTATTTTTAAATTCTTATTTAATTTCCTGATTCTCCATTCATTTTTCAGTAGGATGTTCTTTAACCCCCACGTACTTGTGGTCCTTCCACCTTCTTTCTTGTGATTAACTTCAAGATTCATAGTACCATGGTCTAAAAATATCCATGGGTATGCCCCCAGTTTTATTTTTGTTTTACAACATTTCCTTACTGATTCGGGGTCTCCTCTGATTCCATACATATTTTAGGATTATTTGCTCCAGCTCTTTGAAAAATACCGGTGGAATCCATCAGAATCCTAGAGGAGAACATAGGCAGTAACCTCTTTGATATCAGCCATGGCAACTTCTTTCAAGGTATGTCTCCAAAGACAAAGGAAACTAAAGTGAAGATGAACTTTTGGGAATTCATCAAGATAAAAAGCTTCTGTACAGCAAAGGAAACAGTCAACAAAACAAAGAGGCAACCCCCGGAATGGGAGAAGATATTTGCAAATGACAGTACAGACAATAGGTTGATATCCAGGATCTATAAAGAATTTCTGAAACTCAACACACACAAAACAGACAATCATGTCAAAAAATAGGCAGAAGATATGAACAGACACTTCTCCAATGAAGACATACAAATAGCTATCAGACACATGAACAAATGTTCATCATCACTAGCCATGAGTTTTCCTTGTTGATCTTCTGCTTAGATGATCTGTCCATTGCTGTGAGTGGGTTCTTAAAGTCCTCTTTTATGGCTGTATTCTAATCAAGGAGTTTCTTTAATTTTGTAATTCATTGGTGTGTATATTTGGTGGCTCCCAAGTTAGGGGCATAAGTATTTACAATCGTTAGATCTTTTCATTGGGTACATCCTTTTTATTATCGTAGAGTGTCCTTCTTCATCTCTTATAATAGCCTTCAGTTAAAATCTAGTGTGTCTAATATAGAAGGATGGCTCCCCCAGCATTCCTTACATGCCCATTAGCATAATAAATGATTCTCCATGCCTTTAATTTCAATCTGAACCTGTTGTTACCTTTGCAATGAGTCTCTCATAAGCAGTATATTGATGGGTCTTGTTTTTTCTTTTAATCCATGTTGATACCCTATATCTTTTGATTGGAGCATTGAGTCCATTTGCACTCAGAGTGATATTGAAAGATATGAATTCAGTGCCATTGTACTACCTCCAAAGTTGCTGTTTCTGTAGATTGTCTTTGTTTCCTTTCTGGATTTTTGTTACCTTTGGGCTCTCTCTACACTCAGAGGATCCCCAAAAATGTCTCTTTCAGGGTTGGTTTAGTGTTCACAATCTTTAAGTTTTGTTTTGGAAAACTCTTTATCTCTCCTTCTACTCTGAATGACAGGTTCCCTGGACTAAGTATTCTTGGCTGCATAGTTTACCCACTTAGCACATTGAATATATCATGCAGTCCTTTCTGACCTGCTAGATGTCTGTGGACAGGTGTGCTGCCAGCCTTATATATCTACCCTTACAGGGTTAAGGCTCTCTTGTCCTGAGCTGCTTTCAGGATTTTCTCTTTATCACTGCAGTTTGAAAGCTTGACTCTTATTTGTCAAGTTGTTGACATAGTTTTATTGATTCTGAGAGGAGTTCTCCGTACCTCCTGGAGTTGAGTACATGTTTTCTTCTACTAGGTGGGAAATTCCTCAGCTCCAACTTGTTGAAATAAGCTGCTCCCCTCTCTGTCCCTCTCATCATCTTCTGGTACCTCTATTATCTGGATAGTATTTCACTTTATGGAAGTCCTGAGTTCTCAAAATCTCCTTTCACGATCCAATAGTTTTCATTTTCTCTTTCTCAGCTTCCTTATTTTTCATTATTTTATCTTCTATATCACTGACTTCCTCTTCTGCCTCACTCACCGTCCTCATAGTCCTCATTTGGGACTGAATCTCTGTAATAGCATTCTTAACTTGGGTCTGTCTAGATTTTTGTTCTTTTATTTCTATCGTGAGGGACTCTCTAGTGTCTTCTATGCTTTTATTAGCCTGTCTAGTATCTTTTGAATCATTGTTTTAAATTCTAGTTCAGATATTTGACTTCTATCCATAGTGATTCAATCCCTAGTAGTGAGAACAACCTCCAGTTCTTTCTTTTGGGGTGAACTTCTCCATCTCATCACTGTTTCCAGAAAAGAAAAGAAGAAAGAAAAAGTAAAATAACAATGAGAGGAATAAAACTAAATAACATAAATTTAAAAAGGAATAAAAATTATTTAAAAATATGAAAAATAAGAAAAGAAACCTGAAAAATAAATAAAAGGCTAAAAAATAAAAATACAAAGAATGCTACTTAGTGTTTTCCCTTAAAGTTGAAGCTTTGCAGCCCTCTATGATCAGTAAACTTGACAGGAGGGAGTTGTTTGTGATGGTGTTCTGTGGGAGGGGTCTGTTGCACTGATTCTCATGTGTACTACAGCTGGTACAAATGCACCTATCCTGAGCAGAGGTAGACCTCCGTGTAATCGATGCTGGATTCCAGTATGTAGCCCTGAATTACTCCCTGAAGGCTTACAGCACCAATGGATGGGACGAATATGGCTTCACCTGCTCTCTACCCAGGAGCTGAAAATTTGCACCCCAACTCTTCAGTGAGCTCTCACAGAAAAGCATTCCATCAGACTTATCTCCTCGGTTTCTGTCAGAATTCTGTGTTCTCCAGGCCAGTGACAAAGCATTTTTATCTCAGGCACGTGACTGAGTTCCAACTCCAATTTCTGTGGATATCTGAGACACAGAGTCATGCTGTACCTCCTCAGGGTTGAAGGTCTTGCCATGCTTCTGGGTGTTTATTGTTTGTTTGTTTGTTTGTTTTGTGTTGTTTTGTTTGGTTTAGTTAGGTTTGGTGGACTCTTCCCAGGAATGTGGTCACCCAACTGTGCGGTGATTCAAAGTTTAGGGCTACATAGAGCAGAAAGCCAGCACCTAGCCTCACGGTTTTTAGCCAGCTTTCCCCAACTGATATCTGAGGACTCTGAAGCATTCAGGCCCCAACTGTTCTTGTGAACCCCAGGATCTTCATGCTGCCACACCTGGAATTCCACCCCACTTCACCACATGAACACCTTTAATCCAGGAACATCCCCCACAGTAGTAGACTCTTTTTTTTTTAAGATTTTATTTATTTATTTGACAGATAGAGATCACAAGTAGGCAGAGAGACAGGCAGAGAGAGAGGAGGAGGAAGCAGGTTCCCTGCTGAGCAGAGAGCCTGATGTAGGGCTAGATCCCAGGACCCTGGGATCATGACTGGAGCTGAAGGTAGAGGCTTAACCCACTGAGCCACCCAGGCGCCCCCACAGTAGTAGACTCTTAAAAGTTTCAGTTGTGTACTTCTTTGCTGATAAAACTTTGCAATAACCTCCTTAGCCCAGTTTCCTCTCTTCTGTTTTATCCACAGCTATATCACCCACACAACGTATTTCCAACCATGCCTCTCAAACTCTTAAGCTGCAGCATGCATCACAGTGGGAGCTGAATGTAGCTCTTGAAGTGGGTCAGGATCTTATTCTGGGGCTGTTGCTATAGCTCCATGAAGAGAAAGTATCCACATCATGATTGACTTTTCGTATCCTTCTAAGTAAAGGAAACTTTTCCCACCATGCAATATTGTCTGAGCCCATGAAGGTCTCTCCTGATGGCAGGTCATGGGCACAGGGATCTGAGCTTACTCATTAATCCCAGCCTACAATACAGTTGGTGGAGACTTGCTCTGTTTGGCTCTGCCTCTGCTTAGGAGAGGTGCGTTTTTACCAGCTGAAGTACACGTGAGAATCAGTGCAACAGACCCCTCCCAAGCTGTTCCATTCCATATAAGCCAACCCTTGTCCTCCTCACCTCAGCATCTCTAGTTCTCCACCCTCAGCAACTGCCCCCTTCTTGTGTTCTTTCCTCTCTAATAAATAAATAAAATCCTAAAAAAGTTAAATAAAATACTGAGCATAAAGATGATTTAGGCCTTCAAGACCTGAATGGAAACAAACTTCTGTGTGTATTTGTCATCATTCCCCTAGTGCTGTTGGCATCAGAGGTTCATGACAACCCAGGGAGTGAGAAGGCCCATGGTGGAGGGACTCTGGGTTCCTGAAAGACCATATGAAGGAGCTCCATCTCCAAACTGAAGGTCCACTCAGCACTGTCATGTGGGGAAATCTATGGTGATAGGCTACCAAAGTTTGGTAATTCAGCGTAACGTAATATACATACAACATGTTGAAATCAACAAGTAAACTTCAATAGTTATCAGCCTAGAACCTATGAAAAATGACCAAAGAAGCACCTGGCTTCCTCAGTTAGTAGGGCATGTGGTACTTGATCTCAGGGTCATAAGTTTGAGCCCAACATGGAACACAAAGTTTCCTTAGGAAAAATGAAAGAAAAGAAAAGAAAGGGAAAAAAAGAAAGAAAATGACTTACACATGACAAAAATCAAATAGGCTTTGGCAATAGAGCTGGCAGTGGTAGGCTGGATCCTCTAGCTTGTTTATTCGCCACTGGGCCCTGAGCACTCAGGATGATGCCAGTGTTTAACAGCCAACCCTTTTCTCCCTCTAGGAGCTCAGGGTCTAGAGGGGAAGATGGACAGACATGAACCAAAAAGGTGAATGAAAAGAGCATTTGCTCCATAATAAAAGAGCAAGGGACTACAACTGGATCCTGAGGTCCACCAGGTGAGGGGTGTGAGAAGGCTGTGCTGAGATGACACCGAGAATTCCCATGGTAGGAAAAGAAGGAGACAGCCCTGCACAAATCAGAGTATATTTAGCCTGGGAGAGGGCACTATGTTGCAGAAGATTGGGAACAGAATATGATATTCCTGGAGTGGAGGTTAGAAATGAAGCCAGGGTGATTGGAGGAAGCTGAAGAGAGGAGCATAGAGGAAGGGGAGGAGGGCAAAGGCCTGGGTCAGGAGGACAGTATCAGTACCCTGCTCCTAGTGCTGTGTGACCACATACTCCACATTCAGTGGCTTAACCAACAGACACTGCCTCACAGTCTCAGAGGATCAGGTATCCAGCAGTGCCCAGCTAGGGGTTCCTGCCAGAGCCTCTCAGTACTTTGGGGCTGTTGACAACACCAAGGTAGGACCTGCTTCACTAAGAATCTTAGCTCACTTAGCGGTGTTGGCAGGATTCAGTCCATCTCAAAGGCCTGAGTTCTGTCTGTTGTTGGCCCTCATTGGTAGGTAACATGCACATGTCTGGATCATGGTTCAACATAGGGGCTTGTACTCCTGTGTGAGGAACTGAGAGAGAACATGGGTCAGAGGCAGAACGGGGATGGGCAATGAGATCTTAAAACTAAATCTCAGAAGGGGCTTGTGGGTCATTTTGCCATGTTCTGTGGAATGGAAAGAATCACTATGTCCAGATCACACTCCAGGGGACAGGGTTACACAAAGATGTGTAAACAGATATGGGATTTCAGGGAACCACTGAGAGGAGAGAGTGAAGGCCTCTGCAGGCTTAGAGGATTGCCCAGACTAGTAAGAAGGCTGAACCAGGCATGAACCCAGCTCTTTGCGTGTCCTCAAAGTAGGGGCCCTGGATACACATAGCCATCCATGGAGGGCTCTGGAAAAAGTTGTGTTGAAAGAAGTGGCTACAGACATGGAGCTGATATAAGGGTGAGTGTGAGCACTGATATCCTAGACAGGAGGCATTCCAGCAAGTTCTTGTCTGAGGGGTAGCCCGGGTCATGGCAATGCACTGAGTGGACACCTATCCACATTACACCCATTGGAAAGGAGGTAATGGCTCTCAGTACAGGATATGCAGTCTCTAGAGGTAAGGGTGAATTCCGACCTTCAGAGCCCAAGGCTGCAATCCCTTCTTGCTTTTAAAATTAGAAAACATAAGAACTTGGGAGGCTATTACCCACCCCTCGGTAGGTGAGGCTGTCATCTTCTGGGACTCCAGAATTTGAGCAATGATGAACACATGTATACACACATGAGAGAGTGTGCATGCACACACACACACACACACACACACACACACACACACACCACAGTAGGGAATGCAGAGTAGGATCTGACCAATAGCAGACCCAGAGAAGGTAAGAAGAGGAAGAAAATGTGGTTGGAGCTATTTCTTACGTGTGACACCATTCCTCCAATACCACAGATATTATCCCACATATGCCTATGGACATCTGGAGGAAGTACATGATTGAATCATCTATATTGTACAACAAGAGCAGAATACCCCTGACAGGGATAATGGCTTATCCAGGGACACAAACAGGTAAGAATGGAGAGCTGTTCCTGAAGCTATGTGTGTTTCCAAGCTGGGGCCCTGGCTGCACCCAGACCTTCCTTAGGGGTCTGTGGAGAGGGGTGTGTTGGTGTCACTGGGTACAGATGTGGCCTTGCAGGCAAAATGGGGATGAGCAGATGACAATTCTGAGCACTGTTTGTTTAGGTGTCAATCTAGGAGTGGACTTGGGTAGGTGATCTCAGACAATGAGGTTACTTCCTTGACTGCAGACCCCAACAGAATTTGCAACCCCCGCAAACAGGCTCCCACATTCTAGTGTAGTGTAGCACCAGGGTAACTTGGCTAGAGACATCCAAACCTGAAAGATGTTCTCTTGCTGTTTGCCTATTTCCCGGGACTCTGGCTCCCAGAAACCCCAGGTGAATGATTTTTCACATGCTACAGACATTGGCTCAAACCTCACACCCAAAGCCTCAGGGCATTTGGCAGGAGGTTCCATAAGGAAATAGGGAACAGCCTATTCCAGGCCAAGCCATCCCTCTGAGCCATCCCAGGGCACCCTCGTCCTCTCCTCTTGAGTTCCTGGCAAAGAGGGATATGTGGGGGTTCCTGGCACTGGGATGGAGGGGGTTTCAAGATAGTGGTTCCTGGTGATTCCTTTATGTTCACACCAATATCATGGTGTGCAGGGTGGAAAGGATGCCTGAGGTGACACTTACCTCTCTCAGAGTTCATCCAAGGCCCTGAGGCTGTGTCTCATTTCTTTCCTTGGTGGATGTGTGTGTATACTGGGGTGCTGTGCATCTGGAATGGAGTGCCCTGGGTATGAGGACCAGCAAAGGCAGCCAGACAGGGCTCTGAGGCTGCCTGCCTGGTTGTTGGGCATTGTTGTTGCAGAGCTCCACACAGGAGGTCGGGCAGGAGCTGAATGATGAGATCCTCTGCTCTACCTCCTTGAAGGACAAAAGGTGCCCCACACTGCCAACAGAGTCCAGCACGCTGGCTCAGGGGGAGTGCAGGTGCTGGGGAGATCCATCCCCTAGGGTCCCAGTGAAGCAGAAAGGGACCCAGTCCCGGAAGCCAGCCTAGTACTGCTGTGGGCTCCCTCCTAGATTCCTGTGCCCACTTGAATCTGCATCTCCATCTCCTTTTCAATCTTGCCCTCATTGCCCTGTCCCTACCCTGGCCAGTTGTAGTCATTGTCCACATATTCGTAATAATATCAGAAAAGAGACTTTAAGCCTCGTCTCATGCCATTCATCTAGAATCCTTTTGCACTGTGCTATGTATTTACCTAACTTGTGCTCCCAGGTGTCCCCACTGGCCTGACAGTCCTCCCAAGTTCTGCAAGTCTTGCACGTGATCATGGTGAGTTGGGAGACTTTTAACCAAAGGACATGTTGCCAATGGTACTATGTCTCTCGCTCTGCCTTTTGGTTTTGAGGGAGCACATCCCTGGGGCCCCTCCAGGGTCAGGATCAGGGGCCTCATTGTGCTGCACAACATTCCAGAAGGCCAGTCATTTGTCACAGCCATTGAGCACTTCAATGATTCAGGACTTTGATGTGATTCTCTTCTGTTGCTAACACATAGTGCTGCACTAAACATCCTACATGCCCTAATATCCTGAGCTGTCTCATGCAAGAAAATGTCTCTGTGTTCTCATCTCAAGAATGGGATCTGTTATCAGAAACCAGAGGATAGATGTTGTTCATGCAGGGAGGTGCTATCAATACACATCTCACAGTCTGACCTGAGATACTATCAAGGTCAGACATCACTGACTTCAATTCTTTGCATGTCTGCCAGGAAAGGTATTTCTTTTTCCTTAAAGATCTATTCATTGATTGATTAACTGACTGATTTGAGAGAGGCAAGGGAGAGTGGGGAGAAGCAGAGGGAGAGACAGTATCCTCAACCTCGTAGGGCTGCCCTAAGTACACAGCCCTACGAGGAGCTCGATCTCGGGACATTGAGACCATGACCGGAGCCAAAACCATGATTCCTAGGATTAAGCCAAGGAACCACCCAGTCACCTTATTGCTTTTATGACTGTGGGCCCTCTTGTCCCACCTCTAGCCATAAATCACTAAGATCTTGGGGTTTCAGTGCATGCTTCAAACCCTAACCCTCCTGGTGGCTACAGAACTGACTCATGTCTCCTCTGTTTCACATCAGAGTAAATATGGATCGCTGATGAAGAGGAGTGAGACCTGTGTGCTATGGACAAACTGGGCCAGCCTGCTAGAAAAGCAAATACAACATTTGGTGCCAATTTCCTAAGAAGAGACCTCAGCTATGCCTACATGTTCCTGGGCACATATCGAGCCATTGCCACCACCCAAGAAGTGTTGGACTTCCTGTTTGCAAGGTGAGCACCCTGTCCCTTACTTCCCAGTTGGATTTGGCCACCACTTTCTGTGAGTCTTGGAAATGCCCCCAAATTTCCCAAACCTCAGTTTGCTCCTCTGACTGGGGCAGTGTTATTGTAGTGACTCAGTGAGGTCTTGTAGGGAAAGTACACTTGGGTGTCTGGGCCTGTAGAAAGGTCTGCTAGAGTGGCTGTGGTCATGCTCATTTATCATTGTCCTGCTCCTCATGATGAAGCCTCTGCCTCATCCTTCACTATCACTATGGTCTTGAGTTGGGCTGTTTTGCTATTTGAAGGAGAGATCCAAGACTGCATTTGGGGTCTGTGTCTGGGTGAAAGCAGAGCAGGGATCCCTAGGGTGAAGAGGCATCCCCAGATACCTGTGATGGACTGGTTGGGGCCCTTTCATTCATCAAGTATTCAGGAAGCCCCACTAGGTGCAGGTGCTTCTTTAGGACTTGACTGGTATCCCGGCACAGAGCAGACAGCAGCCCAGGTCTCCAGACTAGTCAGGAGTCAGACAGTGACACTGGACACAATGAGAGGTAGCATCCACAGGACATTTCATGTGATGTCCCCTGGCTTCCTCTAGATATGGGTGCATTTTCTCCAGCTATGATGAAGTCAGCAGAGCCCAGGAGCAGTGGAACCTATGAGTGAGCTTTGGCTGATGCAGGAGGACCTTCCCTCTCCACCAGAGCAGCAAGGGAACTATGAGTTGAAGGGACTCTTGGACCCTCATCACACACATCTGTGATTCCTCTTTAAGGGTGAAGGTCTGAGAGTTTTTTCTGGAAAAAGGAAGGTGCCCAAGGGGAGCTGTGGGTATGGGTACTGTGGGAGAGCAGAGGGGGATGGAGGACAGCTTTAGCCCCTAAGAGAGTCATTCCCCATCAACACACCCTCCCAGCCCTATCTCCACACCAATCCTGGGACCTAGAAGAGAGTCTGTGGAAACCACCACACTCCGCAATATGTTGGAACCTGGACACTGGGTGATCAGAGGGTGCTCAGGAGTCCCAGTGAGAGCATAGGGACCAGATATTCCAAACCCCATGGGAGATGAGTGTCAGTGGAAGGAGACCCACTCGTGGCACCTAGTGAAAGAGGCAGCACTTGGGCACAGGAGGTAAGGTTTGAAGTATTGGGAGAGTCCTGGGGAGTTCTGGCTTGAGACAGAGTCCCTTTGTTCCCTCCTTGGTTGGAACTTTGTAGAGCAGTGGAGTGTGCAGTGAGGGTAATTAAGAGGCCAGATACCACCCCTCCCAGGGCACATGCAGTTGAATTCAAACGGCAAGTGCACAAGGAGACAGACTACAGAGTGTGTCCAGATCCCCCATGAAGGACAGAAATAATCCCACCATTGATCAAGGACTCCCACTCATTGAGGTTTTGCCAGCCTGTTGTCTGTAGCCAGGCTTGTGTCAGGCAGGATTGCCAGATCACAGGTGGACAAGGAGTAGGACTGGTCTCTGACAGGAGCTGGATGCCCAGGACCTAGGTTTCCACAGGGTTGCCTGGGATATGTTTTGGGAGGGTGCCCTGTCCTCTGACTCCTCTTCCTAACTGTCTTTCCCAAGGGCCATCTCCTCCACCTTGAACACATGTCTAGAAAAATATTCTGAGCATTTTTCCAGGCCCCACAATTTCCCAGCCTGAATATGCTGCTAGCATACATGGGGCTCAATATGCCAGGCTCAGACCTGGAACACCGTGCCCAGCTTCTGTTCTCACAGCTGCAACACCTTGAGTCCATGGCGCCAGAAGCTGTGGGTGAGAAGGAATGGGGGTGACTGATGTGGGCCTGAGGAGGGGACAGAGTGGGCCACACTGAGCAAGCCTCCATAGAGTGCAGTTGGGTGGAGAGCAGTAAATAGCCTCAGATCCCTGTCCCCATGGTCTTTAGTCATGGAGACTTCACAGGGATTGGTTCCCAGATGCAGGCAACATTGAGTGGTGCGAAAAGTTTCCTTTATTTGGAAAGGGCATGGAAATTCAATCAGGCTGATGATACTTTCTCTTCATGGAGCTACAGCACCAGGCCCAGAGCAGCATCCTGAACCACATCAGGAACTCGCCCCAGCTCCCACTGTGGCACCCGCTGTATCTTCAGAGACAAAGCTGGCCCAAACCATCCCTACTGCTTGAGCTCACACGTTAAGAAGGGTGGTGACACCACCTGCCTTGTTGGGACCAGGGCAGGTGGTAATCAGGGCTCTAATTCACTCTCCTGAGATGGAAGAGCCACCAGCACCTTTGCCTGACCCGGAGGTCCAGAAGGGTCTAGCCCGTGCTATTGAGGTTCGTGAAGGGCTCAAGCCAGCACCTGTCTCAGTATTACAACTAGCCTCAGCCCCCAAGTAGCAGTTTGTGCTGGCTGGAAACCCTAGAATCATTCCCCCTCCTCTGTCTTTGCTCTCTTTGTAATTTTTGTGCTTTGTATATACCTGTATAGTGGCTTAATAGACTTTGTTCATTAAATAAAGTAGAATTTGAGTTTATATAAAATTTTACTCTGATCCTTTTCAATAGTATATGGAGGTGCCATTAAATACTTTAGGAGTGCTGCACAACCATTTACTTGAAGCACGTTTCCATCACAGAGAAACTGGGGCTACTTATCACTCACTGCTCATTCCCTCACCCCAGTCCCAGCAACCACTGCTTTTCTCTCTGTCTTTGGTACTTTACTCCATCTGGGATTTTCATGTGCCTAGAATCCTACAACATGGCCTTCTCTGTCTGGCTACAGAACATAAGAAAGATACAAAAATCTTTTTTCAGTGTTTTATTAAAATAACATTTTATTACAAGCGAATGTTTCTGAAACAACAATGATCATAGGAAGCCCCAAAATGAACTACATTCATTATCTGGAATTGTGTTCCCTTTCATAAGGATACCTTGAAAGGCAGAAACCGGGGAAATGTCTGGGTCCATGAGACACCTTTGAATTCTTTCTTTTTCCTGCATAGGCCACATTTAAACTGTTCTAGTGGGCATATTATAAAAATATTAAAATTACATCTTAAATCTTCCCATTTTTTAATAACAAGTCGGGTTAATGTAAATAGTTCTTTAGGCTTTGGCAGACTATAATTTATGTAGTAAAATAATGATTGAAATATGAAGAAAAGAAGACATGTTCCTTCTTCCATGAAATAACCCCCCATAATGGATGGTGTCCTGTTTCCAGGCTTTTCTCTGTGGATTTAGTGTGCGCTTACATGTAAGACGGTGTGGGAGGCAGGGAGAGTTTTATTGTTGGGCTCTTGTTTTACCTGATGTCCCCACAGTGGATAGGCATTGGACATTCTCAGTGACAGCACTCAAAGCCCCATATGTTGAACACCAGAGCCATTTCCAATTATTTGGCTCTCATCATTAATTTAATAAGTACATCTGTGCCACAAATCTCTGTACTTTATGATTCCTATAAGCACCATTTGGGGAATGCACTTTAACCACATTTTTGGAGGACAGGCTGCAGGCTTCTCTATCTATGCTCTCTTTATTAAGTGGAAGCCTTCCTGGGAAATGGAGGGACCTGGAGTCTATAGATGAGACCTGAAACCATGAGGAGGACAGGCCAGCAGTGAGTCCATTGGTAGTGGGAGTGACCATAGAGCCAGAAAGGGCTTTCCCACACACCCCTTCATATGTCCTCCCCCACAAACATCCCTGCCCTGTGTCCTGGAACACACATCACCCAGGCCCTGTCCGGTGATACGCTCCAGCCACTCCAGCCCCTAGTGCTCCATAACTCAGATTCTATCTTGAGCAACCACACCCTGCTCCAGGCCAGCAGAGGAGTGCAGACCAGGCCACTCCTATCAGGTTGCTCCCTGTCTATCCTGGCTGGACCACATCCTCTCAGAGAAGAACCTCTAAGGACAGCGCAGGTCAGTAAGTTACAGACTTGTGTTCATCCAGATGTAGTTGTAGTGGCAACAGCAAAAACCACTTGAAACCGTGTGAACAAGAGAGGCCCTTACAAAGCACTTTGGCTGCTCATGGAAGCTGCAGGATGGAGAGAGCCTCTACCAAGGGTTTTGGCACTGGATATAGTTTGTCCACAATTTTCAGGCTCCTCTAGCCATGACCCCATACCCCTGCCTGCCCCAACCTTGGTATCCCTCAAATTCACCTTGTGTGAGAGAGGAGGCTGTGCTTCCAGCTCAAGACACCATGTGAAAAGAAAGGGGAGATCCCTGTCCTCCCACAATGTTGGGTAAGGGGTATCCACTTGATCTGAAGCAGCTGGAGAAGCCATGGTAGTAATCCCTGTCTTCTCTGCCACAAGATGGAGCTAACCAGGCACAGAAAGTACACCTTCAGAGAGAGGACATCCGGGGCTCTCCCTGCAGGAAGAGAGAGAAACACCAGTGAATGGGGACTCAAGTGAGAAAAGAGAGCTCTGAGCACTAGGGGAAGGGCCGCCATGGGCTGGGTCACTGTCATATAGGTCAGGGGCACAGGCTTTGTGTAGTTTTGTAAGGAGAGTCAGGCTTCATCCTACCAACAGATCTATCAAAAACCAAATTCACCTCCAGAAAATACTTTCAACTCTGACCATCAGAAGGTTCTCATATCCTGGCAGGCAAGGAAGCCTAAGATGCTATGTACCAATGATTATACGATAGGGTGAGACAAGAGACAGGCATGATGGAAGGGCAGCTCATTTGCCTGCCTTGGAGTGAAAGAGCCCCTTCGCAAGGCACCCCAACATTTGTTCCAAAAACAGATGACAATTTAGGAAGCTCCAGATTGACAGTCTCCACACTGAGTATTGTCCATATCCAGGACACAAGCTCTGGGTGAGATCCTGACCCAGGGCTGGCCTGGGTCTGATGGATGAGGACCATTGTCATGGGATCCCAGGTGAGGGACAGGTCATCCATACTGGAGGGGATGAAGACTTTCTGGAAAGACAATTGAGTCAGGTGGAGCCAGGCTTGCCAGGTAAAAGGGACAGAATAAGGCAAAGGCCCAGAGCCCATGGCAGCAGTGGGCTCACAGAGGGCTAATCTAAGCAGGTAGAGCTGGGGATGACTGAGTGTCTTTTGAGAACATGAATCATGTCAGTCAATCTCTATAACAATTCCTTGAGGAAGGTAGAAATGCTGTCTCTGTTTGACGAATAAGGAAAGCAAGGCTTTAAGAAATGGCCCCTTTCCATATTCCAAAATGAGGCAGAGGCAGGATTTGAACCCAGGACTTTCCTGCCCTTGTTGGCCCCACCTAACAAGAAGGCTGCATTCCAGATGCTTCAGAAGGGATTCTCAACTCTGTGGTTACATGAACCTTTGAGAACCCTCCTCCTGCAGGACAAAGGCTGCCTGGAACTGGGAGAGTCCTCAGTGCCAAGGGCTGCCATCATCAGACAACAGACCCACGCCAAGCCCCAGTTCGAGGTGACACCACTGCCCCCTGAGTTCAGTGAGGTCTCCAGGCCTGGGGATTTGTATATGGATCTTTGCACACCTCTGAGTTCCAGGTTGGGGTCGTGTGAATGGAGCACAGAGTCCAATGGCAGAGAGATAGCCATTCTAGCGCCTACTCAGCCTCTTTGAAGCTGGGTGACCCCGGGAGGGGCTTTGAAGCTACAGATCCCATCTGTAAATTAGAGAATGTAATGGGTACAGCTAAGTAGAAGGTAGCAAGAAATGACTCCTACAGTTCCTACCTGGTGCCTGGGAGCACATGGGGAGCCTGGAGGAAAGGCAGTTGTGTTGGTGACAAATTTACCCATGTATCTGTTCTTCCACTTGTTGATTCTTTAAGAAACAGATGCTAAATCTAAGGTCAGGAAGATTTCTTCTTAGGCTTTCTTCTCTGAGGTTTATAGTTTTAGCTCTTAAATTTAGGTCTGTGTCCCAGTTGGGGTTCATTTTCTGTTTCATCTGAGGGAACAGTCCACCTTCATTCAGTCACTTATAATTTTATGTATCTGCATGTGAAAGAAGGGACACAGTTTAGTCACTGTAGTACCTTACACTGTCACTTGTAGGGAATTGTCAATAGGTCCAAAAGAATCTTTACAATAAATAATCCTTGAAGCAATTCCCTAAGATCGTGAAGGAAGTTCAAAAAGAAGTTAAGTTGTGTTTCTGGAGAGGTGGAGCAGTATCCTTGTTAAGAGCACACACCACTCTCGGGAGGCCACAGGAGATATTGCAGGAGAATAGTGCTGCAGGGCTCCCTGATCTGTCTGCAAAACAAGCCATATTCAACCTTGGACATCTTCAAGGATTCCCAGAGACATCAAAGACATCAAATTTTGTAAAATTCAATCTTTTGGAGGATGTCTTCTAGGAAAGCTATGAAAAAATAGGCTTCTTCCCAAGTGCACTATTTTGAGAAGTATTTCTGAGCAGCTGAGTCAGGTCCTGGGTTGAAGGACAGAAAGTAGTGAAAATGGTGGATGTCTCCCAAGAAGCACAACTTGGTACAGTGGGAAAGTGTGGGGAATAACTGGTCTAAACCACAGCTCTGTATATCCAGTTGAAAGAAAACAGTAAATGAAAACAAGTCATATTTATGTATTCCTTTGCTTACATTAACCACAAAACATTTTAGAAAATTTGAAAATGATATCTCAGCATACCTGTATCCTTTTTTCCCAAGTTAGATGACATGAACCTATATTCCCACCTTACTTTTTAGGTATTAGGAGAACATGATATGATATATTGAACCCTTAATGACTCTCCAAAAATCCTGTTAGAACTAACAGATTAATTAAGTCAAGCTTAAGGACACAGATTCAATACACTAAAATGAGATTCATCTCTATACACAAATAACAAGCTATCCTTGAGAGAAATTAAGAAAATAATTTTTAATTGATAATCACTCAAAAAGAATAAAATATCTAGGAATTATTTCCACCCAGAGGTGAACGACCTGTATACTGAAAACTTAAATTATTAATGAAAGAATTTGAAGATGACAGAATGAAGTCCGAAGACATCCTATGCTAATGGATCCCAAGAATATATGTAATCGAAAGGTCCACACTGCATAAAGCAATCAAAACATTCAGTGCAAACCCCATGAACATTCAATGGTGTTTTCAGAAATAAAACCGATAATCCTGCAAAGTGAATAATACCACAGAAGGCCCTGAATAGCCAAAGCCATCTGCAGAAAGAACAAAACCAGAAGCATCATACTTTTTGAATTTGAACTGAATTAAAAAGCTAGAGAAATCAAAATTGTATGGTATTAACACACAGATGAATGGAACAGAGTGGAAAGGCAGGAAGAAACCCACATATATGTAGTCAATTAATTTGCAACCAAAGCTCCAAGAATATAAAATACAGAAGCAATAGTCTCCATAGTAAGTTGTGGAAACACTGGGCAACCTCAAGTAAAGAAATGCGACTGTATGTCTATTCAACCCCATCCACAACAGCAAAGCCAAATTGGGCAAAGACTTCAACAAAATAGCTATACCCATGAAATACCTAGATGAAAATTAGGCAGAATGTTATTTATTAACACCACAACCATTTTTTTTAACAAGCTCCATGACCAAAATTTGAACTCAAGATTCTGAGATAAAAAATCAGATGCTGTGCTAACTGAGCCAGCCAAGAATCTATTAAAACTATGGAGCACATATAGATCTATTTCTTTATCCCCCATTAACAAAATTTTTTTGGAAGAATGTTTCTTGAGACCCTTCTTGACACTGATTTTTGGATTTGACATCAGAAGCAAAGGCTACAATGAAAAATAAACAACTGGGACTACATCAAACTAAAAGCCTTCTTCAGAGCAAAGGAAATTTCCAATCGTCAACACATGGAAAAGACAACATACTGAGGAGGAGAAAATAATTGCACATTACCTAACTGATAAAGATTTCATATCCAAAATATTGAAGAACTCATACAACTTAACAAAAAAACAGATAGCAGTTACAAAAACAGCAGAGTTCAGAATATATATTTCTCCAAAGAAAATGCACAGAGGGCCAAAAATACATAAAGAGATGTTTGCCACCACTTATCACCAGAAAATGCAAATCATAGCCCAAAGAGATGCCACCTGACACCTGTCAGAATGGCTAGTATCCAAAGACCAGAAATAACAAGGGTTGGGCAAAATGTGAAGTAAAAGGAACTGTGCTCTGTTGGCAGGACTGTAAATGGGTGCAGCTACTATGGAGAACAGTGTCATGTTTTCTCAAAAAATTCAACATAGAGGCACCTGGCTTGCTCAGTCAGAAGAGTGAGTAACTTTTGATCCAGGGTCATGAGGTTGAGCCCACGCTGGGGGTAGAGAGTATGTAAAAAAAAAAAAAAAAGAAAGAAAAAAAAAAAGAAATTGGAAATAGAACAACCATTTCTTCCAACAATTCCCCTCTTATGTATTAGAATGAATCCAAGTTTTCTCTCTCTTAGATGAAGGTGTAGAGTTAGATGTGCTCCACTGTTTCATTCCAGCACTCTGCTCCTTTGAAGTAGACTGTGAAGGGCCCTGGCCACCAGGCTAAGGTTTAAAATCTCAGGTCAACTGCCCTCCAGCACTCTACTCAAGCCCTGAGATGTTAGCTCTCAGTCCATTCCCATTGTACCCACAGTTCTGTCTTTCTCCAATCTCTCAAGGCACAGCCCACCACCCTCTGGGATCTTGACATAGCTTGTTGTTTGGCTGACCCAAGACCTGTTGGGTCAGCACTGAGCCCAAAGCCATCTCCTGAACATCCTCCTACAAACATACCTGAGTCACAGAAACTTAACTAATTAGCAGAATGCTCAGAAGGGTCTCACAACCACAGGCCCCCAACCTGTATACTTGCTCATCAGGGAGCATCCCCCAGCCATTGCAGGCCAACTGCATCCAATATGCCATTAGGTGTTCTGTGCAAATTCCTTCCACTCTTGTCCCTCAACCTGCCTAGACTCTCACCAAGTGGTGAGAACAGGTTAAGTCACATGCACATGATCACCAACATCTTACTGGCTATAAGCCCTCTGCTACTCATGCAGATGTTTCCTTCCCAGCTCAGCAGTATCTGGAAGTGGACCCTCCCCCCCAAAAAAAGACACTCACTCCCTGTAAGTAGACTCAGTTATGGGGATCCATGCCCAGCTTGCTGGGCCCTGAGGTAGGAGTCAGCACTTAGTTCAGATGTGGAGCACTAGCCACCTGCTGCCCCTGGAACAGCCACTTTCTTCAACTCTGTATTGGATTTCTCTCCAATAGAGACTTCTATTTTGTCTGTCAATAGCTATGTTTCTGTGTGAAGCATGGAGTGGTGTGAATACTTGTTCCTCCATGAAGTATCAGGAACCCCTGACTCATAGATACAAATTCATTTCCTGTCCACTCTGCAGATCTGCCAAAGCATAGCTCCACCTCAGCCTATTTCCCTATTACCCACAGCAAGCTTCAATGCTCTGTTTTCTTATCCAGGTCCGATGTCCTTTTTCAGATCTGACCCTGAGGCTTACCATGGTCAATTAACTTGTCTGAGGTCATGTGGGTAGTAAATAGTAGAACACAAATTCCAACCCAGATCTCTTCAAGGAGCTCAGAGGCCTTCCCTCTAATGCAGGCCTTTCTCAGGCACCTCAAGGCCCTGTGTGATTCCCTTTCTCAGGCTACCTGTGAGAAGTATAATGAGAGGTTTGGGCTGACTCTCCCAAATGTAGCCCTGGTCATTGGCAAGGAAAGATCCTAAGTAGAAAGATGGATGTCAGGGTGCAGAGCAGGTCTGCAGGGCCAGTGAGACTGCAGCTGGGAGACAGGCTGAGAGTGCCACTGCAGTGGATTTCACCAGACCTGCCATCAGTAGCTCCCCATGGGCTGCTGGATCACATCCCCAGACAAGTGATGGTGAGCAGAGCCGTGAGAAGAAAATGTAGAGTCATTGAGGAAACCTGTTCCTATTTTAGTATATGTGCTGCTGAAGTGAGCACGGTCATTGAGGAAATCTGTCAGAACTAAAGGCAATCCTGAAGTGGCCTGTAGTTGGGAGAAGAGGGTAGGGCGACAAGAGGATGGGCTTGAAGAAGTCTTGTCAACTCTTCTGCTCTTTTCCAATCCCATACTCTGTGACAAATGCTGCCTAATATATTTCAGGTGCCAGTATGCTGCAGGGTGGCCATGTCAACTAGTGTGTAGGTCCAGATGGGCACCTTTAGTACATGCCCCCTGTGCCGCCTCTTCTACCCCCTCCCCCTTGCAAGGTGAGTACTACCTGAAGATGCTTGGTCTTTCCTCTGTAATTTCTTCCTAGGGCTTTAAAGTTGACTCCTTTTTCATAGGAGATGCGTAGCAGGTGGCAGTATGGAGGAGAGGTTAAGAGTGTCTTTGTGGTGCCTGGGGCCCTCTGCTCTGGGCTCAACCTCCCTTCTCTCTGAATTCATCAGGACTTCTTTCCTTCTCCAGTGCACAGTGCCAGTGACAGAGTAGCTGCTAACCCATGGAGAATATAAACACACATGCAAGGATTACTATACACCTGTGAAGTATGATGGCCACATAAGAAATGCAACAGAATGAACGTTACATATCATTTGAAATAGAATTATTGGGAGAGACAGACTCCAGAAAATTAATAAACACAATAAATCTGTCCTTCTGGATATAGGAAAATATCACTAGCAATAAGACCCAAGAAAACCAGAGCAAAGAGTCAAGTCAAGGGAGTTGAGGGAAATTGGAAGGGGAGGTGAACCATGAGAGACTATGGACTCTGAAAAACAATCTGAGGGTTTTGAAGGGGCAGGGGGTGGGAGGTTGGGGGAGCCAGGTGGTGGGTATTCAGGAGGGCACGTATTGCATGGAGCACTGGGTGTGGAGAAAAAACAATGAATTCTGTTACACTGAAAAGAAATAAAAAAATACTGCATATGAAAAATAGAATGGTTGAATTAGATTGCACAATAGATTGGGTAAATAATAGGGTAAACAGATCAAAGAGGTGTGCAATTGGTACTTTCTGTGGACATAACAGAAGTATGGACTTTGGAGCAGGCAAACTTATAGTAGGATCACTTGTGCAATTTCCTTACCAGAGAATTAAAGACCGAGATATGGTTGGGGTATATGGAGAAGTGGAAGCTGGGGCAGGATCCTGGCATAAACAGCAACAACAGAGCTTTTGTCATGCCCCCATGCCCTTTTTACCCCCTTCCTCACTGTCCCCACCACCCCCACCACTGCTAGCCCTAATGGACAGGGGAGGGATAATGAGAAGTAGAGGCTAGCAGCAGAGGGATACAACTGGCTGAGGAAGCCTCACATATAGGGTTTTCATGGAAATAAACAATGAGACCACTGTAGTCCCCTCCTCAGTTCTTCAGGTATGGCTCCCCACTGGCTGAGCCCACACAGCCAGAGAGCAATGCAGCCTATCAGGCCTTTCTATTTCCCACTTCCCCATCACAGAAGGAGTGGATGGGTGGAGAGTGTTCCTGGAGGGACAGACAGGAGGTAAGTGCTATGGGGGCGGTGTTGAGATTACTAGATTCCACTCTGATGCTTAAAGAAAAAGAAATTAAAGGCATTCATTAAAATAAGCTTCATAGGGACACCTGGCTGACTTATTCAGTGGAGTATACAACTCTTTACCCTGGGGTTGTGAGCTGGAGAAACACATTAGGTGTAGAGATTAAGAAAAAAAAATCTTATATAGAAGGGGCAAACCTAAAAGCCAACTCTCAGTTATAGAGAACAAACAAAATTATAGAGAATAAGCTCACCATTATAGATGGTGACCAGAGGAGAGGTGGGTCATGGGATGATGGGGATTAAAGAGGGCATTTGTTTGATGATCACAGGGTGCTGTATTGAAGTGTTGAATATATTGTATACCTGAAACTAATATTAGGCTGCATTTTCAGTTACCAGAATTTCAATAAACTCACACAAGACAAAAAAAAAAAAGTCAACATAAAGGTATCAAGGAAGAAGAAAGAGAGCAGGGATCTAGAAGGCCAAATTCTGTGAGAAACCCTGCACTTGAAGTAAAATCAGAATGTCTGATTCCCAAAATTGTTTTTGCTGCAAGGATATTCTTAGAGCTCATAACTGGGCTTCAACAGACATTGCAAAGGCCACAGAAAGGTGGCTGTATTAGTGAGGGTTCTCCAGAGAACCAACTGGATGTCTGCATGGAAATATATGGGATCTATATCTATGCCTACATCTATATATCTATCTATCTATATCTATATCTATATCTATATCTATATCTATATCTATATCTATCTATAGAGAGAAAGAGTTTTATTTTAAGGAATTGGCTCATGATTATGGAGAGTAGCAATCCAAAATCTACAGGGTGGGCTGGTAGGCTCAGACCCTGGAACAGCTAATATTGCAATTCAAGGCTATGTTAATCAAATTTTTCATTTTCTGTTTTTTATGGTGTCTAGACATTTTACTGGAGGTAAGGAGAGGGTAAGGAGGCAAGAAGAAGCTGCTCTAGTCATGGAGATAATAATCAGCTGGTAACATACCTTTATATACAAACCAACCAGTACCAAGGCCATACCCTCAACACTTCCTTTATCTCACTCTCACACACCACAAATAGTCCTTTCACTCTAAATCACTGCAAAGATAGGTGTCTGTGGACTCAGAGAAACAATCTGAGGGTTTTGAAGGGGCGGGGGTGGGAGGTTGGGGGAACCAGGTGGTGGGTATTAGAGAGGGCACAGATTTCATGGAGCACTGGGTGTGGGTGTGGTGCAAAAACAATGAATACTGTTATGCTGAAAAGAAATTAAAAAAAAAAAAAAAGATAGGTGTCAGACAACTGAAAACCACCCTTATAGCCTAGAGTTGGTTGCCATCATTCAAACTGGCCAGTCCTAGACTGTTTCCCCTGCTCTGCCTTGCTTTGGGCTATGCTTTCACTTGACTCCTACTTCTGTCCCCTGATCAAGTTGGTGTTTCATCACCTGTGTGAAGTGGCACGCCCCCTCTTCTGGGGAAATGCTAATAACAAAAGTACCTCAATGCCATTTGTGTCTTTGTGTCATCACACAGTCACCTCCATAAGTTAAAATGTCACAGGCATTTTTTTAAAGATTTTATTTATTTATTTGACGGAGAGAGAAATCACAAGTAGGCGGAGAGGCAGGCAGAGAGAGGGGGAAGCAGGCTCCCTGACGAGCAGAGAGCCCGATGTAGGGACCCTGAGTTCATGACCTGAGCTGAAGGCAGAGTCTTAACCCACTGAGCAAGCTAGACGCCCGCCCCCAAATCCCACAGGTATTTTAACTAATAACAAATGTTATTAGTCTGGAGACCTAAGAAGAGAAAATATTGCAGTTCAAGTTTGGAGTGGTCTGCTGGCATAATAACCTTCTTCCTCTGGGACACTTAGTCTTTTGTTCTAGTTAGGCCTTTGACTGAGGAGGCGAGGCCCACTCACATTAGGGAAACGACGTATGCTTTACTCAAAATCCACTGTTTTAAGTATTAATCACATCCAAACAACACTCTCTCACAGAAATACCTGGAATAATGCTGGACAAAATATCTGGACACTGTGAGGCAAACCAAGTCGATATATAAAATTAACTATCAGAAGAATTTTATGGGAAATCTGCACATATTACTTTAGGACCCCAAGGAGCCTGACAAGGTAAGACACACTGTTCTCCTCAAACTCAGGAGCCTGCAGGGAAGGAGTGGAAAGGAGAAAGTGAAGGAACAGGTCGATGCAGTTTGACTAGCTACAGGTCTGTCAACCAACAACAAGTTATGAATGTCGTTGGAGGTGTTTTGTGACTAGTAGGGCTCCAGCCTCCTGGCAGACATAAATACTGAGCTGCTCTAAAGGAGGGTACAGTCATTCTTGATATAAGGAAATCATTGTAGTAGTTTTGCTAAGAATAAAAACCAGCATATGGTCCAACAGAACCAACCATGAAAGGAAAT
This sequence comes from Lutra lutra, assembly GCF_902655055.1. Lineage (NCBI taxonomy): Eukaryota > Metazoa > Chordata > Mammalia > Carnivora > Mustelidae > Lutra > Lutra lutra. Next base: position 116,850,345 of record NC_062280.1, on the reverse strand, counting down.
AAAGCTCATGAAATAAGAAGTAGAAGATATAAGAGAGAGCAGAAATGGACAAGAATTTCAGATATAATCAGGGTCATAGAAAAGCCACAACCTTCTATTAATCTGTAAGTGTTAAGCATGAGTCTTTAGAGAATAAGCATATGTCTTCAACAGCTTCTAGTTATGGTGCCATTAGACTTGCCCAATTCAAGGCTGCCAAAACCAATATGTAAAAAAATTCAGTACAAGGTTACCAAAACCCAATCTGTAAAAAAAATGCAGTACTTGCAAAGCTCAATAAAGTGAAGTACAATAAAATGAGGTATGCCTATATGCCACTTCCTAAATGTAGTCTGCACATAGTATCCTCCTTCCAAAGAGTACACGATAGAAGGTGGGGTGGTAGAAGTGTGTATAGAAGGCGATAGAAGGTGTAAACTTAAAGAAATCTTACAAACAGTACCTCAGCCAAGTCCTCAAGGTTAAAATTGATAGACATATCATGCTGATAGTATGTATCCTTAGTATGACATGATGAAAATAGAACTTCACCTGAGTGGTCTTCATTCCCAAAACCCAATTCCTCAGAGAAAAGTCAGATAAATCACAGTAGAGTGGCATTTTACAAAATTCCTGACCAGTATTCCTCAAAACTGTCAAGGCCACGATCTGAGAATTTTGAAGGGGTGGGGGGTGGGAGGTTGGGGGCACCAGGTGGTGGGTATTGTAGAGGGCACGGATTGCATGGAGCACTGGGTGTGGTGCAAAAATAATGAATACTGTTATGCTGAAAAAATAAAAAAATTAAAAATTAAAAAAAAAAAAAACTGTCAAGGCCATCAAAAGGAAAGTCTAAGAAACCGCCACAGAAAGAGACACTTAAGCAGACAACTTAATGTACATAATGTGGTGCCTGAATGACATCCCAGAATAGAAAAAAGACATGAAGGGAAAACTGAAGAAATCCAAATCAAGTAGGTACTTCGGTTAATAATATATCAACCTTGGTTCATAATTGTGACACATATGCCATAATAATAATAATGTTAGAATTTAATATCAGAGGAACTGAGATTGTTAGAATTTAACATCAGAGAAATCTTTGTAATTTTTTCAGAAACCCAAAACTATTCTAAACCTTGAAATATATTTATAAAGTTGTTAACCTGATATGAAAATTTAAATGGAAATGAACCCAGAAGAGCCAAAACAATTTGAAAAGGCAGAACAAAATTGAAGGACTTAACCTCCTTGAATTCAAAACTTACTTTAAATCTACATTAGTTAAACCAGGTAGTATTGACATAAAGACAGACATAGAGATCAATGGCACAGAGCTGATTTTTTGTAAAGTTGGGAATGCATTATAGGAGAGTCTTTTCAGCAGTTAGTGCTAGAAAAGTTGGATATCAATTTATCAATATGCAAAAACAAAGAAAAAACAACACCATACGAACATATAAAATAAATTACCTTGAAATGGACCATAGATCTAAATTTAAGAGGTAAAGCTATACAAGTATTGTAAGAATATATTAGAGGTAATTTTTATAATCTTAGATTAGGGACAGAGATGGGTATAGGGAAGTTCAGGACTAAGAGATCTTTTGTGTTTCATATTTCCTTGTTAATCGGAAATAGAAACACTCCACTAACCACTGGTCCTATTCAGAATATGTTACGAGAGATCCAGCATGAGTACCAGCAGATTGGATTGGATGCTAATCTTTGATCCTAGCAGAATATCATTCTAGCCACCATCTCAAACAATAGCTCATATGTCTATTCCGGTGTTCATAATTCTGGAACGAGTATAAATTTCAATATCCTTTCAGCCAGTACTTGAGTAAAGAGCAGGAGGGTGAGAAAAGGAAGAGAACCATATAGTTGACCTGTCTTCAAATGTTGACTGAAACCAAAAGCAAGGGTTTGGGAGAGGATATGAGGGTTAGAGGAGAGGCAAAAGACATTAAAACACCTCATTTATTCTGCCAAAGTGTGAGTTAAATTCATAAAATGTATCTTAAGTGTTTTTAGACATTTCATTCTTTCATTCATCCATATGCCAATGCTCTGCATGAACAGGAGGGGCAATATAAAAATGAGCAAATTCAATTAAAGAAAAGTGCAAGAAGCGTTCTTAAATCAGAATTCCAATTCTGTCCCTTGAGGTGACAATGTTTATCTCTTTGCTGGCATCCTTCAGCTTTTAGATCTTCTGCCATCTCCTGAACATTATTCAGAATTTTTTTTTCTTACTGTATAGTGAATTTCAAACACTGGTATACCTATGGTAACCAAACTTCATTGTGGAATTGGTAAATGAAATGTTGGTTGTACATTCTGACCACATCTTTAAGTGGGCTCTTCTGATAAGCCTGATGTTATACTGTGATTATTCCAGTTCCCCTCATCTAAGGTTGCCTGTCCTCTGGCTGGGGACTAGTATAGTGTGATTAATTGACATGACTTATGGCGTATTTACTTTCTAAGAAATCCCAGTGGTGTCAATTAGAAGGCAGATGCCAGTTTTCTCTTCTTTTTTCTCTTATTTCTCTTCTCATCTTCATTTATCTTCTTCTCAGCACTTACGTTTAACAGGCGTTATCAATGTTAGCAACAGAGTGGATTCTTGGAGAGGTTAATGGATTTGGTGGTAGAGTAACTTTAATTTTGTACACTCAGTGAAAGCATCTATTCCTTTCTTTTTTATTTAGTGAGATTTTAAAAATAATTGTGGTTCGGTTTAAAGAAAAAAAAGATGCCTTTTTTGTTGTTGTTAAGCAACAGGTGGGTAATAAAGAGGTGAAATGAAACAAATAGTTTTATTTTTTGTAATCTCATTTTTTGATATATATAAATTACTCTTAGGGAGAGAAAGATTGTGAAGTCTGCCACATCTTATTCTTCTATACTTCATCTTGTCTTTGCTTTGTAGCTTCATCCTATGCTTGGTACCTTCAATCTATCAATCTTCAGTATCCAAATAAATAAATAACCAAAGATTCTGGCATGTATAAGTTCTGGATATTATATTTCAAATGAGTTTTTTTTAAATAGGAGCTTAGTTTGAAATATATTAAGTGTGACTTAGTTGGAAAAAATATAGTAATTTGAACATTTTTTTGAAAAGTGAATAGTTACTGTTGTTGGTCAATGGCAAATCTACTTTTAGTAGATATCCAAATTCTTACTGTACAAATCTCTCTTTAATATTCTAGAAAGAAAATAACTGAGAAAGTAATAGATGGATGCCTTAGTGGAGAGCCCTTGATATCAGGGCCACTCCTAATGGGAGCGTTTATTTTTTATTATTAACATATCATCTATTACTTGTTTCAGGGGTACAGATATGTGATTCATCAGAATTACATAACACCCAGCGCTCATCACAATACATATCCTCCCCAACGTCCATCACCCAGCCATCCTTTCCCCACCTTCCCATCCAGCAACCCTCAGTTTGTTTCCTGAGATTAGGTGTCTCTTATGGTTTGTCTTCCTCTCTAGTTTCATCTTGTGCCTTTTTTTTTCTCTTCTTCCCCTCTGGTCCACTGCCTTTTTTCTGAAATTCCCCATTATCAGTGAGATTATATGATAATTGTCTTTCTATGATGGACTCATTTTGCTTAGCATAATGCCCTCTCGTTCCACCCACTGTCATTGCAAATGGCAAGACTTCATTTTTTTTGATGGATGGGTAGTATTCCATTGCATACACATGCCACATCTTCTTTATCCATTCATCTGTCAATGGACATCTGGGCTCTCTCCATAGTTTGGCTATTGTGGACATTGCTGTTAGAAGTAGAAATAAAAGGCATCTGAATCAGCAAAGAAGAAGTCAAACCCTCACTCTTTGCAGATGATAGGATACCTCATGTGAAAAACCAAAAAGGCACCATCCCAAAACTGTTAGAACTCATACAGGAATTCAGTAAAGTGTCAGGATTAAAGAAAAATCAATGCACAGAAATCAATTGCATTTCTATACACCAAAAATGAGACAGAAGAAAGAGAAATTAAGGTATGACTATCATTTTTAATTGCATCCAAAAGCATAAGTCCCCTGAAATAAATTTAACCAAAGAGACAATGGGTCGATACTCAGAAAACTACAGAACACTTAAGAAAGAAATTGTTGAAGACACAAAGATATGGAAAAACATCCCAAGCTCATGGATTGGAAGAACAAATATTGCTAAAATGTCAATGCTACCTAGAGCTATCTACACGGTCAATGCAGTCCCTATCAAAATACCATTAACTTTTTTCACAGAACTGGAATAAATAATCCGCAAATTTGCACGGAACTAGAAAAGACCTCAAATAGCCAAAGGTGTGTTGAAAAAGAAAATCAAAGCTGGTGGCATCATGGATTTCAAGCTCTATTACAATGCTATAATAATCAAGACAGTATGATACCAGAACAAAAGCAGACATATATGTCAATGGTACAGAATACAGAGCTCAGAAATGGTGAGGGTCTTAGAAAAGGGTGAAGCAAACTTTGAAAAATTATGAAAGAATATCCAATGGAAAAAAGACAGTTTCTTCAACAAATGGTTTTGGGAAAATCAAACAACCACATGTAGAAGAATGAAACTGGAGCATTTCCTTACACCACAAACAAAAATAGACTCAAAATCGATGAAAGACCTCATGTGAGACAGGATTTCATCAAAATCCTTGAGGTGAACACAGGCAGCAACCTCTTCGAACTTTGCCCCAACAACTTCTTGTTAGATGCATCGCCAAAGGCCAGGGAAACAAAAGCAAAAATGAAGTATTGGAACCTCATCAAGATAAGAAGCTTTTGCACAACAAAGGAAGTAGACAGACAAGACAATGGACAGAAATAGAGAAGATATTTGATAATAACATATCAGATAAATGCCTAGTACAAAATCCATAAAGAACTTATCAAACTCAAAACCCAAGGAACAAATAATCCACTCAAGAAATGGGCGGAAGACATGAACAGATATTTCTGCAAAGAAGCCATCCAAATGGCTAATAGACACATAGAAAAGTGCACAATATCTCTGGGCATCAGGGAAATACAAATCAAAACCAAAGTGAGATACCACCTCATACCAGTCAGAATGCATAAAATTAAGTCAGAAAATAATAGATATTGTTGAGGATGCAGAAAAAGGGGAACCCTCCCACACTGTTGGTGGGAATTCAAGCTAGTGCAGCCACCCTGGGAGACAGTTTGGAGGTTCCTCAAAAAGTTGAAAATAGAGCTACCCTACAGCCCAGCAATTGCACTCCTGGGTATTTATTGCAAAGATACAAATGTAGTGATACGAAGGGGCATGTATACCCAATGTTTATAGCAGCAATGTCCACAATAACCAAACTATGAAAGGAGCCTAGCTGTCCATCAACAGATGCGTGGATAAAGAAAATGTGGTCTGTATATACAATGGAATATTATCAGCCACCAAAACCCCCAAATCTTGCCATTTGCAATGACATGTATGGAACTAAAGGGTATTATGCTAAATGAAATAAGTCAATCAGAAATAGACAACTATCATATGATCACACTGAAATGAAGAATTTAAGAAACAAGATAGAGGATCATTTAGGAAGGGAGGGAAAATGAAACAAGACAAAACCAGAGAGGAAGACAAACCACAAGACAGTCCTAAACTCAGGAAGCAAACTGAGGGTTGCTGGAGTGGAGGAGGGTGAGAGGGGTGTTGTTTCAGGGTGATGGCTATTGGGGAGGGTATATGCTATGGTGAGCTCTGGAATTGTGTAAGACGGATGAGTCACAGACCTGTACCCTACAACAAATAATAGATTATATGTGAATATAAAAAAAAGAAAGTAATCAAATATCATGATCTTTGGGGGAAAAGGCACCAACATCATCACACTACTAAGATAATTCATTGGGGAAAAAAGAAAAGATGTACTTAAATTCAATCATAAAAGACAATGGTGGGACTTTAAGACACTGGAACCTCAAAATATCTTTATTTAATTTTCTATTTTCATGTTGTTTCTATTTTTCACTTTTTAAAAATGATTTTAGTTATTATTTGTTTATTTACTTACTTATTTATGTGAGAAGAGTGCACATGGACAGGGGAAGGAGAAGTGGGAGAGGGAGGAAAAGACTCCATGCTGTGCTCAAAGCTTGACATGGAGCTCAATCCTAGGACCCCAAAATCATGATCTGAGCTGAAATTAAGAGTCTGTAGCTCAATTCACTGAGCCACCCAGGCAGCCCTTCATTTTTTACTGGAAATGTAAACTAAAATCAAACTTATTTTAAAGTTTAAGATACTTTTGTATCGAGGGTGCAGTCAAGATGGTGGAGAAGTAGCAGGCTGAGACGACATCAGGTAGCAGGAGATCAGCTAGAAAGGTTACCTAAACATTGCGACCACCTACAAATCCAATGGGAAATCGAAGAAAAGAGCAACAATTCTAGAAACAGAAAATCGACCACTTTCTGAAAGGTAGGACCTGTGGAGAAGCGAGTCCGAAGCAACAGGAAGATAGACCGCGGGGGGAGGGGCAAACTCCCGGCAAGCAGTGGAGCAACGGAGCACAACATCAGGACTTTTAAAAGTCTGCTCCACCGAGGGACATGCTCCAGAGGCTAAACCGGGGTGAAGCCCACGTGGGGTCAGCATAAGCCCAGGTCCTGTGGGATCACAGAAGGACCAGGGGTGTCTGAGCGTCTCAGAGCTCACAGGTATTAGAGCGGAGAAGCCAGCTACAGTGACAGAGATGAGGAGTGAGTTCTCAGCTAGGGGTTACCTTGAACTGGTAGCAGGCTGGGTGAGCTCAGAGCATGGCCAGAGGCCATGGAGAAGGAAGCGCATTTCTCCAGACACGAGTGACTTGGCGCTTTTCCCCAGGTGCAAGCGACCAGGCACTTTTCACCAAAAGCGACCAGAGGCCAGGGAAACGGGAGCTTTTCTCTGAGGGCGCACTGAGGAGTGGGACCCCGAGCTCCTCTGGCCAGAGATCAGGAGGCCACCATTAGCATTCCCATCCTCTGGAACCCTACGGAAACCGTTCCGGCAACAAAAGCTCCCAAAAGCAAAACCGGAGTGCATTACTTAGCCTGGCTCCTGATAAGGGCGGGGCAATTCCGCCTCGGGCAAAGACACTTAAGAATCACTAAAACAGGCCCGTCCCCCATATCAACAAGAAACCCAGTCAAGACCAGCTTCACGTGCCAAGGAGAACAGCAGAATTCCAGAGGAAGAGAAAGCAAAGCAAGGAATTCATGGCTTTCTCCCCATGATTCTTTAGACTTGCAGTTAATTTTTTTTCTTTTTTCTTCTGCTAATTTTTTTTAACTTTTATCCTTTCCTCTTTTAACTTTTTTTCTTTTTAAACTAGTTTAACAATACCTTACCAATAATAATAATAATAATAATAATAATAATCCTTTTTTGCAACTTCATTATTATAGTCATATTTTATCCTCCATTGTATCTAACTATATTTTTTGTATATACATATATTTTCTTTTTGAAATATTTTTCTTTATTTGTTTTCTTTTCTTATTTTTTTTTCTTTTTGTTTTCTTTTTCTTGTTTATCCCCTTTCTCCCTCCCACAATTTGGGGTCTCTTGTGATTTGGTTAAAGCACATTTCCCTGGGGTCTTTGCCACCCTTTTAACATTTTATTTGCTCCTTTATATATTCTTATCTGGACAAAATGACAAGGCGGAAAAACTCACCACAAAAAGAAGAACAAGAAGCAGTACCGAAGGCTAGGGACCTAATCAATACGAGCATTGGTAATATGACAGATCTAGAGTACAGAATGACAATTCTCAAGGTTCAAAAAAGGCATGGAAGATATTAGAAAAACCCTCTCTGGAGAGATAAAAGCCCTTTCTGGAGAAATAAAGGAATCTAACTAAATTGAAGTAAAAAAAACTATTAATGAGGTGCAATAAAAAATGGAAGTTCTTGCTGCTCAGATAATGAAGCAGAAGAAAGAATTAGTGACATAGAAGGCCAAATGACAGAGAATAATGAAACTGAGCAAAAGACAAACAAATACTGGACCATGAGGAGAGAATTCGAGAGATAAGGGACACCATAAGACGACACAACATTAGAATAAGTGGGATTCCAGAAGATGAGGAAAGAGAGAGGGGAGCAGAAGGTATATTGCAGAGTATTATTGGAGAAAATTTCCCTAATATGGCAAAAGGAACAAACATCAAAATCCAGGAGGTGCAAAGAATGCCCCTCAAAATCAATAAAAATAAGTCCACACCCCGTCAACTGATAGTAAAATTTACAAGTCTTAGTGACAAAGAGAAAATCCTGAAAGCAGCCAGGGAAAAGAAGTTTGTAACATACAAGGGTAAAAACATTAGATTGGCAGTAGACTTATCCACAGAGAACTGGCAGGACAGAGAGAACTGGCATGATAGATTCAGAGTACTAAACGAGAAAAACATGAAGCCAAGAATACTATATCCACCTAGGCTATCATTGAAAATAGAAGGAGAGATAAAAAGCTTCCAGGACAAACAAAAACTGAAAGAATTTGCAAACACCAAACCATCTCTACAGGAAATATTGAAAGGGGTCCTCTAAGCAAAGAGGGACTCTAAAAGTAGTAGATCAGAAAAGAAGAGAGACAATATACAGTAACAGAAACCCTAAAGGCAATACAATGGCATTAAATTCATATCTCTCAATAGTTACCATGAATGTTAATGGGCTAAATGCCCCAATCAAAAGACACAGGGTATCAGAATGGATAAAAAAACAAAACCCATCCATATGCTGGCTACAAGAAACTCATTTTAGACCTGAAGGCACCCCCAGATTTAAAGTGAGGGGGTGGAAAACAATGTACCATGCTAATGGACATCAGAAGAAAGCTGGGGTGGCAATCCTTATATCAGATCAAATGGATTTTAAGCTGAAGACTATAATGAGAGATGAGGAAGAACACTATATCATATTCAAAGGGTCTGTCCAATAAGAAGACCTAACAATTTTAAATGTCTATGCCCCTAACATGGGAGCATCCAACTATATAAACCAATTAATATCAAAATCAAAGAAACACATTGACAATAATCGAATAGTAGTAGGGGACTTTAACACTCCCCTCACTGAAATGGACAGATCATCCAAGCAAAACATCAACAGGGAAATAAAGGTCTTGAATAACACACTGGACCAGAAGGACATCAGAGATATACAGAACATTCCATCCCAAGGCAACAGAATACATATTCTTCTCCAGTGCACATGGAACATTCTCCAGAATAGCTCACATCCAGGGTCATAAATCAGGTATCAACCGGTATCAAAAGATTGGGATCATTCCCTGCATATTTTCAGACCACAATGCTCTGAAGCTAGAACTCAATCACAAGAGGAAAGTTGGAAAGAACGCAAATACATGGACACTAAAGAGCATCTTTCTAAAGAATGAATGGGTCAACCAGGAAATTAAAGAAGAATTAAAAAATTCATGGAAACAAATGATAATGAAAACACAATGGCTCAAAATCTGTGGGACACAACATAGGCAGTCCGGAGAGGAAAATATATAGCGGTACAACCTTTTCTCAAGAAACAAAAAAGGTCTCAAGTACAGAACCTAACCCTACACTTAAAGGAGCTGGAGAAAGAACAACAAAAACCGCCTAAACCCAGCAGTAGAAGAGAAATCATAAAAATCAGAGCAGAAATCAATGACATAGAAACCAGAAAAACAATAGAACAAATCAACAAAACTAGGAGCTGGTTCTTCAAAAGAATTAATAAGATTGATAAGCCCCTGGCCAAACTTATCAAAGAGAAAAGAGAAAGAACCCAAATAAATAAAATCATGAATGAAAGAGGAGAGATCACAACCAACACCAAAGAAATACAAACAATTATAAGAACATACTATGAGCAACTCTACGCCAACAAATTCAACAATCTGGAAGAAATGGATACATTTCTAGAAACATATAAACTACCACAATTGAACCAGGAAGAAATAGAAAACCTGAACAGACCCATAACCAGTAAGGAGATTGAAACAGTCATCAAAATCTCCAAACAAACAAAAGCCCAGGGCCAGACGGCTTCCCAGGGGAATTCTACCAAACATTGAAAGAACTAATTCCTATTCTCCTGAAACTGTTCCAAAAAAACAGAAATGGAAGGAAAACTTCCAAACTCATTTAAAGAGGCCAGCATCACCTTGATCCCAAAACCAGACAAGGATCCCACCAAAAAAGAAAATTATAAACCAATATCCTTGATGAACACAGATGTGAAACTTCTCACCAAAATACTAGCCAATAGGATCCAACAGTACATTAAAAGGATTATTCACCACAACCAAGTGGGATTTATTCCAGGGCTGCAAGCTTGGTTCAACATCCACAAATCAATCAATGTGATACATTAGTAAAAGAAAGAACAAGAACCATATGATACTCACAAGATGCTGAAAAAGCTTATGACAAAGTGCAGCATCCCTTCCTAATTAAAACTCTTCAAAGTATAGGCATAGAGGGCACATACCTTAATATCATCAAAGTGATTTATGAAAAACACATTGCAAATATCATTCTCAATGGAGAAAAACCCTGAAAGCTTTTCTGCTAAGGTCAGGAACACGGCAGGGATGTCAATTATCACCACTGCTATTCAACATAGTACTAGAAGTCCTAGCCTCAGCAGACAACAAAAAGAAATTAAAGGCATCCAAATCGGCAAAGAAGAAGTCAAACTATCACTCTTTGCAGATGATATGATACTATATGTGGAAAACCCAAAAGACTCCACTCCAAAACTGCTAGAACTTGTACAGAAATTCAGTAAAGTGTCAGGATATAAAGTCAATGCACAGAAATCAGTTGCATTTCTTTACACCAACAACAAGACAGAAGAAAGAGAAATTAAGGAGTTAATCCCATTTACAATTGCACCCCAAACCATAAGATACCTAGGAATAAACCTAACCAAAGAGGCAAAGAATCTATACTTAGAAAACTATAAAGTACTCATGAAAGAAATTGAGGAAGACACAAAGAAATGGAAAAATGTTCCATGCTCATGGATTGGAAGAACAAATATTGTGAAAATGTCTATTCTACCTAAAGCAATCTACACATTTAATGCAATCCCTACCAAAATCCCATCCATTTTTTTTCAAAGAAATGGAACAAATAATCCTAAAATTTATATGTAATCAGAAAAGACCTCGAATAGCCAAAGGAATATTGAAAAAGAAAGCCAAAGTTGGTGGCATCACAATTCCAGACTTCAAGCTCTATTACAAAACTGTCATCATCAAGATAGTATGGTATTGGCACAAAACCAGACACATAGATCAATGGAACAGAATAGAGAGCCCAGAAATAGATCCTCAAGTCTATGATCAATTAATCTTTGACAAAGCAGGAAAGAATGTCCAATGGAAAAAAGACAGCCTCTTCAAGAAATGGTCCTGCGAAAATTGAACAGCCACATGCAGAAAAATGGAATCGGACCACTTCTTTACACCACACACGAAAATAGACTCAAAATGGATGAAGGACCTCAATGTGAGAAAGGAATCCATCAAAATCCTCGAGGAGAACACAGACAGCAACATCTTTGACTTCAGCCACAGCAACTTCTTCCTAGGAACATCGCCAAAGGCAAGGAAAGCAAGGGCAAAAATGAACTATTGGGATTTCATCAAGATCAAAAGCTTTTGCATAGCAAAGGAAACAGTTAACAAAACCAAAAGACAACTGACAGATTTGGAGAAGATATTTGCAAACGACACATCAGATAAAGGGCTAGTATAAAAAATCTATGAAGAGCTTAGCAAACTCAGCACCCAAAGAACAAATAATCCAATCAAAAATGGGCAGAGGAAATGAACAGACATTTCTGCAAAGAAGACATTCAGATGGCCAACAGACACATGAAAAAATGCTCCACATCTCTCGGCATCAGGAAATACAAATCAAAACCACAATGAGATACCATCTCACACCAGTCAGAATGGCTAAAATTAACAAGTCAGGAAATGACAGATGCTGGCAAGGATGCGGAGAGAGGGGAACCCTCCTACACTGCTGGTGGGAATGCAAGCTGGTGCCGCCACTCTGGAAAACAGTGTGAAGGTTCCTCAAAAAACTGAAAATAGAGCTGCCCTATGACCCAGCGATTGCACTGCTGGGTATATATCCTAAAGATGCAAACATGGTGCTCTGAAGGGGCACGTGCACCCGAATGTTTATGGCAGCAATGTCCACAATAGACAAAGTATGGAAAGAACCTAAATGTCCATCAACAGATGAATGGATAAAGAAGATGTGGTATATATACACAATGGAATACTATGTGGCAATCAAAAGAAATGAAATCTTGCCATTTGCAATGATGTGGATGGAACTAGAGGTTATTATGCTTAGCGAAGTGAGTCAGTTGGAGAAAGACAACTATCATATGATCTCCCTAATATGAAGAAGTGGAGATGCAACATGGGAGGTTTGGGGGGGTAGGAAAAGAAAAAATGAAAGAAGATGGGATTGGGAGGGAGACAAACCATAAAAGACTCGATCTCAAAAAACAGACTGATTGTTGCTGGGGGGAGTGGGGACAGGTTGGGGTGGTGGGGATATGGACATTGGGGAGGGTATGTGTTATGATGAGTACTGTGAAATGTGTAAACCTGGCAAGTCATAGACCTGTACCCCTGGGGATAAAAACACATTATATGTTTATTTAAAAATTTAAAAATAAAAATTAAAAAAAAGATACTTTGGTATCTTGCTACATATGAAATATAAATATAATTATTTTAGCAATAGGCCATGTGACTAAATTTGCTTAAAATGGGCATATTTCTTTCAATGGACTACTTCCAAATTGCATTATGATCCTGGAAGTATAATTTCAAAACTTTCAGTTTACATGGAAGTACATTTAGAGAGTGGTCTCTTCCAAACTATTGCCTCTGGTAGACATTGTCTTTTCTCCATATTGACATATATATTACTTAAAATAGTCTCTCTTTTACATGAACATTCTCATGTGAATTTTACATTCAAGTCTTAGGCAGTGAATAGCCAATAAGTTACTTGCTTTCAAAATTAAAATAATAAGCCAAATATAAATGATTAACTTATCTTAAGAATTAAGATGAAATACAATGTTACAGATTTTGCTGACAGAAGAAACTTTATAATAGGCATAGAGAGAGAAGAGGAAATTTGAACAGTTTTTGCAAATCAAGGTACAGAGTAAGTGGCAAATAGAAATCCAGGGAGAAAATAACCAGTTAAACTTGGTCATTTAGAAGAAATCTTGTGATAGTGTTTTATTTTATTTTTTAAAGGTTTTATTTATTTATTTGACAGAGACAGAGTGACAGAGGGAACACAGCAGGAGGAGTGGGAGAGGGAGAAGCAGACTTCCTGCCAAGCAGGGAGCCCGATGTGGAGATTGATCCCAGGACCCTGAGATCATGACCTGAGCCAAAAGAGACGGTTAAGGACTGAGACACCCAGGCACCCTCTGATAGCATTTTAAATTCATATGGGTAAGGATTAAAGTGGGCCACAGGTGAGGCTGTTGCTTGTGACTTGTCTGTATGGAAAAGCATAGCTTCCCACCCTGTTAAAGAACAAAAATAAGAAAAAGAAAAACGAAAATTCCTAAAAGTGCTCAGAAATCAAATCTAAGGACTGGGGGAATTGTTATACCAAACACTTTTTTCTATTCTGCCAGATAAGAGGAATTTAAATGATCTAGTTCAAGGAAGGAAAGGATTAAAAGTATACAAATTATTTTTTCTACTTCATCACAAAAATAGTCTCCTCCTCTTTCTGGATTTTGTTTTGGATATTTCCTTTTAATACTGAGGTACATATTACATATTTTGATAGGTCATCAATAATTTGAACAAAGAAAATCATAAATTAGATTTTACTGTACTCCAAAGATGCTCAAGAGACCCATGGTTTGCAAGAGAGCATCAGGTTTGTTTTTTGTTTTTTGTTTTTTAATGTTCAGTTATTCCCTCTATAGTACATCATTAGTTTTTGATGTAATGTTAAGTGATTCGTTATTTGCTTCTAACACCCAATGCTCATCACAACATGTGCCCTCCTTAATACATCACCCTGTTACCCCTTCCCCCAGCCTCCTCCCCTCTGAAACTCTTAGTTTATTTCCCAGGGTCCAGAGTCCTCATGGTTCCTCACTCTCTCTGATTTCTCCTCCTTCATTTTTCCCTTCTCCTAATGTCCTCCATGCTATTCCTGACATTTCACATGTGAATGAAACCATATAATTGTCTTTTCCTGCTTGACTTACTTTACTTAGCTTAATCCCCCCCAGTTCCATCCATGTTGATGCAAATGATGGGTATTCATCCTTTCTGATGGCTGAATAATATTCCATTGTATGTATGCACCACATCTGCTTTATTCATTGGTCTGTTGAAGGGTATCTGGGCTCCTTCCATAGTTTGACTGTTGTGAACATTTCTGCTATGAACATTAGGGTGCACGTGCCCTTTCTTCTCACTACATCTGTATCTTTGTGGTAAGGACCTTGTAGTGTGATAGCATCAGGTTTTTTCATCAAAATAGTAATATATGTCTGTGTTTGATCCTGGCAGCAAATTCACATTGTTTCCTGATTAAGAAATGTAGGTTTATCTACATATTGTTAAAAATTTGTTCTTAGTCTAGTGGGCCCATGGGATATAGAGCGATGGCTGCATTACTTGTATATTGGAAAAGGTTGATATTTTCTTGATGTGGGTCCTTGTACATTCTCTCAGAAAACTGTAGCTCGGTGGCATAGGATGACCTGTAAATATTAAAATTATGTTCATTTATAGCATGGGAAGGATTGATGAAAGGTAGTTTTGAATGCTGCTTGGATTTGGAAAACATATACGAAGACAATGAAAAAGACTTTAGTTTTGTAATGGAATATCCAGTCTATTTTCAGGGAGTAGAAAGAAACTTAACAAGATTCTGTATTTTCAGGGACGCCTGGGTGGCTCAGTTGGTTAAGCGGCTGCCTTCGGCTCAGGTCATGATCCCAGCGTCCTGGGATCGAGTCCCACATCGGGCTCCTTGCTTGGCGGGGAGCCTGCTTCTCCCTCTGCCTCTGCCTGCCATTCTGTCTGCCTGTGCTCGCTCGCTCTCCTCTCTCTCTGACAAATAAATAAAAATCTTTAAAAAAAAAAAGATTCTGTATTTTCAAACATTGGGCAAAAGTATTATGTTTCAATTTCCATATTATAGGCAAAGGAAGCTAATAGCATCAGAATTAAAATGGATAGAAAATTAGAATTTTGTTCACTGTTTCCTTTGCTGTGCAAA
The DNA here is from genome assembly GCF_902655055.1 of Lutra lutra. NCBI lineage: Eukaryota > Metazoa > Chordata > Mammalia > Carnivora > Mustelidae > Lutra > Lutra lutra. The sequence goes on along the minus strand of NC_062280.1, from coordinate 116,835,019 downwards.
AGCTTTTGATCTTGATAAAATCCCAAAAGTTCATTTTTGCCCTTGCTTCCCTTGCCTTTGGTGATGTTCCTAGGAAGATGTTGCTGCGGCTGACGTCGAAGAGGTTGCTGCCTGTGTTTTCCTCGAGGATTTTGATGGATTCCTTTCTCACATTGAGATCCTTCATCCATTTTGAGTCTATTTTTGTGTGTGGTGTAAGGAAATGATCCAATTTCATTTTTCTGCATGTGGCTGTCCAATTTTCCCAACACCATTTATTGAAGAGGCTGTCTTTGTTCCATTGGACATTCTTTCCTGCTTTGTCGAAGATGAGTTGACCATAGAGTTGAGGGTCCATTTCTGGGCTCTCTATTCTGTTCCATTGATCTATGTGTCTGTTTTTGTGCCAGTACCATGCTGTCTTGATGATGACAGCTTTGTAATAGAGCTTGAAGTCCGGAATTGTGATGCCACCAACTTTGGCTTTCTTTTTCAATATTCCTTTGGCTATTCGAGGTCTTTTCTGGTTCCATATAAATTTTAGGATTATTTGTTCCATTTCTTTGAAAAAAATGGATGGTACTTTGATAGGAATTGCATTAAATGTGTAGATTGCTTTAGGTAGCATAGACATTTTCACAATATTTATTCTTCCAATCCATGAGCATGGAACATTTTTCCATTTCTTTGTGTCTTCCTCAATTTCTTTCATGAGTACTTTATAGTTTTCTGAGTATAGATTCTTAGTCTCTTTGGTTAGGTTTATTCCTAGGTATCTTATAGTTTGGGGTGCAATTGTAAATGGGATGGACTCCTCAATTTCTTTTTCTTCTGTCTTGTTGTTGGTGTAGAGAAATGCAACTGATTTCTGTGCATTGATTTTATATCCTGACACTTTACTGAATTCCTGTACAAGTCCTAGCAGTTTTGGAGTGGAGTCTTTTGGGTTTTCCACATATAGTATCATATCATCTGCAAAGAGTGATAGTTTGACTTCTTCTTTGCCGATTTGGATGCCTTTAATTTCCTTTTGTTGTCTGATTGCTGAGGCTAGGACTTCTAGTACTATGTTGAATAGCAGTAGTGATAACGGACATCCCTGCCGTGTTCCTGACCTTAGCGGAAAAGCTTTCAGTTTTTCTCCATTGAGAATGATATATGCGGTGGGTTTTTCATAGATGGCTTTGATAATATTGAGGTATGTGCCGTCTATCCCTACACTTTGAAGAGTTTTGATCAGGAAGGGATGCTGTACTTTGTCAAATGCTTTTTCAGCATCTATGGAGAGTATCATATGGTTCTTGTTCTTTCTTTTATTAATGTGTTGTATCACATTGATTGATTTGCTGATGTTGAACCAGCCTTGCAGCCCTGGAATAAATCCCACTTGGTCGTGGTGAATAATCCTTTTAACGTACTGTTGAATCCTATTGGCTAGTATTTTGGCGAGAATTTTTGCATCTGTGTTCATCAAGGATATTGGTCTGTAGTTCTGTTTTTTGTTGGGATCCTTGTCTGGTTTTGGGATCAAGGTGATGCTGGCCTCATAAAATGAGTTTGGAAGTTTTCCTTCTATTGCTATTTTTTGGAACAGTTTCAGGAGAATAGGAATTAGTTCTTCTTTACATGTTTGGTAGAATTCCCCTGGGAAGCCGTCTGGCCCTGGGCTTTTGTTTGTTTGGAGATTTTTGATGACTGTTTCAATCTCCTTACTGGTTATGGGTCTGTTCAGGCTTTCTATTTCTTCCTGGTTCAGTTGTGGTAGTTTATATGTCTCTAGGAATGCATCCATTTCTTCCAGATTGTCAACTGACAGAATGGGAGAAGATATTTGCAAATGACATATCAGATAAAGGGCTAGTGTCCAAAATCTATAAAGAACTTAGCAAACTCAACACCCAAAGAACAAATAATCCAATCAAGAAATGGGCAGAGGACATGAACAGACATTTCTGCAAAGAAGACATCCAGATGGCCAACAGACACATGAAAAAGTGCTCCATATCACAAATCAAAACCACCATGAGATATCACCTCACACCAGTCAGAATGGCTAAAATGAACAAGTCAGGAAATGACAGATGCTGGCGAGGATGCGGAGAAAGGGGAACCCTCCTACACTGTTGGTGGGAATGCAAGCTGGTGCAACCACTCTGGAAAACAGCATGGAGGTTCCTCAAAATGTTGAAAATAGAACTACCCTATGACCCAGCCATTGCACTGCTGGGTATTTACCCTAAAGATACAAACGTAGTGATCCAAAGGGGCACATGCACCCGAATGTTTATAGCAGCAATGTCTACAATAGCCAAACTATGGAAAGAACCTAGATGTCCATCTACAGACGAATGGATAAAGAAGATGTGGTATATATACACAATGGAATACTATGCAGCCATCAAAAGAAATGAAATCTTGCCATTTGCGACGACGTGGATGGAACTAGAGGGTATCATGCTTAGCGAAATAAGTCAATCAGAGAAAGACAACTATCATATGATCTCCCTGATATGAGGGAGAGGAGATGCAACATGGGGGGTCGAGGGGGTAGGAGAAGAGTAAATGAAACAAGATGGGATTGGGAGGGAGACAAACCATAAGTGACTCTTAATCTCACAAAACAAACTGAGGGTTGATGGGGGGAGAGGGGTTGGGAGAGGGGGTGGGGTTATGGATATCGGGGAGGGTATGTGCTATGGTGAATGTTGTGAAGTGTGTAAACCTGGCGATTCGCAGACCTGTACCCCTGGGGATAAAAATATATGTTTATAAAGCTGTAAAAAAAAAAAAAAGAAAGAAAGGATGAATCCCCAAGTTTTGTAGCAACATGGACGGGACTGGAAGAGATTATGCTGAGTGAAATAAGTCAAGCAGAGAGAGTCAATTATCATATGGTTTCACTTATTTGTGGAGCATAACAAATAGCATGGAGGACAAGGGGAGATGGAGAGGAGAAGGGAGTTGAGGGAAATTGGAAGGGGAGGTGAACCATGAGAGACTATGGACTCTGAAAAACTATCTGAGAATTTTGAAGGGGTGGGGGGTGGGAGGTTGGGGGCACCAGGTGGTGGGTATTGTAGAGGGCACGGATTGCATGGAGCACTGGGTGTGGTGCAAAAATAATGAATACTGTTATGCTGAAAAAAATAAAAAATTAGATATTTTAAAAAATAAATAAAAAAAAAGAAAATTAGAATTTTTTACAGCATGTTGTGGGTTGCTTTCAATTATTTTCAGTAAAGTTTTTTTTTGTAAATTTTATTGTAAGGGTCTATTTAGCCAGAGTGATGCCATCTAGTTAAACAGTGATTTTGTTGTTTATGCAGTAAAACTTAAACTCTCCTTGCCCCCTTTCCCCAGGGGAATTACATAAAAACAAATCCCGGAAAATAGTCTCAGTTGACAAAGCCCAAATACAAGGATGAGTCAAGCCAGGTGGAGGTATTCAATCAGTGGGGGCGCATACTGTCTCCCTAGCTACCAAGGAGTATGGGTCCCACCCTTTGGGTGCCTTTTGGGCGCCAATTCTGACCAAGGTCATAGGCTAGTTAAAATATCTACTATAGGGTAAATTGCAATTCAATTGGTTACTTATGTGTGATCTAGCAGGACTGTACAGCTTTCTCTGTGTTACAATCTCCTTGGCCAGGCCCAACCACATGGCCTTTGCCCTTAAAAGTTAGTCTGTAAGACAGAGAGAGGTCGCCTCTTTGCAAGAGACAACCCTGGCCGGTCAGTTCGATTCTCCATGCTTGGTGCAAAATAAAAGCTTTGCTTGACTTTTGCTTTGTAGAAGTCTCGCTCCTTTGACCATGGACCCAACATTATAAACTCTCATGCATTTCAACAGATACATTGCTTTCCAAATACTGCAAAGACATTTTCTTTTTTGCATTTTTAAAAATAATTTTTTAAAGATTTTATTTATTTATTTGATATAGAAAGAGAGACCATGAGAGGGGAGAATGCCAGAGGGAGAAGCAGACTTCCCATTGAGCTGGGAGCCTGATGTGGGACTTGATCCCAGGACTCCAGGATCATACCCTGAGCTGAAGGCAGTCACCCAAACAACTAAGCCACCCAGGCAGCCTGTCTAAAATAATTTAACTTTTTAGCTCTGGCAATTTCAAAGGATGAGGATTCAGAATGGGTTTGTAATATGGAAATAACTCATACAATGGATTTTGCCCCACTCTTTATCCAACCACCTGGATTAATCAAAAGCCCTTCATTGGTGTTATTAGAGATTTTTTAAAAAATAAATATAAATAAGCATTTTATAGTCCATCAAATAACACTCTTTAGGAGGACTTCAGGTGTCAGATAAGAGGGGAGTGGGTAATAGAGATGAAGAAATAGGATGCTGAGCAAAAGGATTTCCCAAGACATAATATTTGTCTAGAAAAGACCAGCTTGCTGAGAAAGGGGAGGCTGCTGTGTCTTCTCTCACTTACAACTCTGTGGGGTTAAGTATAGAAATACTTTCCTATATCTAACTTGTCCTAACATGATAATGTTTCTCTTTTATGTTTACTTTGACATGGTAATATTAACAAATTCTATTAGTTACACTAAAGAAAGAGCATTTGACTATAATGGTTCCTACTATCACCCTCATTCAAAAAATAGGAGATAGAATTCCATTCCCTTATAATATTTGTTGATGGGTTCTTGAAAGCCATTGTGTAATTCAATAATGCACATACACAAATGAGAGTCACTGTAACAGCTAATCACATTTTACATCATTTAGAGAAAAAATATATTCTTGGTTCACATGATAGGAAAATCAAGGTAAGAATTCCATAGAATAACAATGACACTCAGCTTGACCACTCAGGGAGGAAATGATCATACTCTATTGTCCTTCCTAGGATCCCAGATATAACCTACAGGTGAAGAAGAAATTAAGACTTTGATTAAAGGTTTATTTTAAAGGTAAAAGGACGGATATTGATTGAAAGTTTATTCAAAAGAATTGTAGTTACTTACTACAGCAAAATTTTTCTCAAATTTCCCAAATACGGGGAGCTATAGGTCCTGAGGAGATCAAGGACAATCAACTGCTTCAGTTTGTTTTGGCATTTTTCCCATGGACCTCCGTGTAGGGATTCATTGGCTTTGTATCCTGTATGAGACTAATAGTGAAATAACAAAGTCTTGATATAATGTTTTATTTTGTACTTTCATAGTATTCTTTTGTTTACTCAAACAAAAACTCAGCCTGGCTGGTTTCCTAACATCATATCTTCCAAAACAAAAGACAGTAGGGTGTTTGCTTCTTTTATTTTTTTAAGAAGTTTTTTCTTGGTCACATAAGACCCTGATGCTTTTAGACATTCTAAGTTATTGTTTTATCTGTATGATGATAGACACCATTCATAGAAAAGAGAGAGTGTGCTTGCTTTATTTAGAGGAATACTAAATTCCATGCAGTTTTCTGTGACTTCAACCTCATTCACATTTCAAAATTTATGAAGAATTATACACAATTCAGTTCATGTTGTGTACTCTAATTTTTTCTACCCCTGCAAACTGGCAGATGCAAAGAAGCCCTCTATAGGTACAGCTATCTGCTTGGAGAAATTCCCTTCAGAAAGTGTAACCTAATTAATTGGTAACAATATCTATGTCCACAGGCATTTGCTGAACATTTAACATGTCCTTAACACTGTATCACTCAGGAAGTATAGAAGTACAGGACACCGTGTCTTAAATATCTAGAACAAAAAAATCCAGTTTTAAGTATTTCTGCTTTGTTGCAAAAACTATACTACTGTAAAACCCAACAAAATAAATTACTAGGAAAATGAAATTGAATTAAAAACAAACAAAATACAAGCCAATTTTTACTATTAGATTCAACTGAAAATATGACATTACACAAATATAATCAGAACAAGCATTACTTACAGAACAGAAAAGACTGAAAAACTGTACATATTGTTCTTTGAAAATTTGCATCACTGTGATCATATAAAGAACCACCATTACATAGAACTTGTTGTAGTTCCATAACAGATATTATGTACGAGTAAAATAGTGATTCGCCACATGGAATACCTACTTCACAATTTGAAGAGACACCTTACACGTCAAAATATAAAGTTGTAGTGTAAAAATGAACTTGTTCCTTGTTTGACTAATCTAATATATCCTCTGTTGGTCACAACAGTATTCACAGGGAGAAACATATCTGAACTATTTCAGTTTCATAAAACTTATCATAGAGGAATCAGTCTCAAAATAATATGTTGATAGCAGTGAAAGAAGTGATTTTAAAGCAATTGCAGCAAACTCAAAATACACATTCTTTTTTTTTCTTTTCTGCATAACAGTATTCATTGTTTTTTGCACCACACCCAGTGCTCCATGCAATCCGTGCCCTCTCTAATATCCACCACCTGGTTCCCCCAACCTCCCACCCTCCACCCCTTGAAAACCCTCAGATTGTTTTTCAGAGACTATAGTCTCTCAAGGTTTACCTCCCCTTCCAATTTCCCTCAACTCCATACACATTCTTAAATTTATCTAGGATAACAAACTTGATGCCATAATTTCAAAATTCGTCTTTAATTCTTCATCAGTATCCAGCACCAACAGTTTATCCTGAGAGCTATTCCTGAGAGGAAAATATATAGTGGTACAAGCTTTTCTCAAGAAACAAGAAAGGTCTCAAATACACAATCTAACCCTACACCTAAAGGAGCTAGAGAAAGAACAGGGAACCAAGCCTAAACCAGCAGGCGAAGAGAGTTAATAAAGTTCAGTCCAGAAATCAATGAAATAGAAACCAAAAGAACAGTAGAACAAATCAATGAAATTAGGAGCTGGTTCTTTGAAAGAATTAATTAAAATTGATAAACCCCTGGCCAGACTCATCAAAAAGAAAAGAGAAAGGACCCAAATAAATAAAATCATGAATGAAAGAGGAGAGATCACAACCAACACCAAAGAAATACAAACAATTATAAGAACATATTATGAGCAACCACATGCCAGCAAACTTGACAATCTGGAAGAAATGGATGCATTCCTAGAAGCATATGAACTACCAAAATTGAACCAGGAAGAAATAGAAAACCTGAACAGAAGGAGATTGAAGCAGTCATCAAAAATCTCCCAACAAACAAGGGCCCAGGGCCAGATGGCTTCCCAGGGGAATTCTACCAAACATTGAAAGAGGAATTAGTACCTATTCTGACACTGTTCCAAAAAAATAAAAATGGAAGGAAAACTTCCAAACTCATTTTATGAGGCCAGCATTACCTTGATCCCAAAACCAAACAAAGACCCCATCAAATAAGAGACTTACAGACTAATATCCTTGATGATCACAGATGGGAAAATTCTCACCAAAATACTAGCCAATAGGATCCAACTGTCCATTAAAAGGATTATTCACCACGACCAAGTGGGATTTGTTCCTGGGCTACAAGTTGGTTGAACATCTACAAATCAATGTCATACTTTTAATAAAAGAAAGAACAAGAACCATATGATACTCTCAATAGATGCTGAAAAACATTTGACAAAGTACAGCATCCTTTCTTGATCAAAACTCTTCAAAGTGTAGGGATAAATCGTGTATACCTCAATATCATCAAAGCCATCTATGAAAAGCCCACAGCGAATATCGTTCTCAATGGGGAAAAACTGAGAGCTTTTCTGCCAAGAGCTGAAACATAGCAGGGATGTCCACTATCACCACTGCTATTCAACATAGTACTAGTAGTCTTAGCCTCCACAATCAGACAACAAAAAGAAATAAACCTTATCCGAATCAACCACAAAGAAGTCAAACTCTCATACCTTGCTGATGATATGATCCTTTCGGTGGAAAACCCAAAAGACTCCACTCCAAATATCAGTGTCAGGATATAAAAATCAGTGCACAGGGGCGCCTAGGTGGCTCAGTGGGATAAATCTCTTCCTTTGGCCCTGGTCGTGATCTCAGGGTCCTGGGATCTAGCCACACATCCAGCTCTCTGCTGAGCAGGGAGCCTGTTTCTCCCTCTCTCTTTACCTGCCTCTCTGCCTACTTGTGATCTCTCTCTCTCTCTCTCTCTGTCAAATAAATAAAGAAAATCTTTGAAAAAATCAATGCACAGTAATCAGTTGTATTTCTATACACCAACAATAAGACAGAAGAAAAAGAAATTAAGGAGTAGATCTCATTTATCTGATACAGGGATTGCACTCAAAATCACAAGATACCTAGGAATAATCCTAACCAAACAGGCAAAGAATCTGTAATCAGAAAACTATAAGGTACTCACGAAAGTAATTGAAGAAGACTCAAAGAAAAGGAAAAGCATTCTATGCTTGTGAATTGGAAGAACAAATATTGTGAAAATGTCTATGCTACCTAAAGCAAATTACACATTTAATGCAATCCCTATCAAAATACCATCAGTTTTTTTTCAAAGAAATGAAAGAAATCATCCTAAAATTTATGTAGAAGCAGAAAAGACCCCGAATAGCCAGAGGTATGTTGAAAAAGAAAGCCAAAGTTAGTGGTATCACAATTCCAGACTTCAAGCTCTATTACATAGCTGTAATCATCAAAATAGTATCGTACTGGCACAAAAACAGACACATAGATCAGTGGAGCAGAATAGAGAGCCCAGAAATGGACTCTCAACTTTATGGTCAACTAATTTTTGACAAAGGAGGAAAAAATGTCCAATGGAAAAAAGTCTCTTCAACACATGGTTTTAGGAAAATTGGACAGGCACATGCAGAAAAATGAAACTGGACCATTTCCTTACACCGCACACAAAAATAGACTCAAAATGGATGAAAGATGTCAATGGGAGAGAGGGATCCATCAAAATTCTTGAGGAGAACACAGGCAGCAACCTCTTTGACCTCAGACACAGCAACTTCTTCCTAGACACGTCTCCATAGGCAAGGGAAATGAAGGCAGAAATGAACTATTGGGACCTCATCAAGATAAAAAGCTTTTTCACAGCAATGAACACAGTCAACAAAAGCAAAAAAGAAGATGGATTTCTGACCATGGCTTCTTCTACAGCTTCAGATCAAGTGGACTCCTCCTTACCCAACATTGTGAGACGAGAGGGTTTTCCCTCTTCTCCACACATGGTGTCTTGAGCAGGAAGCACAGCAACACTCTCCCACAATCTGAAATTGAGGGATACCAAGTTTGGGGCTGGCAGAGGAATGGGGTCATGGCTAGAGGAGCCTGAGGGCTATGGACAAACTATCTCTAGTGCCAAAGCCCTTGGATGAGGCTCTCTACATCCTGCAGCTTCCATGAGCAACCAATGTGCTTTGTAAAGGCCTTTCTTGCTCACACAAGTTCAAGTGGTTCTTTCTGTTGCCACTAAAACTACAACTGGAACACATGTCTGTAACCCACTGATCTGCGCTGTTCTTAGAGGTTTCTTTCTGAGAGGTTGTGGTCCAGCCAGGATGGACAAGGTGCAAGCCAAGAGGAGTTGCCTGGCCTGCACCCCTCTGCTGGCCTGGAGCAAGGCCTCATTGCTCTAGTTAGAGTCTGAGTTATGGAGCACCAAGGGCTAGAGTGGCTGGAGTGTGTATCAGACAGGAACCTCAGTGAGATGTGTTCCAGGACATGGGACAGGGATGTTTGTTGGGGAGGACACATGAAAGGGGTGTGGCAAGGCTCTTCCCTGCTCAGTGGTCACTCCCAGTACCCTGATGGACTCACTACTGCCTTGTCCTCCTCATGATTTCAGGTCTCATCTATACACTACGGAGTCCCTCCTTTCATAAGCAAGGCTGCCCCTTAATAAAGAGAGCATTGATAGAGGAGCAAACATCCAATCCTCCAAAAATGTTGTTAAAGTGTGTTCCAGAAAGGGTGCTTGTAAGAATCACTCCTAAAGGAACAGATTTTGGCACAGACATACTTATTACTATTATTATGAGAGCCAACTAATTAGAAATGGCTCAGTTGTTCAACAGATGGGGCTGCTGAGTGCTGTCACTGAGAATGCCCAAGGGGACAACAGCAACAGTGCCTGTCCACTGTGGGGGCACAAGCAGAACAAGAGTGCAGCCCTAAAACCCTCCCTGCCCCACTCACATGCACACACAGACACACACAGACACACAGACGTACACATACACACACACACACACACACTACTCTCAGAGGTAAAATCATGGAGAAGGGACACTATTTCTTATGGGCGATTATTTCTTGGTAGAAGGAATGTGTCTTCTTTTTTCATATTACAATCATTATTTTACTAAATACACAGAGTCTGGCTAAAACCTAAAGAACTATTTACTTTATTACCTAACTTGTGGGTAATAAATGCAAAGATTTAAGATGGGGTTTTATTGTTTTGATAATATGCCCATTAGAATAGTTTAAATGTGCCCTAACCAGGAAAATAAAAGAATTTAAAGGTGTCTCATGGACTCAGACATTACTCTTGTGGTTTCTGCCTTTCAAGGCATCCTGATTTTGAAAACAAGACAAAACAAAACAAAGCAAAAATCTACCCCAGATAATAAAAAGCATTCATTTTGGGGTTTCCCATGAACTTTGTTCTTTCAAGGAAAGTTCCTTTGGAATAAAATACCAAAAAGAATAAAGAAAAAAAAATCTATCTCTCTTACATTCCGTAGCAGACATAGAAGGCCATGTTGTAGGGTTGCAGGCACATGAAAATACCCAACTTTTCTATCAACCTGGATGGGACTAGAAGAAGTTATGCTGAGTGAAATAAGTCAAGCAGAGAGAGTCAATTATCATATGGTTTCACTTATTTGTGGAGCATAAGGAATAACACAGAGGACATGGGGAGATGGAGAGGAGAAGGGAATTGGGGGAAAATGGAAGGGGAGATGGACCATGAGAGACTGTGGACTCTGAGGGGCTAACTAAGGGTTTTGGAGGAGAGCAGATGGGAGGTAAGGTGAGCCTGGTGGTGCGTATTGTGGAGGGCACGTATTGCATGGAGCACTGGGTGTGTTGCATACAGAATGTATTCTGGAACACTGAGAAGAAATTAGAAAAATAAATAAAAATTTTTTAAAAAAGGAAGAAAATCCCAGATGATGTAAAGTACCAGAAACAGAGAGAAGAGCAGTGGTTGCAGGGACCAGGGTGAGGGAATAAGCAGTGAGTGAATAGTAGCACAGATTTTCTGTGATGGAAATGTTCTATAAGTAAATGGTTGTGCAACACTCTGAGTGTACCTAATGGGCACCTTGATACAAAACTGAAAAAGACTAGAGTAAGAGTTTATGTAAACTAAAATTCTACTTTATTTAATGAACAAAATAGATTAAGCCATTATACAGGTGTATAAAAAACAAAAATTTCAAAGAGAGCATGACAGGGAAGGGGAAATCATCCTTGGGGTTCCAGCCAGCACGAGCTCTTGCTCAGAAGTTCAGGATGGTTGCTCCACTGAGACAGGTTGAGAGGTTGAGGACCAGGCTCTTCAGGAACTCCAGTAGCATGGCCAGGACTATGCCGGACCTCTGGGTCAAGCAAAGGGGCTGGTGGCTCTTCCACTTCTGGAGAGAGAATGAGAGCCCTGACTACCAACTGCACTGGCCTCAATGGACAGGTGCCACCACTGCTCTTCCTGACTGGTGACCTCCAGAAGCAGGGATGGGTTGGGCCAGCTCAGGCTCTGAAGATGCAGCAGATGCCACAGTGGGAGCTAGGGCAAGTTCCTGAGGTGGATCAGGATCTTGTTCTGGGGCTGGTACAGTAGCTCCACAAAGAGAAAGTATCATCAGAATGATTGACTTCCCATGTCCCTTCTAATAAAGGAAACTTTTCCTGCCACTCAATGTGGTCTGCATCCAAGAACCAATTCGTGGAAGGTCTGCCTGACTGAAGACCATGGGGACAGGGATCTGAGACTACTCACTCCTCTCAGCCCAACTGCACTCTATAGAGTCTTGCTCAGTGTGGCCCACCCTGTCCCTTCCACAGGCCCACGTCAGTAGCCCCAGTCTTTCTCACACTCAGCCTCTGGCTAAGTGGGATCAAGGTGTTGCAGCTGTGACAGCAGAAGCTGGGCACCATGCTCCAAATCTGAGCCTGGCCATTGAGCCCCAGGGATGCCAGCAGCATATTTGGGCTGAGAAATTCTGGGGGCTGCACACAATCCTCGGGATATTGTTCTAGCCATGTGTTCGAGATGGAGGAGATAGCCCTGGGGATAGACAGGCAGAAGAGTCAGAGGACAGGGCACCCTCCCAAACCAATATCCCAGGGAACCCCTGTGGGAAACTGAGAGCTTGGCTTCCAGCTCCTGTCAGAGAACAGTTCTACTCATTGTCCACCTGTGATCTGGCAGTCCTGCCTGAGACAGGTCTGGTCAAAGACAACAAGCTGGCAAAAAGCCACTATGAGTGTGAGTCCTTAATCAATGGTGTGAGCATTCCTGTACTTCTTAGGGGAGCTGGACACACTCCTCAGTCAGTCTTCTTGTCCATTTGCCACTTGAATTCAACTGCATGTGCTCAGGGAGTGGTTGTGTTTGGCCTCTTAATTACCCTCACTGCACAGGCCACTGCTCTGTGAAGATCCAACCAAGCAGGGAGCAAAGGGACTCTGTCTCTAGCCAGGACTTTCCAAGACCCTCCCAATACCTCAAATGTTACCACTTGTGCCTATGTGCTGCCTCTTTCACTAGGTGCCATGAGTGGGTCTCCTTCCCCTAACACTAATCTCACACAGGTTTCAGAATGTCTGGTCCCTGAGCTCTCACTGGGTCTCCTGACCACCCTCTGAGCACCCAGTGTCCAGGTTCTAACACATTGCTGAGTGTGATGGTTCCCACGGCCTCTATTCTGGGTCCCAGGATTAGGGTAGAGTCAGGGCTAGGAGGGGGTGGGGTGGGAATGAATCTATTAAGAGCTAAATCTGTCCTCCAGACCCTTCTACTCTCCACAGTGCCCACACCACAGCTCTCCTGGGCCCCTTCTTTTCCCCATAAGAAACTCTCAGACCTTCACTCTTAAAGAGGAACCACAGATGTGTGGGATGAGGGTCAAAGAGTCCTTCCAACTCACAGTTCCCTGGCTGCTCTGGTGGAGAGGGAAGGCTCTCCAGCATCAGGCAAAACTCACATGTTCTTCGACTCCTGGGCTCTGCCACCCTCATCACACCTGGAGAAAATACACCCATATCTAGAGGAGACCAGGGGCATCACATGAAATAGCCTGTGGATGCTACCTCTCATCATGTCCATTGTCACTGTCTGACCCCTGACTAGTCTGGAGCCCTGGAGTGCTGTCTGCTCTGTGCAGGGTTCACAGTCAGCTCCTAAAGAAGTGCCTGCGCTGAGTGGGACTTCCTGAATGCTTGATGAATGAAAGGGCCCCAACCAGCCCATCACAGATAACTGAGTGGGTCTGGGGGCCCCTGCTCACATCCAGTGATCCCTGCTCTGGTTTCACCTGACACAGAATCCAGACAGAGCCTCAGATCTCCCTTTAAATGGACAAACATCCCAGATCAAGACCATAGGGATAGGGAGGAATAAGGCAGAGGCTTCGTCATGAGCAGCAGGACAATGATAAATGAGCACAACCATAGCTCCTCTAACAGACCTTTCCACAGCCCCAGACACCCAGTTGCACCTGCCCTTTGAGACCCCATTGAGTCTGTATAATAACTCTGCCTCAGTCAGAGGAGAAACCTGAGGCTCGGGAAGTTCTGGGACATTCCCGAAACTCACAACCAGGCCATGGGCAAATCCCATGGGGCAGTTAGGGACTGTGTGCTCACCTTGCCAACAGGAGGTCCAGCACCTCTTGGGTTGTGGCAAAGGCTCAGTATGTGCCCAGGAATATGTCAGCTTAGCTGAGGTCTCCTTCTAGGAAGGCAGGCACCAAATGTTGTATTTGCTTCTCTAGGAGGTTGGCCCAGTTGGTCCATAGCACGTGAGTCTCACTCCTCTTCATTAGTGAGCCATTTTTCCCCTGAGGTGAAACAAACGCATCATGAGTCAGTGCTATAGCCACCAGGACAGTTAGGGGTTGGAGCACAGACCGAACCCGCAAGATCCTAGTGACTTATTGCAAGAGGTGGAACAAGAGGTCCCACAGTCATAAAAACAATAAGGTGACTTTGTGGTTCCTTGGCTTAATCCTAAGAGTCATGCTTTTGACTCAGGACATGATCTCAATGTGCTGAGATTGAGCTCCACGTAGAGCTGTGTACTTAGGGCAGAGTCTGCTTGAGGATTCATTGTCTCCTCTGCTTCTCCCCAATTTCCCCTGGCCTCTCTCAAATCAGTGAATCAACCAATCAATTAATAAATCTTGAAGGAAACAGAAAAAACGTTCTTGGCATCCATACAAGAATTGAAGTAAGCGAAGTCTGAACTTGATCGTAACTCAGGTCAATTGTGAGCTGAGTATTGATAGCACCTCCCTGCGTGAACAGCATCAATCCTGTGATTTCTGATAACACATCCCATTCTTGAGAACGGAACACAAAGACATTTTCTTAGGTGAGACAGCTCAGGAATATTAGGGCATGTAGGATGTTTAGTGCAGTACTGTGAGATGGCAACAGAAGGGAATCACTTCAAAGTGCAGCTCAATGGCTGTGATAAATGACTGGCTTCCTGGAATGTTGTACCGCACAATGAGGCCCTTGCTCCTGACCCTGGAGGGCACCAGGGATGTGTTCCTTCACAACCAAAAGGCAGAGCAAGAGACATAGTGCCCTGGGCCCATGTCCCTTTGGGTAAAAGTCTCCCAATTCACCATGATCATGTGTAAGACTTGCAGCACTTGGGGAAGGACGGTCAGGCCAAAGGGAACGCCTGGGAGCAAGAGGTAGGAAATTGCATAACGCAGTGCAAAAGGATTCTAGATGAAAGGGATGAGACAGGGTTTAAAGTCTCTTTTCTGATATTCCTACAACTCTGTGGACAGAGACTCTGCATCTGGCCAAGGCAGGGGCAGGGCCATGCTGGCAAGTTTGGGGAGGAGATGCTGATGCAGCTTCATGTGGGTACAGGACTCTAGGATGGAGCCCAGGGCAGGACTATGTTACCTCCTGGCACATGGGCCCCTTTTTGCTGCACTGGGGCCCTGGGTGTTTGTTCTCCCCAGCACCTGCACTCACCCTGAGCCAGCGCTGGACTCTATTGGCAGTGTGGGGCACCTTCTTGTCCTTCAAGGAGGTAGAGCAGGGATCTCTTCATTCAGCTCCTGCCCCATCTCCTGTGTTCAGCCCTTTAATGACAGCACCTGGCAGCCCATCAGGAGGCCTCAGAGCCCTGTCGGCTTCCTTTGCTGGTCCTCAGACCCAAGGCACTCCATTCCAGACACACAACACCCCAGTATGCACACACCTCCACCAAGGAGAGAAACGTGACACAGCTTCAGGGCCTTGGATGTGCTCTGGCACAGGTAAGACACACTTCACAATCCTCTTTCCATCCTGCCCACCATAACATTGGTGTGAACATAAAGGGATCACCAGGATATCCACTGTTCTGCAACCTCCTCCAGCCCAGTGGTGGGAACCCACACATGTCCCACTTTGCCAGAAACTCAAGAGGAGGGGATGGGGCTGCCCTGGGATGGCTCATAGGGGTGGCTTGGCCTGGCCTAGGCTCCTTTGTATTACCTTATGGAACCTCCTGCCAAATGCCCTGAGGCGTTGGGGGTGAGGTTTGAGCCAAGGTCTGCAGCATGTGAAAAAGCCATTCCCCTGGGGTTTCTGGAAGCCAGGGCTCCAGGAAAGTAGGCAAGAATCAAGAGAATATCTTTCAGTATAGGATGTCTCTAGCAAGTAATCCTGGTATTGGACTGCACTAGAATGTGTGTACCTGGTTGCAGGGGTTTTAAATTCTGTAGGGGTCTGCAGTCAAGGAAGTGTCTTCACTGCCTGGGATCACCTACCCACGTCCACTCCTGGACTGACACCTACACAAACAGTGCTCAGGGCTGCCATCTGCTCATCCCCTTTGTGCATACAAGGCCACATCTTCACACAGTGACACCAACACACCCCTCTCCACAGGTCCTAAAGGTATGCCTGGGTGCAGCCAGAATCCCACCTGACTTCAGACACAACTCTCCACTCTTACCTGTTTTTGACCCTGGATAAGCCATTATTCCTATCAGGGGTGCTCTGCATCTTGTCTGTACAATACAGATGATTCTATCATGTACTTCCTCCAGATGTCCATAGGTATATCTGGAATAATATCTATGATATTAGAAGTGTGGTGTCACATGTAGGAAATACCTCCTAGCACATTTTCATCCTCTTCTTACTCTCTCTATGTCTGCTACTGGTCAGATGCCACCCTACAGTCCCTAATGGTGTGTGTGTGTGTGTGTGTGTGTGTGTGTGTGTGTGCGAGCATGCACACACATGTGCACAGTTGTTCCTGTGTCCACACATCTGTTCATCAGTTCTCACATTCTGGAGTCCAAGAAGATGACAGCCTCATCTACAGAGGGGTGAGCCATAGTTTCCAAAGATCTTGGGCTTTCTAAGTTTCCAAGCATACCCTAAGGAAGGGATTGGAGCATTGGCCCTTGATGGTCAGAATTCACCCTTAGCCCTAGAGACTGCATATCCTGTGCTGAGAGCTATTACCTCCTTTCCAATGGATAGCATGTGGATAGAGGATGACTCAGTAGATTGCCATGATCTGGGCTACCCCTCAGACAAGAACTTGCTGGAATGCCTCCTGTCTACGATTTCAATGCTCACCCACACGCTGATACCATCTCCATGTCCGTAGCCACTTCCTTCAACACAACTTTTTCTAGAGCCCTCCAGTGAATGGTTAGGTGCATCCAGGGCCCCAACTTTGAGGAGACTCACAAAGAGCTGGTTTCATGCCTTGTTCAACCTTCTTACCAGTCTGTGATTCTGGGCAAAGCACTAACACTGCAGGGGTCTTCACCTTCTCCTCTCAGTGGTTCCCTGAAATCCCATATCCTGTTTACACATCTTTGTTTAACCGTGTCCCTGGGAGTGTGTTCTGGACTGAGTGATTCCTTCCATTCCACAGAACATGGCAACATGACCCACAAGTCCCTTCTGAGATTTATTTCCAAAAGCTCAATGCCCATCCCCATACTCCCTCTGACCTGTGTTCTCTCTCAATTCCTCACACAAGAGTTACAAGCCCCTATGCTGAACCTTGACTCACATATGTGCACGTGACCTAACAATGACGCCAACAATGGACAGAAGAACTCAGGCTTTCTGAGATGGACTGAATCCTGCCAACACCCCTAAGTGAGCTCAGGTTCTCAGTGAACCAGGTCCTGCCTTGGTGTTTTCAACAGCCCCAAAGTACTGAGGGGCTCTGCCAGGAGCCCCTAGCTGAGCACTGCTAGATTCCCTATCCTTGGAGACTGTGAGACAGTGTTTGTTGGTGAAGCCACTGAATGTGGGGTACTGTGGTCACACAGCACTAGGAGCAGGGTACTGATATGGTCCACCTGCCCCAGGCTGTGGCCCTCCTTCTCTTCCTCTCTGCTCCTCCAGCTGCCCTGGCCTCCTTTCTAACCCCCACTCCAGGAACATCATATCCTGCTTCCAATCCTCTGCACTGTGGTGCCCTCTGCTGGGCTAAGTAGACTCAGCTATGTGCAGGGCTCTCGTTTTCTTGCTTACAGGAATTCTGAATGTCATCTCAGCACAGCCTGTCAGACCTCACCTGGTGGAGCTCAGGACCCAGTTGTCATCCCTTGCTCTTCTCTAATGGACCAAATGTTCTTTCATTCACCTTTTTGGTTCATGTTTGTCCATCTTCTCCTCTAGACCCTGAGCTCCTAGAGGGAGAAACTGGGTGCCTGATAAGCACTGGCACCACCTGAGTGGACCCAGTGGCTGAATGGACAGGTGAGAGGATCCAGCCCACCACCGACCAGCTCTGTTGTTCAAGCCTAATTGATTTTGGTCATGTGTAAGTCCTTTTGTTTTCTTTTATTTCCTACATCAACTCTGTGTTCCATGTGGGGTTCAAACTCATGACCCTGAGATCAAGTACCATATGCCTTACTGACTGAGGAAGCCAGGTGCTTCTTTGGTCAGTTTTTGTAGGTTCTAGGCTGATAACTATTGAAGTTTACTTATTGATTTCAACATGTCGTAAGTATATTACATTATGCTGAATTACCAAATAACTCCCCAGATATCAGGAACTCAGAGTCCCTCCACCATGGGCCTTCTCACTCCCCAGGTTGTCATGCTCCTCTGATGCCATCAGTTCAAGGGGGACATCCCTGAATTAAAGGTGTTCAAGTGATGAAGTGGGGGAGAATCTCATGTGTGGAAGCATTATCTCAAGATCCCAGGGGTCACAAGAAGAACAGTGGGGCCTGAATGCTCCAGAGTCCTCAGATATCAATTGGGGAAAGCTGGCTGAAAACCGCGAGGCTACGTGCTGGCTTTCTGCTATATGTAGCCCTAAACTTTGAATCCCAGCAGTTGGGCAATCGCATTAATGGGAGGAGTCCAGCAAAACACGTGGCAAGACTTCCAAAACCGGAGAGGCATAGCATCACTCCGTAACACAGGAATACATAGAAATTAGAGTTGGAACTCAGTCTTCTGCCTGAGATAAAAATGCTTTGTCACTGGGATGCTGAATACAGAGTTCTGACAGAAACTGAGGAGATTAGGCTGATGGATTGCTTTTTTATCAGGGAATACTGAAGAGTTGGGATGTAAATTTTCAGGTCCTGGGTAGAGAGTAAGGTGCAGCCATATTCATCCAAGGTAATCATAGGGAAAGCCTTCAGGGATTAAAAAAAGGGTCACATATTGAAATGCAGAGTTGTTTGCATGGAGGCCTGCCATTGCTTAGGAGAAGTGCATTTGCATTAGCTGAAGTACTCTTGAGATTCAGTCCAACAGGCCCCTCCCCCAGAAGACTATTACAAAAAACTCACTCCTGTCAAGTTGGCTGATCATAGAGTGCTGCAAAGCTTCAACTTTTAGGGGAAACACCTAGTAGCATTCTTTCTATTTTTATTTCTTAGCTTTTTTAAAAATTTTTTTTTTCAGTTTTTTTTTCTTAATTTTTCATATCTTTTTAATGCTTATTCTGGGGCACCTGGGTGGCTCTTTGGGTTGAGCTTCTTCCTTTGGCTCAGGTCATGATCTGAGGGTCCCAGGATTGAGCCTTGCTGCCAGGGATTGGCACTATTGATATAAGTCAAATAACTAAACTAGACTTTAAAAGAATGATTCAAAAGATACTAGATGGGATAAAAAGAAGCACAGCAGACATTAGAGAATCCCTCATGTAGAAATAAAAGAACCAAAATCTAACAGACCCAAGTTAAAAATGCTTTTACAGAGATTCAGTCCCAAATGAAGACTATGAAAAGGACAGTGAATGAGGCAGAAGAGGAAGTCAGTGAGACAGAAGATAAAATAATGGAAAATAAGGAAGCTGAAAAAGAGAGGATGAAAACTATTGGATCACAAAGGGAGGTTTTGAGAACTCAGCACTTCCATAAAGTGAAATAATATCCAGATCATAGAGGTACCAGATGATGACGAGAGAAACAGAAGGGATTTATTTACCAAATTGGAGCTGAGGAATTTCCCACCTAGGGGAAGGAAACATGTACTCAAGTCCAGGTGGCGCAGAGAACCCCTCTCAAATTCAATAAAAATATGTCAACGTCTTGACATATAAGCATCAAGCTTTCAAACTGCAGTGATAGAGAGAAAATCCTGAAAACAGCTCAGGACAAGAGAGGCTTAACCTATAAGGGTAGATATATAAGGCTGCCAGCGCACCTAACCACAGACACCTGGCAGGCAAGAAAAAACTACATGGTATACTCAATGTGCTAAATGGGTAAATTATGCAGCCAAGAATACTTAATCCAGGGAGCCTGTAATTCAGAATAGAAGGAGAGTTAAAGAGTTTTCCAGGACAAACAAAACTTAAAGATTGTGAACATTAAACCAACCCTGAAAGCAACATTTTTGGGGTTCCTCTGAATGTAGAGAAAGCCCAAAGGTAACAAAACTCCATAAAGGAACACAGACAATCTATAGAAACTGCAACTTTGCAGGTAATACAATATCACTGAATTCATATCTTTCGATAACACTCTGAGTTCAAATGGACTCAACTCTCCAATCGAAAGATATAGGGTATCAGCATAGATTAAAAGAAAAACAAGACCCATCAACATCCTGCTTCCAACAGACTCATTGTAGAGGCAAGGACTCGTCGAGATTGAAATTGAAGGCATGGAGAATCATTTATTATCTAATGGGCATGAAAAGAAAGCTGAAGGATCCATCCTTCCATATCAGACAAACTAGGTTTTAAATCGAAACCTATTATAAGCAATGAAGAAGGACACTATAGCATAATAAAAAGGATCTACCAAACCAAAAATCTAAATATTTCAAATATTTATGCCCCTAACTTGGGAGCAACCAAATATATACACCAGTGAATAACAAAATTAAAGAAATTCCTTAATAAGAATAGAGTAATAATAGAGAACTTTAAGAACCCACTCACAGCAATGGACAGATCATCTAAACAGAAGATCAACAAGGAAACAAGGGCTTCGAATGACACACTGGACCAGATGGACTTCATGGAGATATGCAGAGCATTCACTTCGAAAAAAGCAGAAAACACATACTTTAGCAAGTTACATGGAACATTATCCAGAAGAGATCACAACTGGCTGTGAATAGGAACATAAGACAATTCTGAGCCATTGGGATGCAGCAAAGGTGGTCCTCAGAGGGAAGTAATGGCAATACAAGAAACAAGTTATATTCTCCAATACACGACCTAACCTTAAATGTAAAGGAGCTGAAGAAAGAACAGAAAATAAAGTCTAAATCCAATAGGTGAAGAGAAATAATAGAGATTAGAGTGCAAATCAATGATATAGAAATTAAACAAAAAGTAGAACAGATCAATGAAACTAAGAGTTGGTTTTTTGAAAGAATGAGAAAGGTGGATGAAACCCTAGGCAGACTTCTCAAAAATAAAAGAGAAAGACTCAAATAAAATCATGAATGAAAAAGGAGAGTTGTCAACCAACATGAAACAACCAAGATAATATTATGTGTAATTAAGAGCCAAGAAATTAGGCAATCTGGAAGAAATTGATGACTTTTTAGAAATCTATAAACTAGCAAATCTGAAACAGGAAGAAACAGTAAACAAAAACAGATCCACAACCAGCAAAGAAATGGAATTGAAAATCATCTCAACAAACCAAATTTGTCCATGATGGCTTTCCAGGGGGATTCTAGCAATTTTTAAAAAATATTTATTTATTTACTTATTTAAATTTCTTTTCAGTGTTCCAGAATTCATTCTTTATGCACCACACCCAGTGTTCCATGCAATACGTGCCTTCCATAATACCCACCACCAGGTTCACCCAACCTCCCACCCCCACTTCCTTCCAAAACCCTCCATTTGTTTCTAAGAGCCCACAGTCTATCATGGTTCATCTCCCCCTCCAATTTCCTCCAACTCACTTCTCCTCTCCATCTCCTCATGTCCTCTGTGTTATTCTCCACAATTATGTTATGCTCCACAAATAAGTGAAACCATATGATAATTGACTCTCTCTGCTTGACTTATTTCACTCAGCATAATCTCTTCCGGTCCCATCCACGTTGATACAAAAGTTGGGTATTCATCCTTTTTGATGGAGTCATAATATTCCATAGTATATATGGACCATATCTTCTTTATCTAGTCGTCCGTTGAAGGGCATCTTAGTTCTTTCCACAGTTTGGTGACTGTGGCCATTATTACTATGATCATTTGGTTAAAGATGGCCCTTCTTTTCACTACATCTGTATCTTGGGGGTAAATACCCAGTAGTGCACTTGTAGGGTCATAGGGTAGCTCTATATTTAGTTCCTTAAGGAATCTCCACACTGTTTTCCAAAGTGGCTGCACCAACTTGCATTCCCACCAACAGTGTAAGAGGGTTCCCCTTTCTCCACATCCTCTCCAACACATGTTGTTTACTGTCTTGTTAATTTTGGCCATTCTAATTGGTGTAGGGTGGTACACTTTTGATTTGAATGTCCCTGATGGCTAATGATGACGAACGTTTTTTCATGTGTCTATTAGCCATTTGTATGTCTTCATTGGAGAAGTGTCTGTTCATGTCTTCTGCCCACTTGTTGACATGATTATCTGTTTTGTGTGTGTTGAGTTTGAGGAGTTCTTTATAGATCTTGGATATCAGCCCTCTTTCTGTAGTGTCATTTGCAAATATCTTCTCCCATTCCGTGGGTTGCCTCTTTGTTTTGTTGACTGTTTCCTTTGCTGTGCAGAAGTTTTTGATCTTGATGAACTCCCAAAAGTTCATATGTAAACAAGAATTAATACCTATAATTCTGAAACTGTTCCAAAACATAGAAATGGAAAGAAAAGTTCCAAACTCATTCTAAGAGGGCAGCATTACCTTGATCCACAAACCAGACAAAGACCCCACCATAAAGGAGAATTTCCGACAAATATCCCTGATGAACATGGATGGAATCTTTCTTCCCATGATAATAGCTAATAGGAACCAACAGTACATTCAAAGGTTTATTCACCACAGCCAAGGGGGATTTGTGACTAAGATGCAGGCGTGGTTCCATATCTGTAAATCAACCGATGTGATACAACATATTGAAAGGACAAGAACCATAAGATCTTCTCAGAAAAATCATTTGAAAAAATACAGCATACTTTCTTAATAAAAATAATCTGCCATGTAGGGAAAGAGGAAAATATATCAATATCATGAAAGACTAGAGCAAATGCCATCCCCATTAGAATCAGTGTGAGAGGTTTTCCCCCAAGGTCAGCAGCAGGACAGGAATGTCCTCTTTCACCACTGTTGTAAAACATGCTACTGGAAATCTGACCCTAAGCAATCAGAACAAAAATAAATAAATGCACCCGAAGTGGCAACAAAAAAGTCAGTCTCTCCATCTTTGCAGGTGACGAGATATTCCATGTAGAAAACCCAAAAAACTCCACCCCCAAATTGCTAAAACCCATACAGCAATTCAGCAAAGTCTCAACATATAAAACCAATGCACAAAAGTCAGTTGCATTTCTGTACACTAACAATGAGGCAGAAGAAAGAGAAATCAAGCAATCGATTCCATTTACAATTGCACTAAAAAGCATATGATACCTAGGATTGACCCTGACCAAAGAGGAGATAGATCTGTGCTCTGAAAATTATAGCTCACTTATAAAAGAAGTTGAGGAAGATACCAAAGAATGGAAAAACATTCCATGCTCATGGATTAGAAGAACAAATGTTATTAAAATACCTATGCTACCCAAAGAAATCTTCACATTCAATGCAATTCCTATCAAAATACCCTCAACATTTTTCGGAGAGCAGAACAAACAATCCTAAAATCTGTGTAAAACCAAAAAAGATCCCAAGAGGCCAACAGAATGTTGACAAGGAGAATGAAAATGGGAGGCATCACAATTCCAGACTTCAAACTGTATTTCAAAGCTGTAATCACCAGGACAGTATGGTACTCACACAAAACCAGATACCTAGATCCATAGAGCAGAATAGAGGACCCAGGAAGAAATCCTCAACTCTATTGTCACCTAATTATTGACAAAGGGTGAATGAATATCCAAAGGAAAAAAGACAGTCTCTTCAATAAATGGTGTTGGGAGAATTGGACAGGCTCATGCAGAAATATCAACTTGGACTACTTTCTTACACCACACACAAAAATGAACTCAAAATGGATGAAAGACTTAAATGTGAGGAAGGAATCCATCAAAATCCTATAGGTAACCACAAGCAATAACCTCTTTGACCTTGGCCAAAACAACTTCTTCCTAGACACGTGTCCAGAGGCAAGGGAAACAAAACCCAACATGAACCATTGGGACTTCATCAGGAAAAAAAGCTTTTGCACAGCAAAAGAAATAATCAACAAAACCGAAAGGCAGCCTACAGCCTGGGAGAAGACATTTGCAACTGACCTATCAAATAAAGGTCTCATCTCCACAATCTAAGAACTCATCAAGCTCAACACCCAAGACCCGAAAAATCCAATCAAGAAATTACCAGAAGACATGAACAGACAAATCTGCAAAGAACACATGAATGACTAACAAACACAAGAAAAAAAAAATACTCAACATCACTCTTGGTCAGATTAATACAAGTCAAAACCATAATGAGATACTACCTCCCACCAATCAGATTGCTAAAATGAACAGCTCAGAAAACAACCTCTTTTAGCTAGGATACAGAGAAAGTGGAACCCTCTTATGCTGCTGGTGGGAATGCAAACTGGTGCAGCCACTCTGGGAATAGTACAGAGGTTCCTCAAAAAGTTAAAAATAGAACTACCCAATGACCCAGCAATTACACTACTAGGTATTTATCCAAAAGATATAAATATAGTGACTGGAATGGGCACATGCCCCCAGAGCTTCTGCAGCAATGTCCACAATAACCAAACAATGGTACGAGCCCTGATGTCCATTCACTGATGAATGGATCAAGACTTGGTATATGTACTCAATGGAATACTACTCAGCCATCATAAAGAAGGAAATCTTGTCCCTTGCAACAGTGTGGATGGAACTGGAGGGTATTAAGCTAATGGAAAGCAGTCATTCAAAGAAAGACAAATACCACAAGGTTTCACTCCTATGTGGAATTTAATATACAAAGCTGATGAATGTAGGAGAAGGGCAAGAAATATAAAATAGGCTAAAAACAGAGAGAAAAACAAATAAAAATAGACCCTTAACTACAGGGTACATACTGAGGGTTGCTGGAGGGGAAGTGGGTGGGAGAATGGGGTAATTGGCTGACGGGCATCAAAAAGGGCCTGGATATCATGAGCACTGGGTGCTATATGCAACTTAAAATCACTAAATTCTACCCTCTAATTAACAATACACCATATGTAAGCTAACATGGATTTATTTTTTATTTTTTTTCTAGTTTTTTAAAAATCATTTTTTAAAATTTCTTTTCAGCATAACAGTATTCATTGTTTTTGTACCACACCCAGTGCTCCATGCAATCTGTGCTCTCTCTAATACCCACCACCGGGTTCCCCCAACCTCCCACCCCCCCACCTCTTCAAACCCTTCAGATTGTTTTTCAGAGTCCATAGTCTCTCATTGTTCACCTCCCCTTCCAATTTCCCCCAAATGCCTTCTCCTAACTCCCCATGTCCTCCATGCTATTTGTTATGTTCCACAAATAAGTGAAACTATATGATAATTGACTGTCTCTGCTTGACTTATTTCACTCACCATAATCTCTTCCAGTCCCGTCCATGTTGCTACAAACGTTGGGTATTCACCTTTCTGATGGAGGCATACTACTCCATAGTGTACATGGACTACATCTTCCTTATCCATTCGTCCATTGAAGGGCATCTTGGTTCTTTCCACAGTTTGGAAACCGTGGCCATTGCTGCTATAAACATTGGGGTACAGATGGCTCTTCTTTTCACTCCATCTGTATCTTTGGGGTAAATACCCAGTAGTGCAATGGCAGGGTCATAGGGAAGCTCTATTTTTAATTTCTTGAGGAATCTCCACACTGTTCTCCAAAGTGGCTGCACCAACTTGCATTCCCACCAACAGTGTAAGAGGGTTCCCCTTTCTCCACATCCCCTCCAACACATGTTGTTTCCTGTCTTGCTAATTTTGGCCATTCTAACTGGTGTAAGGTGGTATCTCAATGTGGTTTTAATTTGACTCTCCCTGATGGCTAGTGATGATGAACATTTGTTCATGTGTCTGATAGCCATTTGTATGTCTTCATTGGAGAAGTGTCTGTTCATATCTTCTGCCCATTTTTGGATATGATTATCTGTTTTGTGTGTGTTGAGTTTGAGGAGTTCTTTATAAATCCTGGATATCAATCTTTTGTCTGTATGTCATTTGCAAATATCTTCTCCCATTCCGTGGTTTGCCTCTTTGTTTACATGACTGTTTCCTTTGCTGTGCAGAAGCTTTTGATTTTGATGAAGTCCCAAAAGTTTATTTTCGCTTTTGTTTCCTTTGCCTTTGGAGACATATCTTGAAAGAAGTTGCTGCGGCTGAAATCAAAGAGATTACTGCCTATGTTCTCCTCTAGGATTCTGATGGATTCCTGTCTCACATTGAGATCTTTTTATCCATTTTGAGTTTATCTTTGTATACAATTCATGGAAACCAATGAGAATGAAGACACTCTGGTCCAAAACCTATGGGATACAGCAAAGGCAGTCCTAAGGGGGAAATACATAGCCATCCAAGTCTCCCTCAAAAAAATGGAAAAATCCAGAACACAGCAACTGTCTCTACACTTTAAAGAACTGGAGAATCAAAAACAAATCAAACCAACTCCACACATAAGAAGGGAAATATTCAAGATTACAGCTGAGATCAATGAGGTAGAAACCAGAGATAGAGTAGAACGTATCAATGAAACTAGAAGTTGGTTCTTTGAAAGAATCAATAAGATCGACAAACCATTGGCCACACTAATCCAAAAGAAAAGAGAGAAAGCCCAAATTCATAAAATTATGAATGAAAAGGGAGAGATCACAACTAACACCAAGGAAGTAGAAACAATCATCAGATGTTATTATCAACAGTTACATGCCAATAAGCTATGCAACCTAGATGAAATGGATGCATTCCTGGAAAACTATAAACTCCCAAAATTGAACCAGGAAGAAATCGACAACCTAACTAGACCGATATCTAGTAACGAGATTGAAGCAGTGATCAAAACCTCCCAAAAAACAAGAGCCCAGGACCTGACGGATTCCCTGGATAATTCTACCAAACTTTCAAAGAAGAAATAACACCTATTCTCCTGAAGCTGTTTCAAAATTTGAAGCAGGAGGAAAACTTCCAGATTCTTTCTATGAAGCCAGCATTACCCTGATCCCCAAAACAGGCAAAGACCCTACCAGAAAGGAGATTTTCAGACCAATATCCCTGATGAATATGGATGTTAAGATTCTCAACAAGATCCTAGCAAACAGGATCCAACAGTACATTAAAAAGATTATCCACCACGACCA
The DNA here is from genome assembly GCF_902655055.1 of Lutra lutra. Classification (NCBI taxonomy): domain Eukaryota; kingdom Metazoa; phylum Chordata; class Mammalia; order Carnivora; family Mustelidae; genus Lutra; species Lutra lutra. Next base: position 116,807,997 of record NC_062280.1, on the reverse strand, counting down.
GGTGGATTCATTCCTGGGCTACAAGGATGGTTCAACATTCGCAAATCAATCAATGTGATAGAACAAATTAATAAGAAAAGAGAAGAACCACATGGTTCTCTCAATTGATGCAGAAAGCATTTGACAAAACCCAGCATCCGTTCCTGATTAAAACGCTTCAAAGAATAGGGATAGAGGGAACATTCCTGAACTTCATCAAATCTATCTATGAAAAACCCACAGCAAATATCATCCTCAATTGGAAAAAGCTTGCAGCCTTCCCATAAGATCAGGAACACGACAAGGATGCCCACGGTCACCACTCTTGTTCAACGTACTAGTAGAAGTCCCAACAACAGCAATGAAACAACAAAGAGAAATAAAATGTATCCAAATTGGCAATGAAGAAGTCAAACTCTCTCTCTTCGCAGATGACATGATTCTTTATATGGAAAACCCAAAAGACTCCACCCCCAAACTACTAGAACTCATACAGCAATTCAGTAACGTGGCAGGATACAAAGTCAATGTACAGAAATCAGTGGCTTTCTTATACACTGACAATGAAAATACAGAAAGGGAAATTAGAGAATCGATTCCATTTACTATAACACCAAGAACCATAAGGTACCTGGGAATCAACCTAACCAAAGAGGTAAAGGATCTGTACTCGAGGAACTACAGAACAATCGTGAAAGAAATTGAAGAAGACACAAAAAGATGGAAGACCATTCCATGCTCTTGGATTGGAAGAATAAACATTGTTAAAATGTCTATACTGCCGAGAGCAATCTATACTTTTAATGCCATTCCAATCAAAATTCCACCGGTATTCTTCAAAGAGCTGGAGCAAATAATCCAAAAATTTGTATGGAACCACAAGAGACCCCGAATCGCTAAGGAAATGTTGAAACACAAAAATAAAACTGGGGGTATCACGTTACCTGATTTCAAGCTTTGCTACAAAGCTGTGATCACCAAGACAGCATGGTACTGGCATAAAAACAGACACATAGACCAGTAGAACAGAGTAGAGAGCCCAGATACGGTCCCTCAACTCTATGGTCAGTTAATCTTCGACAAAACAGGAAAAAATATACAGTGGAAAAAAGATAGCTAACATGAATTTAAATAAAACTAAAATCTAAAAGTAAAAAAAAAAGAGAGGTGCAAAGATATTTAAAAAATCACTCTTCTAACTAACTTTTTAAAAATATGTGTTTTTCATTTTAAACATATGTTAATAGGGGATGTATGTGGACTTTAAGAAATGAAATAGATGAACATATGGGAAGGGGAAAAGAAAAAAATAAATAAGAGCAGAAACAATCCACAAGAGACTCTTAAGGTTAGAGACAAACTAAAGGGTACTTCTTGTGATGATCACTGAGGTTATATATATATGAGATGAACCACTGAATTCTCCAGAAACCGTTTTGTGCTGTATGAGCTCTAACTAAAATTTATTTTTATTTACTTTTATTTTTTTATTAATTTCTTTTAGTGTAACAGAACTCATTGTTCATGGACCACACCCAGTGCTCCATGCCATATGTGCCCTCCATAATACCCACCACATGGCTCCTCCAACCTCCCACCCCCTATCCCTTCAAAACCCTCAGATTGGAAGGGGAGATGAACCATGAGAGACTATGGACTCTGAAAAACAATCTAAAATTTAAAGTAAACAAACAAACAAAGCTGTGTTAAGATGGGTTTGCCAGCCAGCTTCAGCACTTGACTCCCGGTACCTTCCCCTGGAAGTTTGTGTGCAGCGTTGAGTGCAGAGTGAAAAGTGCTTCAGCAAGAGGCAGCAGAGGGCATTATGGGAGTAAACAGGAGAAGCACCTAGGAGCCTGTTTAGAGGGCTAGACCTTGGTGAGGAGGGAGGACACCCAGAGCACTTCCTCCTTTCACTGGCTCAAATGGTGGAGGGCTAACACCAGCAGGGCGTGCTCGCCAGGTTTCCATTCATGTGGTCCTGGGCTGTCCCTGCACTGTTCACTCAGTCAAAGTGATTTACTCATTTACTCAAGCATGCATTCAGCCAGTAGTTATTAAATACTTGTTGTGTGCTTGCTTGGCAGTGTGTCTGGCCCAGTCCTTTACACGCCAAAAATTCAACATGTGATTAGGAATTCAGCATAGAATATTATGCGGCCCCCATGTATTCTGACTCACTTATCCAGTTTCCCCAGCTTGTGGCATTAGTGTCTGGCACATAGCAGGTGTTCAACTGATACTTGTTGTATGAATGAATAAAAAGATAACTAATTATAATACCTCTTATTTACTGAGCTCTTTCCACTTCTCATGTACTGTCTAAATGCTCAAAGTAAGTCTTGTTTTTATCCTATTCCATTGATAAAGTGAAGCACAGAGAGGTTAAGTAAATTGTCTAGGTCGCACAGCCAGCCTGAACTCTTAACTACTATTCCCTGTACCATCACAGCAGTGCAAGGTAGGATGCACTTGGGGCCAAGGTGTAGCACATAGGGGAGCCTTGGACTTTTAGAGGGCAGAGTCATCAGGAGTGGCTGGGACAGAGAGGAAAGGCTTCATGAAGACTGGGCAGAAGGGCTAGTAGAGGTGGAAGAGGAGACCATCTTGCCTCATGGAAGGGGAATGGTTGGAAGTAGCCAGGGGTTAAGGGGTGGTGCCCACAGTAGGTCCTCCATACATGCTTCCTGGGTTAAGGGCCTGGGATGCCAGTAATGAAACATCCTTCAGCAAATGTGAGGTCTCCCATATTTCAAGCCCCAGGCTGTGTACTTGAGTGGACATGAACATGAGTAAGAACTCCCCTCCAGGATGGACAGGAAGGCAAAGGCAAAATATGCAAATGACTGTGTTCCAGGAGAGGAAGTGCTGAGAGCCAGAGTGGTGTGGGAACAGTTTACTGGGAAAGAGAGACCAGTTCCATTTGGGAAAGACAGAGGAGGCTCCTGGGTGAGGTCACATTTGAACGGAGCCATAAGAGGTGGGCAGGACCGCAACTTGTAGTGGAAAAGGGCACCCTGGGATGAGAGCACTAAAGACACAGGCCCAGAGGGTCAGGCGGGAGGGGGGACCCATGTGCCCTGAGCTGAGGGCCTGGAGGGGGCTCACTGTTTAGGGTTGGCCCACTGCCAGAGGAATATCTGTGCTGTGCTAAGCAGCTCAGCTCTCTCCCCTAGGTGATGGGGGTCCAAGGGAATTTTGTACGATAGGGACAGGTTTTGCTTCCCAAGAGGCAATGGAAAAATACTTGTCTTTTGGGGCGCCTGAGTGGCTCAATCAGGTAGGCTTCTGACTCTTCATTTAAGCTCAGGTCAAGAGTTCCTGGGCCCTGAAATCAAGTCCCTTGTAGGGCTCTGAACTAGCAGGGAGTAGATTTGAAGATTACCTCCCTCTGCCTCTCCCTGCTCTCCCATCCCTTTCTCTCAGGCTCTTTCAAATAAATAAACAAACCTTTTAAAAAAAATTAGTCATCGTTTTAGTCATAAGTTCCCTGGGGGCATGGATCTCACTCTGGGAACATGATTAGGAAGACCAATGCTGAGTAATGAGAAAGACATTCATCCTGAGGATATCTCCTCAGACTCTGGGAGGTTAAATGGGAAATGCCCTTAACCAGCAACCAGGATGTCTGGGCCCAATCCCTATTGCATCACAAACTCACTGCATAGCCTTACTCAGTCTCTCTGGGGGAATCAAGTTCTTCATATGTAATACAAGGGGGCTGATCACCTCTGAGGGCCCCCTCTAACCACAGCACACCCCCTATTAAGCTAAGATCCCATGACAAGCCCTCATCCTCCTAAGAACACATTAGACAGATCTGGGCAGGCATGGGAAGGCTCAGCCATCCTAGCTGGGCTGTCCACATGGTGGAGGCAGATTGGGACTGGCACCCAAGGGAGTCCTCAGCCCTCACTAGCCACTGGCTGACCCGGGTGGGAAGGCCCAGCCTCGCGAAGGGCCAGGAGAAACCGAGGCATGAAGAGGGCCAGAGGAGGGAAAGGGCAGGGGGTTGGGTAGAGGGGAAGGGAGCTAACCAAACAACTTCCTCCCAAACCAGCTCCAGGCCCAGGGCTCAATATTTCAGTAAAGGACAAAAGAGCTCTGTGAACATTTCCTGCCCTACTCCAGCCCCCTCCTGTCAGTGACAGCTCAGCTCAGGCTTAGCTCTCTATTGGCTCCTCAGGCAGTCTTCTCAGGAGAGCTGTGTGTCCAGGCCAGGGCCTGACTAGAATTGCAGGATCCTGTCACACACACCCTGTCAGAGCCCTTAGTGTGGCTCTCCAGCCTGGGCAAGTGAGCTAGCTGCCAGCTTCCATGAATAGGAGCCCACCCTTCAACTATTTTTTCTCCATGCCCCTCCACCTGCCAAAATTCTTTAAAATATTCCTCCTGGAGGCTCTCCTTGATTGACTTGCCCACACTAAACTTCCTTAACATATCCTAGCTCATGGTCTGCCAGATCATTCTGCCTTCAAATGTTCTGCCTTCTGGACTTCCCCAGATATTTCCAAGAGCATTTCTCCCATGTGTGGGACAGGGTCTTCTTCCAGTTCAGGTGGGTCCCATGCTTTCTTTGTATTCTTTGTTGACTCCTTCATTCCTGAGAGCAGCCAGTGGGAGGTGTCAGGGAAGCTTGATGCCATTTTCTTCTAAGCCCCTTACACCTGCTTCTCCACCATTCTGGGAGAGTCCCTACACTTAAAACCAGGGTTTGCAGGAGTCTCTTATTAGGTGGCTACCCCAATCAGCCCTCAGGATCCTCTCCAGCACGGCCAACAAATAAACCTGAAACCTACCATCAGGGGGAATTCTGCCCATTGGGTAGGTTAATGCTTGGCCCCCAGGAGCCCAGTTCTGGGACCTTTGGGCTGTTCTAGATCACTAGTTATACTGCACTTCTTGGCCTGCATGCAGGCAGGAGGCACCAAGCAGCCTACCAGGGCCTTACAGGGACTTTCCTGCCTGTGAAGCTGGAGCCCGGACCCAACCACTTACACATTCACCCTGAAGTGGTAGATGCACATTGGTGACAGTATATCCCCCTTGGAATTGCTACCTAGAGGGTCCCAGGTTTCTCCAACAACCAGGGCAACAAGTGTCTCATATTGGAGGTTACAATAGGCAACCCACAGGCCCCACCTTGGCAAGGCAGGACAGTGTGCTCTCTCTCTACCTGCAGGAGAAATATGTACATTTATGCAGGTTAGGGTTTGGGATTATACAGATGCCTTGCTCCCCCAAGATCTTGCTCCTGTGTCCCAGTATCTCATGGCTTCTAGGACCCAGTTCTAGGTCCTTGGCTACCATAACCTTCACGGCCAGGACATGGATGGCTCAACTTCATCACCAGGCCTTTTCTAGCTGGGGCCCTGCAGGCCAAAGAGATGATAGCCAGGCTCCAATCACTCCATAGTCTCCAGCATGGAGAGGGTGAACATACATAAAGTCACCCTAGGCAGCAGGAACAAACTGATGTGAGTCAGGCTCTATGGGTCCTGCTGCTTGAAGGGCTCCATGGTTCTCTAGCAGAAAGTGTTTCCACGTATCTTCTATTAGAATGTACCCCCCACCCCAAATGCAACTCTTCAGGGCACACACAACCAGGCTGTCAAGGAAGCCCTACTTCTAGGAGCACTATGCCCATGCCTGACCTGTTCCACATCATGGGCTACTCAGCACCAAGCTGGAGCATGCACAGCACTCTCCTTTCAGCTGACCTGAGGCCCTTAGGGCACTGCAGGCCCATGGAGGCTCAGCTCGGTCCTGGTCACCTGCATTGTCTCAGGTGTAGTGAGGCCCACACACCGAAAACCATCCTTAGCTCAATGGATAGTGGACACATGCCAAATTCCAAGCACTAAGCTACACAATTGCTCATCTTTCCCCTAAAGGTAGAACCACCAGTATCAGCACTGCCTTGCCAGGATGGACTTGGCAACTGACAAAAGTAGCCCCAACTTAATAGGAGACCTAGAAATACTGAGTGCTGGAGAAGACTTGGAGCCCAGCAGGCAGACTGTCACCATTTGAAGAGTGCTTCAGAAAAATTTGGGGGTTGACTCCCTCTACCCTGGAAGGTATGCAGGTGGTTGGGGAGCAGCCTGAACTCAAGAGGCCTCCACAAGCCTGGCTGATGGGGTGGGGGCGATTTACTGCACATGCACATGCTCTTATTAACCTGGCAAGAACTGTGAGTGTCCAGTCACTGGAGCAGGCTTCTGGGGGCTCAAGGCCACCTGACTCATTCCAAACTCTAATTACACAGTTTTCCATTGAAAGCAGAGTTGGAGAAAACCAGTCTTGCGAGGGAAGAGCCAGACAGGCTGGGTTGGGTATCTTCCATCAGGACACACTAGGGAGGCTTTATTGATGGTCAGGCCCGGGACCCCATCCCAAATGGGTCCAAATGGATACTGATTATGGCCAGTTGAAAACTGCAGACTCCATGGAGGTATCACATTCCCTGATTTCAAACTCTACTACAAAACTCTAGTAATCTAAACAGTAGGGCTCAGAGTGCCTAGGAAAAGCCATGTACATAAAGATCAATAAACAGATGCAAGCGCATACAAGGAGGAAAAGACTGTCTTCAAGCAAGTGTGTTAGACTAAGCATGCATAAGAATGAAACTGGACCACTGCCTTACAGCATACACAAAAATAAATTCATAATGAGTTACAGATTTGATTATAAAACCTGGAACCATAAAACTTCTAGAACAAAACAGTCAGGAAACACTTTGACATTGGTCTTAGCAATATACTTTTGGACCAGTCCCCTCAGGCAAGGCTCCGGAAGCTAAAATCAACAAATGGGTTAGTATCAAACTAAACAGCTTTGGCACAAGAAAGGAAGCCTGCAATATAAGGAAAAGGCAACTCAGTGAATGGGAGAAAACTTTTGCAAATGGTACCATCCAATGAGAGTCAATATTCAGAATATGTAAAGAACTTATATAACTTCATGCCAAAACCACAGATAACCAGATTGAAACATGGGCAGAAGACTCAAATAGAATCTTTCCCAAAGAAAACACAGATGGCCAACAGGCTTCCAAAAAGATGTTCCACATCGCTAATCATCAAGGAAATGCAAATCAAAACGACAATGACATATGGTCTCATACCTGTCAGAGTGACTATTACAAAAAGACAAAAAAAAAATAACACCAAAATATTGGCAAGTATGTGGAGGAAATGGGATCCTCACACACTGTTGGTTGGAATGTACATTGGTGCAGCCACTACGGAAAACGCTATGGATGTTCCTCAACTAAATAATCATAGAAATACTGTATGAACCAGCAATTCAACATCTGGGTATAAATGTCAAGAAAACAAAAAACACCAATCCAGAAAGATACATGCATCCTGTGTTTCTGGCAGCATTATTGAAAAGGGCCAAGATATGAGTGTCATCCTAAGTTCCTGTAGATAAATGAATAAAGAAGATGTAGTATGTATACATACATAATATTACTCAGCCATGAAAATGAACATAAGCTTAACATTTCCAACAACTTGGATGGACCTAAGAGTATTATGATAAGTGAAATAAGTCAGAGACAGACAAATCTAGAATGATTTTACTTATAGGTGGAATCTAAAAAAAAAAAACAAAAAAACAAAAAAACAAAATAATCAATCAAAATAAAACATATGTAGATGTATAGATGCAGGAATCAAGCTGATGGGGGAAGAAGGGATCGGGGCAGATGATACAGGTGAAGGGGATTAAGTGGTATAAACTTCCAGTTATAAGATATAGAGGCTATGGAGATGTAATAGACACATAGGGGATACAGTCAATAAAATTGTAGTCACTTTGTATGATGACAGATGGTAACAAGACTTACCCTAAGGATCATTTCATAATGTATAAAAGTATCAAGTCACTCTGATGTACACTTCAAACTAGTATGATATTGTATATCAATGATACTTCAATTTAAAAAGTTAATTAAATTTTAAAAAAATAATAAAACTACTACTTCACAAACATTCTGGGCTGGGCTCCCTCTACCAAACATAGTGTGTGGTTGCTTAGGGCCAGGTCCCAGCTGCCCAAGACTTGCTGAAGGCTCATGCAGGGCTGCTCATCGCAGTGTTCCCAGGGATCTGGAACAGGGTTCGAGGTTGCAGATGCTGGTTACAGGAGGTGGCTGTCAGGGTACAACGGGGTATGTACAATCACATGCCTCATATGCTCAAAGGAGCATAGGCTCAACATAGGCAAAGCTGGAGGATCCTGGACTAGCCAGGGCAAGGAAGGGAGACTGGCTGGCAATTCTGCCACTCACAGACAGCTGGGAAGAGAGACACCTGGTCCCCAGTCAGACAAATGGTACAGATGGACTGCGCATGGTCTGAGCATGCAGGTCTTGGAGTTCAGGGTAACCCACGACCTGGAACAAGGAGAGTATCTAGAGGGGCCAGTTCATAGGACCAGTCTCTAGAGGGTTAATGAGCATGTCTAATTTCAAGACATAACCTGCAGAAATGAGCATCCTTGTTCCAAAGGCACAGCTGGAAGATATTGGAATATATTCCCAGGGAGGTGCTAGTTGGCTGGAAGATCATTCTTCCAAGAAGAGTCTTCTAGGTTCCCTGGATCTGGAAAAGCCCTTGATGTGATGAGGTACCAAGTCCTAAAAAGGATTTTCAGCTGCTTTTTCAGTCTGATTCTCTGTGAGGCAGCTTGGGATAGTGCTACCAAAATCCCGGCCCAAGGCATAGCACCTGCTCTGTGCTGCCCCGCAAGCAGGTGAGCTCCAGGTGAAGCTGGTGGCCTCTCATGCCAAAGTCCCATATTTCCCATTCTCAGTGGTCTTCATCCATTTGTGTTCACCACAAGTCCCTCTCCACTGGGATGCTATGGCCCCGTGGTAGGACGAAACTACCTGCTATGCCCCCAACTCAATGTCCTAGGGCCTCCAGTGGAGGCTCAACAGTGCAGGACCTGGGGTTTGCCCAGCATGCAGCCCCAGCAAGGCTGTCACCAAATAGGCACATATAAATGTTTCATGAAGGATGGATTCTGCCACAAAGTCTGGATGGGGGGAACCAGGAGCTGTACTGGGGTACAAATCTTGTAGGGTCAAAAACTCCACCTCCCAACTTGTGGGAGGATTCTCCCCACATCATTGGAAGCAGCCTCTATTAGAGAGCACACCACTGTCCTTCATAGCTTCTAGCCAAGGGAGATCCTCTGATATCTAGCCCCATAACAACCTAAGGGGCCAGTTCTGATGTGGGAAACATAGGGACAAGAAAAATTATTCGATTTCATTGCTACCTACAGCCAACTGATAAGTCCTTGAAATATCCAGAATGATATTCCTGTAGAGGCTCACCTGCCTTGATGTTAATACTTTGCTAAGGGAGAAAGGCAATCCCAGTCCAGAACCACCAAAACCACCCCTACCCCCAGATCATGTAGGTTGCCTTTAAGACATAAAATTCTTTTGTAAACCTCCATTATCTCTAGGCCACCCAAGATAAGTGTTGGTAACCACCTCAGAAGCACATGGCCCACTGATATATATCTGAAGTTTCTCATGACTAAAGTTTTATTAGATGGTAATAAATGACCATTTCCAAATAATAGCTAGCCCCCTCAAGGTCCTGGAAACCTAGCTTCCAAAATTCCTTAGAGACTTAGCCAATCCCTAACCCCCTCCCAACTTGAAAGTAACATTGGGCCACTCCTCATGACCCCAGTGCAGCTCTTCCTGTGTATGGATCCTGTCCCTGTCTTTTTAGAAAGCCATCTTTTTGCACCAAAGAGGTCTCAAGATTCTGTCCTGGACCTTACATTCAAACCCCAGAACTTTCCCATCCTACCACCTTGAGAGTGTACTTTCAGTTTAATTGTTTTGTGCTTGCTACATTTCTGCTGACTGATTCAACATAGATCAGACCTCCACATAATTCTTATGTTGGAAAATCCAAGAACTGAGATCTCCATTTACAGTGCAGACTCATAGGTAACAGCTTAAATCAGGCCTGTGTGCTACCGATTGGAAGCTGCTGGGGTGCTGGGCTCTACCATCCCCTACACTATGCAGGCATTTGGGACAGTTCCCAGGCATGAAGGCCCTAATGCCCAAGGTCTGCTGAAGGACCATGTGCTGGGTATGTGCAACTGCACAGATCAGTGCTGGGAGGGATCTGGAATAGGCAAGCATCTCTGAGTCGTGATCACAGGATTCAGCTCTTGCAGGAAAAAGTTTGTGTCTAACCGGAAGCTCTACTTGGCACAAATGTGCATAGTCCCCCTGAAGGCAGACATGGAGGAAAGGGTCCTGCCAGCATCAGCCCAGCACACTGGCTAGGTTACCCTTCACTAAGAGACTTGATTACTGGTATGACCAGGGCACTGTCAGGCAGCCAGTCCAAAAGGGGCCTGGTAGTTCCCAGTTTAAAGCTGCCACATCATGAAAATTTGCGGAGATTGTGTCCTCTCCCATCTGGATGCTATGCAGCTTTTGGGGACCAGCATGAGCCTAACATGACCCAAGAGCCAAGGCCAACTGAAAGAGCACACAATGTACCTGTGTGGGTGACATGGATCAGGGGAACCTGAAATCTGAACCTAGGCATCTGTAGGGAGAGATTGGTTTCCAGTAGTGAACTATTGGGGTACCAGGACACTGCCTTATTCCAAGTGCTAATCTGCACAAATGTGCATTTTCATCCCCCTGAAGACACCCCTAGAGGAATCTGGACTGCTCGGTTAGGCAAGGCAGTGCAGCACGGCTTGAGATTCCATTCAGGAACAGACACCAAAGATCCTTGATGATGGTAAGCCCAGGACCCCATCAGGCACCCAGTGTAAGTGGGGAGATACTGAGCCAGTTTAAAGCTGCCACCTCAGAAAGATTCTTGGGGAATGAGCATTGTCCACCCTGCGAACTCTGCATGTTCAGGGGACCCGACAGTCCAACAGGCCTGGTAAGCCAGGACAGCACAACACTGCTGGCTGACACAGTGTAGACACTCTGGGAACCCACTACTTGTCTCTCCTGGTTTAGCATTCCATATGCTCTCCTATCTCTACCGATTCTACCTAAAGGGCCATCATCTGCATGTCTACCTACTGACTGTCTGCACCATATTATTTGTACGTCTTGGATTTCTTTTTCTTCCTTTCTTTTCCTTTTCATTGTTTTCCTTCACTTCCTTTGTTCTCTCTTTCTTTCTCTCTCTCTCTTTGTTTCTCTCTTGCTCTTACTTTCTTCTTTCTTCCTTCCTCCATTTCTTTTTCTTCCTTCTCCACTTCTTTCTTTCTTTTTTCCTTTCTTCCTTTTCTTTCTTTCGTTCTTCTTTCTTTCTTTCTATCTTTCTTTCCTTCCTTCCTTCCTTCCTTCCTTCCTTCTTCTTTCTTTCATTCCTGCCAACCCACCCTCCCCCCCTTCCTTCCTTCCTCTCCATTTCTGTCTCCCTCTCTTTTTCTCACTACCTCCCTTTTCTCTTTCCCTCCCCTCCCCACCTCTTCCCCTTCCCCCCCTAGGGCCTTGCCTGACTGATTTCCTTCCATCCTTCCTTCCTTCCTTCCTTCCTTCCTTCCTTCCTTCCTTCCTTTTTTTGTTCTTTTGTTTTGGCTACCTGGGACTCATTAATTTGTCTAAAGCTTTTATCCCCTTTCTTGGTACAGTCTCCAAATTAGCTATTGGCCTAAGGGTAGTTTTTCTAAGTATGTCACAGCTACATCTTAGCCAGGTGGTGAAATTCATGCAGTTCTAGACTGAAACCAGTTCCTACCAAGTGTGCCTAGGACCTTAAATTGTTCAAGGCCATTTATCACCCTTCAAAGGCCATCTAGACCTTGGTTAATCTACAGGTCTGGTCGATCAAGGAGAGGAGAGTCAGGACTTAACAGGAAAGGCACCATAATGTGTGGGGCACCACCTAGTGGGGCCACAGGATTCCCCCAGCTCTCTATAGGGCCCTTCAACCTTGGACTTAAGGGCTGAGGGTGGAATCTCAGTGACCATCTGGAAATCTTCCTTCTTCCCACAGCCCAATGCCCTGTAGCCTGTAGCTCCTGGATGAAAGGGCTGCTGGCACAGGACCAGATAGCCCCAGTTATGCACAAGTAAGTGCTGTATACATCTTGAATTTAGGGACTCCTTGGCTTTTCCTTCTCACCTCCTTCTGCTTTTCCTTCCTCCTTGCCTGTTCACCTGATCCTCTGCATTCATCACTTCTTCATCTATGGGTCCACACACATCTACTCTGTGCCTGCTGTGTGCCAATAAGCAAGATGGGCACTGAGCCTACTGACATCTTTAGGGATACTTGTTCACCATTTTCCAACCAGCCTAGTTGGGGATCTAGGCTTTCTACTGGTAACTAAACTAGCTGCATTTAAGCTAGATAATCACTAACATTTTCAGTTAGTTGAAATGAGTTATTTTGGGGCACCTGAGTTGTTCAATAATTAAGCATCTGCCTTCGGCTCAGGTCATGATCCCTTGGTCCTTGGATCAAGCCATTCATCAGGCTCCCTGCTCAGCGAGAAACCTGCTACTCCCTCTACCACTCCCCTCCCTTGTGTTCTCTCTCTTGCTGTGTCTCTCTCTGTCAAATAAATTAACAAAATATTTGAATAATGAGTTATTTTAATTGACATATGACTGAATCGGTGGTGAAAGTAGGATGATACATTGATATAACCTGGGTTGAGAAAATATCTAGTCCTATTTTTGTCCAATTGATTCTAAAATAGCAGTGGTGATGGGTATTTGGGTGGCCCAGTTAGTTAAGCCTGGGACTCTTGATCTTACTCAGGGACTGGTGAGTTCAAGCACCAGGTTGGATTCCAAGCTGGGTGTGAAAAATTCACCTGGAGGCCTGTCATCTCTCAGTTGGGTTATTTCAGGAGCAAGCCTCATTTGACTCCAAACTAACACATCAGTTTCACTACTATCTTCTTTGCCATAATAAAAGCTGCCCACATGGTCTTAGGTTTATTTTTAGGCCAAGTCCTAAGATGAGTCTGCCAATTCCTTTTGTATGCACCTCCTGGCTTCATTACCAGCTAAAGTTATGAAGAGGCTGCTGGGTCTGGATCTCTAAATCCTGTCTCTTTCCCAGGTATCAGGCATATCCCACTTAGAAATCACAGGTCTAAGAGAGTCACTGTGCCTCAATTAATCTTAACTATATTTCCACCCTCTACACAGTCCCTCTTGTATTTACTCATAAAGGCACCAGATACCATCGAGGCTGCCAGATACCATCCTTCTCCTACTTGAGCTTGACATCCATGAGTTTCCATTTTCTCTATTATTCAATATCTCCTTACCATGTGTTCTAATTTCTGTTCCCTTCTAAGACAGATTTTAGCAGCCTTTGGAAAAACATCTGCAACTTTTTCTGAGTGATTGTCAAGTTTATTTCTCTTTACTGCTCTAGAACATTCCAAAGAGTAAGAGTTCTTTAGACTACACACCAGGGGCCAGTTTCACCTTTTATGTGTTGACTCACACTCCCTAGAGCTGTGCAGCAATGTCTGTCTGGATAATCCTCACATCCTGTTTGAGAATGTGGGGGACTCGTCCTCTGGATAATTGGTCCATGCCCTCATCTCATTGTGCCTCTCTTATCTTGTGTCTATTAGGGAAATCATAAGAACTTTGCACCTACCCTAGAGTTAAGGTTCATTGGTTATGGTTCCGAGGAGCAGGTGAGAAAATTGTGTTTCTCTCCAGCATGCTCCTCCTCAGGGTCACACGTTTGCTGTCCAGTTCTTACCTCTACTCATGAGATGGGGCTTTTGCCTGCCTCCCTCTCATTTCCTGCCCTTTCCCATCACCATCTGTGAATGTCAGCTTCTGCCATTTCTTTGTCCAAATAGTGGGGGCTACATCTCCCTCAGAGGTAAACAAAATAGAAAGGAAGGTTACTCAGGAAATCCAAAAGGCTGGGTGCTTCATCAGAAGAAAGATATACACCCAATCACCTGTCCCATCCTTTAAAGAAGCAGGAAGTATTTTGAAGGATGGGAGACCAAACCAATGTTGCCCTTTCCCATGTGGTATCCCAGGCCTCAGACTGCAGAGTGTTCTCCGTGATCCTCTGTGTTGCATGTGCACATGTCAGTAGCCTTGACAATGGAGATGTCCACTGGCTATGCTTACCAGACCTTGCTCCTCTGGGAGACTTCTGAGCCAAGTAACCTGCCAGTGTTCCCTCCTAAAGACCATTTTCATCTACACAGTGAACTCTGCTGCAGAAGCGATGCTGCAAACTGGAGAATGGGTGTCCAGGGGTAGCAGAGATGCAAGGCACATTTCTAGAAGGTTGTAGGATCATTTCCCAAAGGGCTCCAGTCTCTCCCTCAGGCAAAGGACTCAATGACCCACACTGGTATAGGGCTCAGAGCTGGGGAAGACACCATGTCTCTTCCCTATAGTCATGACTGTATCTAGACATTTACTTTTCTCATCCACTGCCCAATAATTTCAGTCTGGACAGACCTGATCAACTAGCACACATCCTGATCCAACAGCACACAACCTTGAGGTTCCCATCCTCTGGTTACCATTCTGTCTCCGTGGCTACTGTGTGAGTGCATACACCTTGACCACTGGTTGAGCCATCCTCTCCTGCCATACTTCACCTCCCCTCTTTTCCTGTAGTGTAGGACAGCTCCCACAGATCTCCTCAAGGACAGTGTTGCCTCCTGTACCAATGCAATTTTTTTATTTTTTTAATTATTTTTTTTTATTTTTATAAACATATAATGTATTATTAGCCCCAGGGGTACAGGTCTGTGAATCACCAGGTTTACATACTTCACAGCACTCACCATAGCACATACCCTCCCCAATGTCCATAATCACACCACCCTCTCCCTACCCCCTCCCCCTGGCAACCCTCAGTTTGTTTTGTGACAGTAAGAGTCTCTTATGGTTTGTCTCCCTCCTGATCCCATCTTGTTTCATTTTTTCTTTTCCTATACCCCAAACCCCACACATTGCAGCTCCACTTCCTCATATCAGGGAGATCATGTGATAATTGACTTTGTTCGATTAACTTATTTCGCTAAGCATAGTACCCTCTAGTTCCATCCACTTTAGGGGACTGGAAGAGATTATGCAGAGTGAAGTAAGTCAAGAAGAGAGAGTCAATTATCATATTACCATATTATCATGGATTGCATGGAGCACTGGGTGTGGCGCAAAAACAAGGAATACTGTTATGCTGAAAATTTAAAAAAATGATATATGTAATGTGTCTTAGTTAATGCAGAAATATTTTTGCCTTAAAATCTACAAGATCCTTCTTCAGTTCTTTTCTTGCTTTAGAATAAATCCCATTAAGAATGTAACATGAAGGGGTGCCTGGGTGGCTCAGTGTGTTAAAGCCTTTGCCTTCAGCTCAGTTCATGTTCTCATGGTCCTGGGGTCCCAGGGTCCTGGGATCTAGCCCAGCAATGGGCACTCTGCTCAGTGGGGAGACTGCTTCCTTCTCTCTTTCTGCCTGATTGTCTGCCTACTTGTGATCTCTGTCAAATAAATAAGTAAAATTAAAAAAAAAAGGGGGGGAATAGCCAATATCAATTTTCTCTAATTTTAAAAATGTAATATATTTTGATGTTAGGGTTAGGGCGGCCAGTGATGTAGATGGCAAAGAAATGCACTAAGAATAAAAGCACAAGTGAGGTAGAGCTGATTCACTCTCCAAGGGAAGAGAGGGGCAGACAGCAAGGAAGTGTCAGCCCTGAGTTTCTATCAGGCCTGGACTTTTAAGGAGTTTATAAAGATGTACGAGGGTTGTAGCTCCACCCATTGTGGGCTGGGAGTTTGATTCTTGGCCAGGTAGAGCAGGAGTTGGCATGTTTTTCGAGGTACCCTGACCCGGATGGGCCTATGGTCAGTCTGGAGAGGAATATGTTTTGTAGTTGGGGTTTACTTTCTGAGGTTTTAAGGCAGAAAACAAAGTTAGGATCAAGAGCAGACACTGTTGAGTCTCACCAATTATCAACACCGTGGAAAGACAACATACTGAATGGAATAAGATATTTGCAAACTATCTAACTGATAAAGGTTTATTACCCAATTTATTAAAGAACTCATACAACTCAATAACACAAAAACAAATAGCAGTTACAAAATCAGTAGAGTTCTGAATAGACGTATTTCCAAAGAAAACACATATACAGCCAACAAATACAGAAAGAGATGTTCACCACCACATATGATCAGGGAAATGCAAATCAAATCCCAAAGAGATGGCACATGGCTCCTGTCAGAATGGGTCATATCCAAAAGAGCAGCTATAACAAAGGTTGGTCAAAATGTGGAGGAAATGGAACCCTGTGCTGTGTTGGTGGGGCTGTGAATGGGAGCAGCCACTATGGAAAACAGTGTCGAGTTTTCTCAAAAACTTCAGCATAGGGAAACCTGGCTGGCTTAGTGTGACTCTTGATCTCGGGGTCATGACTCTTGATCTCAGGGTCGTGAGTTTGAGACACACGTTTGGGGTTATGGACTACATCAGTAAAAATAACTTCAATATAAGACAACCAATATCATCCAACAGTTCCCTTCCTAGATATTAAAAGGAAAGAAACTGAAATCACTAACACATAAAGGTCCCTGCACACCTCTATTCATTGCCACATTATTCATAATAGCCAAGGGGACATGCTAAATTAAATAGATCAGAAGGTGAAAGACTCTATTTACCACATGAGTTCACAATAAGCAGAATTTAAATCAATCAGTAAAACCAGAAAACAAAATATAAGAAAATAAAAAACACAATAACTCCAGCTCATAGATACATAGAACATAGAATTTTCCAAGGTGAGGGATGAGAAGTGAATAAAATAGATAAGAAGATAGATACTAACAACAACAAAAAGAATATCAGGGCACCTGGTTGGCTCAGTCAGTTGGGTGGCTGCTTTCAGCTCAGGTCATAATCCCAGGGTCCTGGGGTGGAGCTCTATATCAGGCTCTCTGCACAGCAGGGAGTCTACTTCTCCCTCTCCCTCTGCCCCACTCTACCCTGCTTCTGTGTGTGCTCTCTCTGTTTCTCTCAAATAAATAAATAAAATCTTTAAGAATAAAAGAGTATATCAAGAGGGAAATTGGAGGGTAAATAAGACTTCAATCTACGAACTTCTGGTTTCCTATATTTCAAGGATCTTAGTGAATTCATTCTATTACATTCAATTCTTCTGACCTACCAGAATTCCTCCTTATGGTGTGGTCATATTTTTTGAGATGAGTTGTCTATTTAATAATATTTCAGATCAATAAGTACTAGGTGTGTGAATCTTTGAATATTTTTATAGCTTTTGAAGTATAATTATGTAAACAAAACTTGTACAGATCTAAGTGTACAATTTCATGACTCTTGATATATGTATAGACCAGTTAATCAATGACTATAATTAAGGTAATGTACATGTATCTATCACCCGAAAATGACTTTCCCCTTTTATTTGTAGTCCATGATTAGCTTGATGCATAACTTCTGTTGGTCCCTGCAGAGTCATTCTTTCCTCAGGGAGAAGGTTTTCTATAGAATGAAAAAATTGCTTGACTTTGTTGCTCTGTATTATTGGGAGCTCATAATAGAGGTTGATCTAAAGATAAATGTTATTGGGTGACTGAGTAGCTCATTTCGTTGAGTGTCTGATTCTTGATTTTGGCTCATGTCATGAACTTAGGCCTGTGAAATTGAACTCTGCATCGGGTTCCATGCTGAGCATGGATACTACTAGCTGTTTTTGCCTCTCTGCTCTTTCCACATGTCCCAGCTCCTAGTCATTCTCTCTCTGTCTCTTTCAAAGAAAAAAGAAGAAGAAGAAGAAGAAGAAGAAGAAGAAGAAGAAGAAGAAGAAGAAGAAGAAGAAGAAGAAAAAGAAAGAAAGGAAGAAGAAAAAAAGAAGAAAAATTTTGAAAATTAGCCAATTATGGATAAAATAGATGCAGTCCATATATACAATGGAATATTATTCAGCCATCAGAAAGGATGAATACCTAACTTTTGGATCAAATGGATGGGACTGGAGGAGATTATGCTGAGTGAAATGGGCCAAGCAGAAAAAGTCAATTATCATATATGGTTTCACTTATTTGGGAAACATATGGAATAACGTGGAGGATATTAGAAGAAAGAAAGGAAAACTGAATTGGGGGAGATGAGAGGGGTAGACAAACTATGAGATACTGTGGACTCCATGAAACAAACTGAGGTTTTAGAGGGAAGGATGAGGGGATGGGTGAGTCTAGTGATGGATATTAAAGAGGGCTTGCATTGCATGGAGCACTGGGTGTTGTACATAAAAAATGAATCTTGGAACACTGCATCAAAACCTAATGATGTATTTCATGGTGATAATATAATACAATAAAAAAAAGAAAATTATCCAATTAGAAGTTCCCAGGCCTTTTCTGAAGGCTAGACCATACACTCACAGCTTATGAAACTTAACCCATCTGTGTTGTGAAAAGCCTGAATCACAGGGCTGGAATAAGTTGTGAGAGTGGTAGACCAAAGGGACAAAATAAAGATATGGGTTGGACTGAATTCATTGATAGGAATAAGATCAGTGAAGAGGTGAGATTTAGAGGACTACCCTGACCACTTGCACGTGGCGTTGATATTCTGGACACTGTATTGGGTCAATAAGGGCCAAATGCTGCTATTTCTTTGTTGAAGAAGGCAGGAAGAAGTCAGGAAGCATAAGAAACAGGAATGCTGAAATGGATCTGTGATGTGCAGTCTTCTCAGCCATCCTTAATCATGTTTGCTGAGAGACACAGCAATCAATCCACAACCTTCATCAAAACACTTAAAAATGCATTGGTACAGGTAGCTCTATTTTCAACGTTTTGAGGAAAATTCTGGAGTCAATTTTTTTTTTAATTTATTTTCAGCGTAGCAGTATTCATTGTTTTTGCACCACACCCAGTGCTCCATACATTCTGTGCCCTCTCTAATACCCACCACCTGGTTCCCCCAACCTCCCACCCCTGCCACTTCAAATCCTGCAGATTGTTTTTCAGAGTCCATAGTCTCTCATGGTTCACCTCCCCTTCC
Source organism: Lutra lutra (assembly GCF_902655055.1). Classification (NCBI taxonomy): domain Eukaryota; kingdom Metazoa; phylum Chordata; class Mammalia; order Carnivora; family Mustelidae; genus Lutra; species Lutra lutra. The sequence continues at coordinate 116,788,951 of NC_062280.1, read as the reverse complement.
AATTTCCCTCAACTCCCTTCTCCTCTCTAACTCCCCTTGTCCTCCATGCTATTTGTTATGCTCCACAAATAAGTGAAAACATATGATAATTGACTCTCTCTGCTTGACTTATTTCACTCAGCATAATCTCTTCCAGTCCTGTCCATGTTGCTACAAAAGTTGGGTAACATCCTTTCTGATGGAGGCATAATACTCCATAGTGTATATGGACCACATCTTCCTCATCCATTCATCCGTTGAAGGGCATCTTGGTTCTTTCCACAGTTTGGCGACCGTGGCCATTGCTGCTATAAACATTGGGGTACAGATGACCCTTTTTTTTTTTCCCTCTTACACAGTTGGTGGGAATGCAAGTTGGTGCAGCCACTTTGGAAAACAGTGTGGAGATTCCTCAAGAAATTTAAAATAGAGCTTCCTTATGACCCTGCCATTGATATTGGCTATTAAGTATGTTTAGAGTTCATTCTTTTCCCTTAATTCCCTCTTTTATTTTATTTATTTTATTTTTTATTTATTTTTATTTTTTATAAACATATAATATATTTTAATCCCCAGGGGTACAGGTCTGTGAATCGCCAGGTTTACATACTTCACAGCACTCACCATAGCACATACTCTCCCCAATGTCCATAACCCCACTCCCCTTCTCCTAGCCCTCTCCCCCCAGCAACCCTCAGTTAGTTTTGTGGGATTAAGAGTCACTTATGGTTTGTCTCCTTCCCAATCCCATCTTCTTTCATTTATTCTTCTCCTACCCCCTTAACCCCCCATGTTGCATCTCCACTTCCTCATATCAGGCAGATCATATGATAGTTGTCTTTCTCTGATTGACTTATTTCGCTAAGCATGATACCCTCTAGTTCCATCCACGTCGTTGCAAATGGCAAGATTTCATTTCTTTTGATGGCTGCATAGTATTCCATTCTGTATATATACCACATCTTCTTTATCCATTCATCTGTTGATGGACACCTAGGTTCTTTCCATAGTTTGGCTATTGTAGACATTGCTGCTATAAACATTCGGGTGCACATGCCCCTTCAGATCACTACATTTGTATCTTTAGGGTAAAAAAAAAGAACAAGAACCATATGATACTCTCAATAGATGCTGAAAAAGCATTTGACAAAGTAAAGCATCCCTTCCTGATCAAAACTCTTCAAAGTGTAGGGATAGAGGGCACATACCTCAATATGTATGAGGTATCAAATATATATCAAATATATATTTGATATATCAATATATCAAAGCCATCTATGAAAAATCCACTGCAGATATCATTCTCAATGGAGAAAAACTGAAAGCTTTTCCACTAAGGTCAGGAACACGGCAGGGATGTCCATTATCACTACTGCTATTCAACATAGGCTTAGAAGTCCTAGCCTCAGCAATCAGACAACAAAAGGAAATTAAAGGCATCCAAATCGGCAAAGAAGAAGTCAAACTATCACTCTTTGCAGATGATATGATATTATATGTGGAAAACCCAAAAGACTCCACTCCAAAACTGCTAGAACTTGTACAGGAATTCAGTAAAGTGTCAGGGTATAAAATTAATGCACAGAAATCAGTTGCATTTCTCTACACCAGCAACAAGACAGAAGAAAGAGAAATTAAGGAGTCAATCCCATTTACAATTGCACCCAAAACTATAAGATACCTAGGAATAAACCAAGAGGCTAAGAATCTATACTCAGAAATCTCAATTCCCTCTTGATCCCTTGTCAGGTCTTCATGACTTCCTTCAGAGGCATTCAAGAGTTTTCCCATGGTCTGGCCTCCCTATGCTATAGTTCCTTCTGCATCACCTGGCCCCACCCACAGCTCCACCTCCTGTCCTTCCACCCCTCCTACTGACTCTGGTGGTCCTGGTTGTCATCCCCATAAGACCTCCTTCCCTCTAGCAGGCAGTGCTCTCAACAGTGACACCCCAGAGCCCACATGCTGTAACCGCCCTGTAAATGTCCTGTGTGGGTAAATACTTTCCACTCTGTAAACCCCATACTTACCTGCAGAACTGGGGCAATGATTCTCCATCTAGTCTTTCCAACTGTGCCCATGCGGAAGCCCTCAGCCCCCATCATGGGATGGCAACACGTTGTCATGGTTGCAAGGGGTGGCTCCTCGTTCCCTGCCTGGGCCACTGCTGTGAGGCACACTGGACAAGTCCTCAAGTCTTGAAACCTCATTTTTCTCACCTAGAAAATGGAGAATTTAATGTCTATGCCATAAGAAAGGATGACAATAAAATATTATAATCTCTGTGACTCAGTGAGTATAGCTTGCCTGGTCTCCATTAATCAACAACTTTAAAGCAACTTGAACCAAACAAGCTTGTAGATCAGATGAGCCTGAGTTCAAGCCCCCACACAGCCAGTACTTCCCATATCCCCCAGCCCTCTTCTTAACTTCTTAAAATGGCTCTAGGTATGGTAATCCATTTATTCTTTTATTGATATGAACAATGCCAGATTGTGTGATACCAGACATCAGGCACTGTGCTACAAGGTAGGAATGCAAAGACAAGAAAGGAGCACTCTAAACCGTGGGAGCACTGGAAGCACATAGACACCTAGAACACAGGCAGCAGAATCACAGTCCTGGATAAATACTGGAGTCCCCTGAGCATGTTAAACAATCCTGATGCTGGGCTCTGCCCAAGGCTTCTGAGCCGGAGGCCTTGAGGTATGGCTTTAGGATGGATCAGAGCTTCCCATAGACCCCAGTAGGCAGTACACATTGAAAACGAGTGCTTTTGCCACTCTCAGAGAATTCCTTTACACCTACCTGATTTGTTGCAGAACATTTCCCTGAGAGATTGATTGAAGTTTTGAGGACACAGAGGTGGGATGGTCTTCCATCCTGGAACAGGGTGTCCCAATTCCCACACCCTTTCTGTCACCTCAAAGGGAGTCAGAAGTTCCACCAGAGGGCTGGTGCTTAGGTTGGCTTCAATCTTACCTGTTTACAACTGAGAACAAGAAAGAACCTTCCCCAGAGCCTGGGATCCACTGCCACCAGGTTTAAAGTCATTCTCAGGCAGCCCCTTCCAGCTGGGTCTTGTTCACCAAACAAACCTGGGCTCCTCTCCATGAAATGCAAAACTCCTTTTTACAATACCTGTGGGTAAATGAGAGCAAGTGACAGAAAGCTTAAAAATAGCTATTAGCAGCTTTCTCCCTGCTAGGCATTAATCCCTTTCCTTCCCCTGAGCTGTCTTAAGCAAACAGCCACAGATGAGACATTCCATCCCTCTTTCTGGACTCCCAATCCTGTCTTGCTGAAAGGCATTTCCTTTGCTTTTCCTACACGTTCCTTATAAAGTGTATATTTTCAGAACTTTATTTGACATAGAAATTATCATGGGGGCACCTGGTTGGCTCAGTGCATTAAAACCTCTGCATTCAGCTCAGGTCATGATCTCAGGGTCCTGGGATCGAGCCCCGCTTTGGGCTCTATGCTCAGCAGGGAGCCTGCTTCCTTTCATCTCTGCCTGCCTCTCTGCCTACTCGTGGTCTGTCGGTCAAATGAATAAATAAAATCGTTAAAAAAAAAAAAAGAAATTATCATGAATTCTGAGAATTGTTTTCAGACTCCAGAGAAAAATGGGTGTGTGTGCAGAATAAATAAGACTGGCAATATTTGATACTTAATCTATGAACCCCAGTTCAATGAATCATTATCCTGGCTCTTGTGTACATTGAAAAGTGTCCACAATGCAAAATATAATGAAAGACACTGTGGGGGAAATTCAAATTTAGATAATATTCTTAGAGTGTTAATATCGTAAGAAATTACTGGATTCTTTCAATATCATCATGTGAACTGAAATTTTAAAACTTCTTATTCAAAGATATATAGTCCTTTAGATTATGCATGGTTTGTTTTATTTTATTGTACAGCCCATTTTGTTCAAAAAGTTTCTATTGATTTAGAGTCATATACTTTTATATAAAACTAAACGATGTAGTTAACATGTAATAACCAGTAAGTCTAAAGGCATATTTGTCATGACTGCAGTTACAGATGTTTCCCTGACATGTGAAGAGTCTTCCTGCACATAGTTTGCCCAGGCAGGTCTGCTGGTCCTGATGTGATCCTGGCGTTTCACATGGGAAGCCCATGGCAGCCAGGTTCACCAATTCCCTTTGCTTTATTGCTTTATTTAACAGCATCTTTAATAAACTCCACATTTAAATGTTTTAAAAATTAAGTCAGTATCAAAGCCTATTTCATCCTTAGAGGAAGCATGCAATTTCTAGAAAGCCATTTTTATATGAAAATCACAGAAGGATTTGGCCCAGAGTTGCAAAGTCCCCTCTTCAATGATGATAAAAAGGCCCCAATCCTCATTTTGGCAATCATTCCCATCTTGGACCCAGAGCTTAACATCAGACAATGACCGCAGCAGTCACCTGCGTTCAAGCAACTTGAACCAAACAAGCTTATAGATCAGATGAGCCTGAGTTCAAGCCCCCACACAGCCAGTACTTCCCATATCCCCCACCACAGTCTGTGGTCCTCACAAGATGAGCACACTGTAGGCTTCTTCTCATAAAATCTGTACATTATATATTGTTTGAAGATCCAGCTGCCGCAGGGACTTAAACTAAGCCTCTGTTGCCTCTCCTTTTACCTGGGGGATAATAAAAACGCTGCCCCAGAGGCATGCTGCATTAAATGGATAATACACATGACATAGTCGCCACAGTGCTTGGTACAGAGAAAAGGCTCAGTCAGCGGAAGGATCCATACCTCCTCAGAAACCAGGAGATAAAATGTCTCCCTTTATATTTCTGCCGCCTAGTCAAGACTTTTCTGTTGCCTGTTGCCTAGGTCCCACACAATAGCTCCATTATCTAGCTGGGCTGGGCCCTCACCACCATACCAGGGTACGTTATACAAAATTTCCATTTATCTTTGAAAACTTCTTTTCGTGTTTAGACTTTAATTTTTTTGTTTGTTTTTTGTTTTGTTTTGTTTTTCGGAGAGATAAGTCTTGTCACCTTAGCCACAAATGTTTACATCCTGAGTATACTACTCTTGCTGCTGTCAGCACTGTTAACACTACTGAGGAGAGAATCGACCCAAGTCTCCAGCCCGTACCCCACCCCCACCTCGTCTCAGTGAGGGGAGAGTCCTGGAGGTTCAGCATGGGCCCTCCTTGTCACAGCAGCTCACTGCCTAATGGGTTTCCAAAGAAGAACCCAGAGATCTCACTGTTGTTTCTCGCAGCCCAAACAAGGGTAGGAAGATCTATATCTTTTTCCTTATCCGTCTTTTGTCTTAATGTAGTTATTCCAGGATCTGGAGTAAAGATAACTGCAAATACAAAGCCCGGTAAGACTCGATTTCCCTTGGAAACCAATCTCCACTCCATGGAAATTGATCTTCAATGTACTGATGAGAGAAGGAGACTATCACATCGGATGTGTTAATGGGAAATGATCCGGAAAGACCTTTTTAGGTAAGAACACACATCATCCACATCTGAGGGTTGAGAGGAGCAGTTAAAAGCCTCCAGAATAAACTGCATTGCATGCACAATAGTTCCTTCCCTTTAAGGGATATATACTCTTCGTTGGTTTCAAAATCTTCCTAAGTCATGACAACATTAATTAACTTATATCTACAAGTTACAGAATGATGGCATAATATTTATGATACCTTAAATTTCTATATACTTATGTTTACATTTTAAGCATATGTGCTTTCTACTTTTAATATTTTAAACTTCAGTGATTTTCTTTAACTATTCTAGGCTTGGGTTTTTTATCAGTTTAACATTACACTTGGGAGACAACAGTAAGAAGCATTTTATTTATAGTCTCTTTTTATTGTATATTTATTTCTTAATTATCCTGTCTCATATTTTCAAAGTTTTTAAAAAGTTATCAAAAAGAGAAACATAACAGTAGCAGAGAAGAAATCAACAGTTACGACCCAGAAGCTGCAGCAGAAGACACTCAACTGGACCCTGAGTAATTTTGGGGAGGGGAACGGAAGCATGGCTGGCTGGCAGTCCCAGGATTCAAGTCCTTACCTCAGGGAATTCCAAGGTCATAAGTCATGTTGTCCCCCAAATATCTCTGGGGTCATCACTGGCCTCCCAGGTTAGGATCTGAAAACAACCTGGAATAGATTAAGGGTAAAATGAAAAACCCAGCAGATTTAATCTGCATTTTATCAGCTTCACATGATGATAGACTATAAAGTGAAAGTATGTCCTAGAGAGGTGCTCTTTTGCTGTGAAAACAAGTTTTATTCTTTGATTTGTACAATGTTGCATTTGGTCAGGTCTAGAGGAGTGTGATTTGAGTATATTCAAAACAGCTACTCCAACCCAAGTTAAAAGTAGACCCTTGCTTGGCTTACTGCAGACTCTTGGGCTCCAGACCCCATGTCTCTGGAAGAGGCAGGGGCATTTCCTTGGGGGGTGGGAGTACAAGGGGTTGGGAGGGTTTTCTGTAGTCATCATGTAGGGTTTTCTGTAGTTGGTCCCCACCCTGAAGGCCTGTTTTTTATCCCTGTCCAGGGAAGTCACTGCCTGACTTTGACATATGAAAGAAGGAAGGGAGAAAATCCTACCTGCAGGGGCCAGGGTTTCTCCTTGGGGCCTTAAGCTGGTTCCTGACCCTACAGTACCCGTGGCAATTTGTTTTAAATTCTTAAATTGACAAGTACGGTTTACCTGAGCAAACACACTTGGCAGGGAGTTAAGTTTTATTGCCTCCCGGGCAATCTCATAAAGCCTTTTGGTGGTAGTCTAATGCACAGGGCTTGGACCCAGCAGATGCTAACACCCAGCCCTCTTGCCTATAGGGGCACCCCCATGGCCATGCTGCTGCAGCAATGGTCACACCTGTTTGCTGGGCAGCTTCTGCCTATGCCCTGCCTACTTCACCAGCCCTTATTTGGAGCGGGACCAGAGGCAGAGGTGGGCATGAGCAGAAGCAGGCTGCCAGTTGGGTGGGGGCATGGGATCAGGCATGGGGAGAAGCAGTGCTTGACTTTGCAGAGGGAAGGGGTGGCGGGCAGGATCCCCAGAGTAGGGGCGGAAGCAGACACCTAGGGTGGGGAGGACAGACAAGGTGGGGCATGGATGAGCAAAGGCAGTGTAGGCACCTGCAAGGCTAAGGCTGCCTCTGCTCAGTGAATGCAGCACACTCATTCATGGAGCCTGGACCTTCCACTGCGGCCGCCTTTGCAGGTGTGTCTTCTCAGCCCTGCACTCTCTGCCAGCAGACACCAGCAGCTAAGGTAAGCCGATCTACATCCTGTGCATACAGCCCACACTCACAGGCAGTCCTCCTCTGTACCTACCAATGCATAGAGATCTAGCTGTGCCAGGCGATAGAGAAACGAGAACGTGGGTTTTTTGATCACTTAGAGAAGTCACATTCATTGTGATTTGCATGTCCTATTATTTTATATTAATTACATTAGAACTAACTTTTGTATTTATTATATGATGATAAATATTATATTTATAATGATAATATGTTGATGATTAATATTATCATTATTATTTTTTAAAGATTTTATTTATTTACTTGAGAGAGAATGAGTGAGAGAGAGCATGAGAGAGGAGAAGGTCAGAGGGAGAAGCAGACTCCCCAAAGAGCTGGGAGCCTGATGCGGGACTCGATCCTGGAAGTCTGGGATCATGACCTGAGCCGAAGGCAGTCGCCCAACCAACTGAGCCACCCAGGCGCCCTATCATTATTATTATTTTTTTTAATGATTCCTAAGTTGACTATGCCTGGATGGCTGGTTTTTTTTTTTTTTTAAAGATTTTATTTATTTATTTATTTGACAGACAGAGATCATAAGCAGGCAGAGAGGCAGGCAGAGAGAGAGGAGGAAGCAGGCTCCCTGCTGAGCAGAGAGCCTGATGCAGGGCTCGATCCCAGGACCCTGAGATCATGACCTGAGCCGAAGGCAGCGGCTTAACCCACTGAGCCACCCAGGCGCCCCTGGATGGCTGGGTTTAAATTTGTTTTCCAAACAGTGTCCTTAAGTGTCCTTTCAGTCCTTTCAGACTTGAGGGAGCACATAAGCTGCTAAGCAGAGCCACACGTGGTAGGGAGGTTACTGACTAAATCTGCAGTGATTGCCCTACACCACACCAACACCCTCTCCTCAGCTGTGAAATGAGGAGGGCACTGTATCAATACAGGAATAGGCATGGATGGCCAGCACTGCCCTTTAGAGCCAACCAGGCAGTGCTCCCAGAGAAGGAAGGTGGCTTATAAGCCCAAATCAGGTCTGCCACACATATTAAAAGCCAGGAGATGGGGAATGCACAGGGTGAACACTCATTTGTGAGACTTCTGAGCAGTTTATACAAATACAAAAGCTATGTTCAAACTTGATAACTTTATCTGCAACTAATAAATAAAAAAAATACAGACAACTTCAGATATAATCAGGGTCATAGAAAAGCCACAACCTTCTATTAATCTGTAAGTGTTAAGCATGAGTCTTTAGAGAATAAGCATATGTTTTCAACAGGTGTCTTGCATATTTGATTTTCACTTAGAGTTTAAACACCTGAATCTCTTCCCCTTCTCCTTAGGACTCGATGTAGCACACTGTTTTTCTCAGCAGTTTCACTGAACTCCTTTAGGTAATTTAATAATTATGGGATTTCCAACAATGATTCTAGAAGGCAAGGTGATTCCCTTCTGTAGAAAGCAAATAGAAACAAGCATAGGAAAGGTCTTTAATATGTAGCCTTTAGGATAAAATGGGTAAAATGATTAAGGAAAAGGAAACCCAGCCATTTAAAGGCATTGGATACTGACCAGAGGCCTATAACAAATCAAGAAGTGTTTACTTAAAAAATGACAAGAGCTCCAAATAAGAATGGTGGAAGAGAATGATTTTCTTGCCTAGAACTTCTTCCTTTTCTATTTCCCCTCAACACACCCCCAGGTCATTCTGGAAGAACGGTCTACCAAGAGTGTCAATCACAGTCCTGGATAGAGAGTGAAAACCTGCAGCTTTTCTCACCTTAACTGACAGACTTTGCTTAAAATCACAGAGAAAACCTGCAGCTATGCTAGCCCAAGTTTGCATTCTGGTTTGTGACAATCAATCAGCAGGCCAAAAGTTTATGGGGGAGAAGTTAAACATAAAAGAAGAAGAAAAGGAGTGAAATAACCTCTCACCCCTAAACTTTGTCATTGGAAGCACACTCTAGAAATCTGGCAAAATCCAAAAGGCAAAGGAGGTGGAGAACAGACTACAATTTTGAGTGCCTCTCTCAACCCACATACTGCTCCATTGGCAGAGATTAGAAGACATCTAAATTTGAGGTGTTTGAGCACAACGTCTACGTATCAAAATCAAAGTGCTAAGGCAAAGGCAAAGGAAATATCACTAAGCTACAAGTGTAAAACAACTCATAACACATGGGAACATGTTATCATGATTTCCCTTTAGAAACAAGGAAGGTCAAGAAGGCAATAGGATGATATGTTCAAAGCGCTAAAAGAAAATATTTGTTTATCAAAATTCTATTCCAGCAAAACAATCCCTCAAAAATGGCAAAATACATTGTTGGATAAGAAAAACAGATGTCTTACTAACATTCACTACCCACCCCCCCCCATAAAATCCTTATAATAAAAAGGAAATTGTACTTGTAATCATAAAAAAATGTTGAGGAACACCAGAGCATATATATGAATATATATATATATTCATATATATATTTATATTCATTCAGAATGAATATAAATATATTATGAAGCAGATTGAATCAATGAAGCTGACCTGATTTGAAGTTATTCAATTTTACCAGAATTAAATCACTATTAACCAGAGGCAGATTGTGATGTTAAGATGAATATTATAATTAAGCAACCCTTATGAAAAGCTTGATAATATTGGTAAAAAAATAAAGTAGGGTGACTAAAGTGTTGTAAAAATACTTGTTTACAACAGAAAGAGGAGGTAAAGAAGGGTCACAGGGATATAAAATGATGATACTTATAAAAATCAAACACTAAAATGGCAGATGAAAACTGAACTTTATCACTAATTACATTAAATCTGAGTAAACTAAACACTTTGATCACAAGTCAGAGATTGTCAGGGTGCCCGGGTGTCTTAGCTAGTTCAGTGTCTGATTCTTGATTTTGGCAGGTCATGGTTGCAGGGTCATGGGATAGGACCCTCGTCATGCTCTGATATCAGCATGGCGTCTCCTTGTCCCTCTACCTCTGCTCTTCCCCCCACTCACATATGCTCTATATCTAGCTCTAAAATACATACATACATACATACATACATACATACATAAATAATACCTAGAGTAAAAGAGATTATTATATTGGATTATAAAACAAAAAACAAAATACAAGAACTCACTACATGATTTTTTTAATTAACAAATTTTTTCTACTTCATCAAAGCCATTTTTTAAGTAGGCTTTACACCCAACGTGGGGCTTGAACTCACAACTCCAAGATCTAAAATCTCATGTTCTACCAACTGAACCAGCCAGGTGCCCCTATATGCATTCTTATACAAACTTACAGTGTTAGATAATAAGGAAGTGCTCAGAATAAAAATAAACATGATATCAACCTTTTGTCTGTACTGTCATTTGCAAATATCTTCTCCCATTCCGTGGGTTGCCTCTTTGTTTTCATGACTGTTTCCTTTGCTGTGCAGAAGCTTTTGATTTTGATGAAGTCCCAAAAGTTTATTTTCGCTTTTGTTTCCTTTGCCTTTGGAGACATATCTTGAAAGAAGTTGCTGTGGCTGATATCGAAGAGATTACTGCCTATGTTCTCCTCCAGGATTCTGATGGATTCCTGTCTCACGTTGAGGTCTTTTATCCATTTCGAGTTTATCTTTGTGTACGGTGTAAGAGAATGATCAAGTTTCATTCTTCTACATATAGCTGTCCAGTTTTCCCAGCACCATTTATTGAAGAGGCTGTCTTTTTTCCACTGTATATTTTTTCCTGTTTTGTCAAAAATTATTTGACCATAGAGTTGAGGTTCCATATCTGGGCTCTCTACTCTGTTCCACTGGTCTATGTGTCTGTTTTTATGCCATTACCATGCTGTCTTGATCACAGCTTTGTAGTAAAGCTTGAAATCAGGTAACGTGATGCCCCCAGTTTTATTTTTGTTTTTCAATATTTTCTTAGCGATTCACAGTCTCTTCTGATTCCATACAAATTTTAGGGTTATTTGCTCCAGCTCTTTGAAAAATACCGGTGGCATTTTGATCAGAATGGCATTAAAAGTATAGATTGCTCTAGGCAGTATAGACATTTTAACAATGTTTATTCTTCTGATCCAAGAGCATGGAATGGTCTTCCATCTTTTTGTGTCTTCTTCAATTTCTTTCACGAGTGTTCTGTAGTTCCTCGAGTACAGATCATTTACCTCTTTGGTTAGGTTTATTCCCAGGTATCTTATGGTTCTTGGTGCTATAGTAAATGGAATCGATTCTCTAATTTCCCTTTCTGTATTTTCATTGTTAATGTATAAGAAAGCAACTGATTTCTGTACATTGACTTTGTATCCTGCCACGTTACTGAATTGCTGTATGAGTTCTAGTAGTTGATACCCAGGATCTATAAAGAACTCCTTAAACTCAACACACACAAAATAGATAATCATATCGAAAAATGGGCAGAAGATATGAACAGACACTTCTCCAATGAAGACATACAAATGGCTATCAGACACATGAACAAATGTTCATCATCACTAGCCATCAGGGAGATTCAAATTAAAACCACATTGGGATACCACCTTACACCAGTTAGAATGGCCAAAATTAGCAAGACAGGAAACAACATGTGTTGGAGGGGATGTGGAGAAAGGGGAACCCTCTTACACTGTTGGTGGGAATGCAAGTTGGTGCAGCCACTTTGGAGAACACTGTGGAGATTCCTCAAGAAATTAAAAATAGAGCTTCCCTTTGACCCTGCAATTGCACTACTGGGTATTTACCCCAAAGATACGGATGGAGTGAAAAGAAGGGCCATCTGTACCCCAATGTTTATAGCAGCAATGGCCACGGTCACCAAACTGTGGAAAGAACCAAGATGCACTCAATGGACGAATGGATAAGGAAGATGTGGTCCACATACACTCTGGAGTATTATGCCTCCATCAGAAAGGATGAATACCCAACTTTTGTGGCAACATGGACGGGACTGGAAGAGATTATGCTGAGTGATATAAGTCAAGCAGAGAGAGTCAATTATCATATGTTTTCACTTATTTGTGGAGCATAACAAATAGCATGGAGGACAAGGGGAGTTAGAGAGGAGAAGGGGAGTTGGGGGAAATTGGAAGGGGAGATGAACCGTGAGAGACTATGGACTCTGAAAAACAATCTGAGGGGTTTGAAGGGGTGGGGGGTGGGAGATTGGGGGAACCAGGTGGTGGGTATTAGAGAGGGCACGGATTGCCTGGAGCACTGGGTGTGGTGCAAAAATAATGAATAGTGTTACGTTGAAAAAATAAAAAATAAAAAAAAAGACTCATGAATCACAGACCTTTTACCACTGAAACAAATAACACATTATATGTTAACTAAAAAAAGAAAGGAATCAAATATCATGATCTGTGGGAGAAAAGGCACTAATACCATCATGATACTAAGATAATTCAGTTGAAAAACAGGAAAAGATGAACTTAAATTCAATCATAAGAGACAATGAAGGAACTTTAAGATATTGGAACCTCTAAATATCTCTATTTGATTTGCAATTGTCATGTTGTTTCTACTTTTCATTTTTTTTAAATTTTATTTTTTTGTTTGTTTATTTATTTACTGAGAGGGAATGCATGTGAGCAGGGAAAGGAGCCGAGGGAGAGGGACAAGTAGACTCTGTGCTAAGCTCAGAACATGATATGGGGCTCAATCCCAGGACCCCAAAATCATGACCTGAGCTGAAATTAAGAGTCCATAGCTCAATTCACTTTTTTTTTATTTTACTAAATGTACTAATTGAAATGTGCTAAACTAAATGTACTAAACTAAAATCAGTGTTTTAGCTATTCAGAATCTTTTTTTTTATTTTAAATTTTAAGATACTTTGTATCATGCTACATATGCAATACAAATATAATTATTTTAGCAATGGACCATGTGACTAAATTTGCTTAAAATGGAAATGTCAATTTCAATGGAATACTTCCCAATTACATCATGATCTGGGAACTATAATTTCAGAACTCAATTTACGTGCAAATACATTTAGAGATTGGTCTCTTCCAAACTATTGCCTCTGGTAGACATCGTCTCCTTTCCATATTGACATATATATAACTTAAAATAATCTCCCTTTTACATGAACATTCTCTTGTGAATATTAAAAACTATTCTTAGGCAGTGAATAGAAAATAAGTTATTTGATTTCATAATTAAAATAATCAACCAACTACAAATGATTAATTTACTTAAAAATTAACATGAAAGACCATGTCACCAATTTTGCTGACAGAAGACCTTTATATCAAACATAGAGAGAGAAGAGGAAGTTTAAACTGATATTGCAACACCAGAGGACAGAGTAAGTGGCAAATAGAAATGCAGAGAGAAAATAGCCCAAGTTTGGGTGGTTTAGAAGAAATCTTGTGACAGCATTTTAAATACAGAAAGGTAACGACTAAAGTGAGCCACAGGCTAGCCTGTTGTCTGTGATTTTTCTGTAGGGAAAAGCACAGCTTCCTGCCCTGTTAAGATCAGAAATAAGAAAAAGAAAAAAGAAAATTCCTAAACATGCTCGGAAGTCAAATCTAAGGACTGGGAAAATTGTTATACCAAATACTTCCTTCTATTCTCCCAGATAAGAGCAATTTGAATGATCTAGTTCAAGGAAGGAAAGAATTAAAAGTATACAAATTATTCTTTCTACTTCATCATAAAAGGAGTTTCCTCTTTCTGGATTTAGTTTTGGATATTTCCTTCTAATACTGAAGGAATTATTACATATTTTGATAAGGCATCAATAATTTGAACAAAGTAAATCGTAACTACATTTTAATGTACTCAAAAGATGCTCAAGAGACCCCTGGTTTGCCAGAGAGCATCAGGGTTTTTTTTGTAGTTTTTTTTTTAATGTTCAGTTAGCCACTCTATAAGTACATCATTAGTTTTTGACGTAGTGTTCAGTGATTCGTTATTTGCACTTAACACCCAGTGTTCATCACGCATGTGCCCTCCTTAATACCCATTACCCAATTACCCCATTCTCCCCTCACTCTCCCTTCCATAACCTTCAGTTTGTTTCCTGGAGTCCAGGGTCTCTCATGGTTTGTTTCCCTCTCTGATTTCCTCTTTTGTTTTAATTGATAATTTTTTTATTTTTTTAATAAACATATAATGTATTATTAGCCCCAGGGGTACAGGTTGTGAATTGCCATGTTTACACACTTCACAGCACTCACCATAGCACACACCCTCCCCAATGTTCACAACCCCACCACCCTCTCCCTCCCCCCCTCCCCCCGGCAACCCTCAGTTTGTTTTGTGAGATTAAGAGTCTCTTATGGTTTGTCTCCCTCCTGATCCCATCTTGTTTCATTTTTTCTTTTCCTACCCCAAAACCCCCCACGTTGAATCACTACTTCCTCATATCAGGGAGATCATATGATTGTTGACTTTCTCTGATTTACTTATTTCCCTAAGCATAATACCCTCTAGTTCCACCCACGTCATCGCAAATGGGAAGATTTCATTTCTTTTGATGGCTGCATAGTATTCCATTGTATATATATATATCACATTTCTTTATTCATTTATCTGTTGATGGACATCTAGGTTCTTTCCATACTTTGGCTATTCTGGACAGTGCTGCTATAAACATTTGTGTGCACGTGCCCCTTTGGATCACTTCACTTGTATCTTTAGGGTAAATACCCAGTAGTGCAATTGCTGGGTTGTAAGGTAGCTCTATTTTCAAATTTTTGAGGAACCTTCATGCTGTTTTCCAGAGAGGTTACACCAGCTTGCATTCCTAACAGCAGTGTAGGAGGGTTCCCCTTTCTGCGCATCCTCACCAGCATCTGTCATTTCCTGACTTGTTAGTTTTAGCCGTTCTGACTGGTGTGAGGTGATAGCTCATTGTGGTTTTGATTTGTATTTCCCTGATGCCGAGTGATGTGGAGCACCTTTTCATGTGTCTCTTGGCCATCTGGATGTCTTCTTTGCAGAAATGTCTGTTCATGTCCTCTGCCCTTTTCTTGATTGGATTATTTGTTCTTTGGGTGTTGAGTTTGCTAAGTTCTTTATAGATTTTGGGTACTAGCCCTAATCTGATATGTCATTTGCAAATCTCTTCTCCCAATCTGTCAGTTGTCTTTTGGTTTTGTGAACTGTTTCCTTTGCTGTGCAAAAGCACTTGATCTTGATGAAGTCCAATAGTTCATTTTTGTCCTTGCTCTCCTTGACTTTGGCGATGTTTCTAGGAAGAAGTTGCTACGGCTGAGGTCAAAGAGATTGCTGCCTGGGTTCTCCTCAAGGATTTGGATGGATTCCTTTCTCACATTGAGGTCCTTCATCCATTTTGAGTCTATTTTCGTGTGTGGTGTAAGGAAATGGTCCAGTTTCATTTTTCTGCATGTGGCTGTCCAATTTTCCCAACACCATTTGTTGAAGAGGCTGTCTTTTTTTTCCGTTGGACATTCTTTCCTGCTTTGTCGAAGATTAGTTGACCTTAGAGTTGAGGGTCTATTTCTGGGCTCTCTATTCTGTTCCATTGATCTATATGTCTGTTTTGTGCCAGTACCATGCTGTCTTGATGATGACAGCTTTGTAATAGAGCTTGAAGTCCGGAATTGTGATGCCACCAACTTTGGCTTTCTTTTTCAATATTCCTTTGGCTATTTGAGGTCTTTTCTGGTTCCATATAAATTTTAGGATTATTTGTTCCATTTCATTGGAAAAAATGGATGGTACTTTGATAGGGATTGCATTAAATGTGTAGATTGCTTTAGGTAGCATAGACAGTTTCACAATATTTGTTCTTCCAATCCATGAGCATGGAACGTTTTTCCATTTCTTTGTGTCTTCCTCAATTTCTTTCATGAGTACTTTATAGTTTTCTGAGTATAGATTCTTTGCCTCTTTGGTTAGGATTATTCCTAGGTATCTTATGGTTTTGGATGCAATTGTACATGGGTTTGACTCCTTAATTTCTCTTTCTTCTGTCTGGTTGTTGGTGTAAAGAAATGCAACTGATTTCTGTGCATTGATTTTATATCCTAGCACTTTACTGAATTCCTGTACAAGTTCTAGCAGATTTGGAGTGGAGGTTTTTGGGTTTTCCACATATAGTATCATATCATCTGCAAAGAGTGATAGTTTGACTTCTTCTTTGCCGATTTGGATGCCTTTAATTTCTTTTGTTGTCTGATTGCTGAGGCTAAGACTTGTAGTACTATGTTGAATAGCAGTGGTGATAATGGACATCCCTGCCGTGTTCCTGACCTTAGCAGAAAAGCTCTCAGTTTTTCTCCATTGAGAATGATATTTTCAGTGGGTTTTTCATAGATGGCTTTGATCATATTGAGGTATGTGACCTCTATCCCTACACTTTGAAGAATTTTGACCAGGAAGGGATGCTGTACATTGTCAAATGCTTTTTCAGCATCTATTGAGAGTAGCATATGGTTCTTTTTCTTTCTTTTATTGATGTATTGTATCATGTTGATTGATTTGCGGATGTTCAACCAAGCTTTCAGGCCTGGAATAAATCCCACTTGCTCGTGGTGAATAATCCTTTTAATGTACCATTGGATCCTATTTCCTAGTATTGGGGTGAGAATTTTCGCATCTGTGTTCATCAAGGATATTGGCCCATAATTCTCTTTTTTGATGGGATCCTTGTCTGGTTTTGGGACCAAGGTGATGCTGGCCTCATAAAATGAGTTTGGAAGTTTTCCTTCCATTTCTATTTTTTGGAACAGTTTCAGGAGAATAGGAATTAATTTTTCTTTCAATGCTTGGTAGAATTCCCCTGGGAAGCCATCTGGCCCTGGGCTCTTGGTTGTTTGGAGATTTTTGATGACTGTTTGAATCTCCCTACTGGTTATGGGTCTGTTCAGGTTTTCTATTTCTTCCTGGTTCAGTTGTGGTAGTTTATATACCTCTAGGAATGCATCCATTTCTTCCAGATTTTGACATCAAATTTGTTGGCGTGGAGTTGCTCATAATATGTTATTATACTTGTTTGTATTTCTTTGGTGTTGGTTGTGATCTCTCCTCTTTCATTGATGATTTTATTGATTGGGTCCTTTCTCTTTTCTTTTGGATAAGTTTGGCCAGGGGTTTAACAATCTTATTAATTCTTTCAAAGAACAAGCTCCTAGTTTCGTTGATTTGTTCTATTGTTTTTCTGGTTTCTAGTTCATTGATTTCTGCTCTGATCTTTATGATTTCTCTTCTCCTGCTTGGCTTGGGCTTTCTTTGTTGCTCTTTCTCCAGCTCCTTTAGGTGTAGGGTGAGGTTGTGTATTTGAGACCTTTCTTGTTTCTTGAGAAAGGCTTGTATCACTATATATTTCCCTATCAGGACTGCCTTTGCTGTGTCCCACAGATTTTGAACCATTGTGTTTTCATTATCATATGTTTCCATGAATTTTTTCTATTCTTCCTTAATTTCCTGGTTGACCCATTCATTCTTTAGAAAGATGCTCTTTAGTCTCCATGTATTTGGGTTCTTTCCAACTTTCCTCTTGTGATTGAGTTCTAGCTCTAGAGCATTGTGGTCTGAAAATATGCAGGGAATGATCTCAATCTTTTGATACTTGTTGAGACCTGATTTATGACCCAGGATGTGAGCTATTCTGGAGGTTGTTCCATGTGCACTAGAGAAGAATGTGTATTCTGTTGCTTTGGGATGGAATGTTCTGAATATATCTGTCATGTCCATCTGGTCCAGTGTGTCATTTAAGGCCTTTATTTCCTTGTTGATCTTTTGCTTGGATGATCTGTCCATTTCAGTGAGGGGAGTGTTAAAGTCCCCTACGATTATTGTATTAGTATTGATGTGTTCCTTTGGTTTTGTTGTTAACCGGTTTGTGTAGTTGGTGCTCCCATGTTTGGGGCATACATATATAAAACTGCTAGATCGTCTTGTTGGACAGACCCTTTGAGTATGATATAGTGTCCTTCCTCATCTCTTATTATATATAGTCTTTGGCTTAAAATCTAATTGATCTGATATAAGGATTGCCACCCCAGCTTTCTTTCAATGTCCATTAGCATGGTAAATTGTTTTCCACCCCCTCGCTTTAAATCTGGAGTTGTCTTCGGGTCTAAAATGAGTTTCTTGTAGACAGCATATGGATAGGTTTTGTTTTTTTCTCCATTCTGATATCCAATGTCTTTTGATTGGGGCACTTAGCCCATTTACATTCAGGGTAACTATTGAAAGATATGAATTTAGTGCCATTGTATTGCCTGTAGGATGATTATTACTGTATATTATCTCTGTTCCTTTCTGGTCTACTACTTTTAGGCTCTCTCTTTGCTTAGAGGACCTCTTTCAATATTTCCTGTAGAGCTGATTCAGTGTTTGCAAATTCTTTCCGTTTTTGTTTGTCCTGGAAGCTTTTTATCTCTCCTTCTATTTTCAATGATAGCCTAGCTGGATATAGTATTCTTGGCTGCATGTTTTTCTCGTTTAGTGCTCTGAATATATCATGACAGTTCTTTCTGGCCTGCCAGGTCTCTGTGGATAAATCCACTGCCAATCTAATAATTTTAGCATTGTATGTTACAGACTTCTTTTCCCAGGCTGCTTTCAGGATTTTCTCTTTCTCACTAAGACTTGTAAAAGTTACTATTAGATGATGGGGTGTGGACCTATTCTTATTGATTTTGAGGGGGGTTCTCTGCATCTTCTGGATTTTGATGCTTGTTCCCTTTGCCATATTAGGGAAATACTCTACAACAATTCTCTCCAATATACCTTCTGATCCCCTCTCTCTTTCTTCTTCTTCTGGAATCCCAATTATTGTAATGTTGTTTCATCTTATGGTATCACTTATCTCTCAAATTCTCCCCTTGTGGTCCAGTAGTTGTTTGTCTCTCTTTTGCTCAGCTTCTTTATTCTCTGTCATTTGTTCTTCTATATCACTAATTCTCTCTTCTGCCTCATTTATCCTAGCAGTAAGAGCCTCCATTTTTTATTGCACCTCATTAATACCTTTTTTAATTTCAGCTTGGTTAGATTTTAGTTCTTTTATTTCTCCAGAAGGGACTTTTATTTCTCCGGGACAGGGTTTCTCTAATATCTTCCATGCCTTCTTGAGCCTAGCTAGGACCTTGAGAATCATCATTCTGAACTCTAGATCTGACATATTACTATTGTCCATATTGATAAGGTCCCTAGCCTTAAGTACTGCCTCTCGTTCTTTTTTTTGTGGTGAGTTTTTTGCCATGTCATTTTATCCAGATAAGAATATATGAAGGAGCAAATAAAACGTTAAAAGGGTGGCAAAGACCCCCAGGAAAATGTGTTTTAACCAAATCAGAAGAGACCCCAACTCATGGGGGAGGGGGGGAAGGAAGGGGGTAAAAAAAAGGTTCAGAAAAAAAAATTTAAAAAGAAAACAAATAAAGAAAAAAAATATATATATATGACGGGTGACTAGAACAGGGTCACCCACTTAATTTTAGGAGTATTTTGATCATTTAGAAGAAACTGCCTCCCCAAATTGTAAAGAATAAAAGACATATATAAGGGTAAACACAATGAAGGGATAGAATATGACTATAAAGTTGAAAAAATTTTTTTTTAATTTCTAAAAAAGGAGTTGATGATAAGTTGATTGGGAGAATAAAGAAAAAGAAAATGGAGAGAATTTGCTCAGGCTGGGGACTAGAACAAGCCTGGTGTTAGATTTAGGGTGTATTTTGATCTATTAGAAGAAGTTGTACCCCAAATTTTTTAGAAGAAAAAACCCTGTGCTATATAGAAAATAAAGTTAGATACAATGAAGGATAAAATATGACTATAATAATGAAGGTTCAAAAAAGATTTTTTTTTAAATGAAAGGTATTGTTAATATAAACTCGTTAAAATGTTAAAAGAGGAAAGGGTAAAGGTTAAAAAATTTAGCAGAAGAAAAAAAATAAAATTAAAAAAACTTAATTAACTTTGCAAGACTAAAGAATCATGGGGAGAAAGCCATGAATTCCATGCTTTGCTTTCTCCTCCTCTGAAATTCTGCTGTTCTCCTTGGTAAGTGAACTTGGTCCTGACTGGATTTCTTGTTGATCTTCTGGGGGGAGGGGCCTGTTGTAGTGATTCTCAAGTGTCTTTGCTCAAGGCAGAATTGCACTGCCTTTACCAGGGGCCAGGCTAATTAATCTGCTCGGGTTCACTTTTGGGAGCTTTTGTTCCCTGAACACTTTCCATAGAGCTTGGAATGAAAATGGTGGCCACCCAATCTCTGGCCCAGAGGAGCCAAGAGCTCAGGGCCCCACTCCTCAGTGCACCCTTGGAGAAAAGTACTCAATCACTCTTGTCTCCCTGGACTCCAGCTGAGCTCAGAGCTCACCCAGCCTGTGACCAAGCATCTCTGTCTCTGACGCACAGCTCCGCCTGGAGGCTCTGAACCCTGCAGAATCCTGAGCTATTCCAGGGGTGTCTCCCCGGATCTTGTGGGGTCCCCGCTCACAGAGCAGTGTCCTGTGCCATGGATTACAGTTCAAGGTAACCCTGAGTTGCGAGCTCACTCCTTGGCTCCATCTCTGTACCTGGCTTCCCCGCTCTAATACCTTGAGCTCTGTGACACTCAGACACCCCTGATCCTTCTGTGACCCTGTGGGACCTGAGGCCATGCTGACCCCGTGTGGACATCACGCTGGTTTAGCCTCTGGAGCGATGTCCATCAGTGGAGCAGACTTTTGAAAGTTCTGATTTTGTGCTCCATGGCTCTGCCACTTGCCGGGAGCCAGCCCCTCTCACCGCGGTCTATCTTCCCGTTGCTTTGGATTCACTTCTCTGCCAGTCCTACCTTTCAGAAAGTTGTCAATTTTCTGTTTCTAGAATTTTGCTCTTCTTCTCTTCAATCTCCTGTTGGATTTGTAGGTGTTTGGAATGGTTTGAAAAGCTATCTAGCTGATCTCCTGCTACCTGATGTTGTCTCAGCCTGCTACTTCTCCGCCATCTTGACTCCTCCTCTGAGTTCTTCTTACTGATGAATTAGTTAATTGATTCAAGTAACAGTTATTGACAAATCTATGTAGAAGGTATTGGTGACTTTGCTGGAAGTGCTGCAAAATTCTACTCTATGGGATTTTCGTTATACTGTGGTAGAAAAGCATAAAAAATAAACAAAAAATGTGAATAAACTAATTTCAAAAAATAAATAAGCAAACGAGCCGGTTTTGTGATGGGAAATGATGTGGATAGAGTAGTGGACCATTCAGCAGGATAATCACACAGGGCCTAATGAGATATCTTTTACTCAGAACTGAATGAAGAGGAGGCAGATGAATGATAACTAGTGGAACTTCCTTCATCTTAGGTGGGGACAACAAATTCAAAGCCTCAAAAAGAAAGGGCTGGGATCTGACGTGTTAATTTGCTGTTGAATCCCCAGGATCTGGAAAATATGGAGTACATGCTAAGTGTGAACTTAATCTATGATGGTATCTTCTTTACATTTGGAAAGATTAAATAAGGGTGAGTTTTGTTACTTGTGGAGGACACTGTACACATTTAGGAAGCTGGAAGTGATAGATGAATCTCATGCTTCCTTGAGTTTCGTTATAGTTGGCATTTCCTTAATATACTGGGGTTTTTTGCAAAATAATAAATTTATTGCATATGATCAGCAGATAGTTGTTGCTCATATATTATTCTCTCAAAGTTCATGGAAAATTTCAATATAAAATACAATTTTATACACCATACAATCACAGCGGCCTTGAGGATTTCCACACATTTTTTTTTTGTGCACGTTGACATTCAGCTGGGAGACCTGGTCCCAACCTTGAGGTTAAGTTTGCCAACCAAGGTGGCTGGACTTTTCCTAGCCATATGGATGAGATTCTACTTCTTCTTCTTCTTTTTTTTTTTTTTCAAGTATCACAATGTTGAGATTCTACTTCTGAGATGAGTAGCCTTCTCTAAAGGGACTGATAAAGCCCTCTGTAAGCAGAAAGGAGAAGAGACAGGACAGAGGGAACTGGGGCAGAACCAGGGGGCCTCTGGTGGGGGGGAGGACTGCCCTACAACAGCAGTAGGGAACTCTGAATAAAGACTTTCTTCTAGTAGTTTCTGGAAACTAAAGACGGGTCTGGTCAGAGTCCTTGAAGGGATCCCGGAGTACCCAGGATGCCAGAGAGGTACTTGTCCTGGGTTAAACAGAAGTCCTGGCCAATGGTCCCCAGTCCTAGAAGACACCGGTCAGTTTGTTGTGCCAGGACAGCCCTCAACTAAGAGATCTGGGCCCACATGACCACACTGGAATGGTCACATGGGCTTCATACTGACCAGCCCAAAACTGCCTGTCCTGGTCCTAGTGTTGGAAAGACACAAAGCTGACACCCATCTTGACGTTGGGGAACATGTGGGTGACCTGAAAGAAGACATTGTTGTTCCACTGTTGGATGGGAATGGGCACAGCAGAGAATTTATCCAGCACAGTCTGGTTGGCATCTAGAAGTTGGACAAGGAGTCGGTACATGCAGTCTTTGTTGTGTCGGGCTCCCCACCAGGGACACAAATCTCAGTCTTGCCACTATCCAGCAGCTCTGGCCACAAACCCTCTTCCTCCAGGTCCAACACCTGTTTTTTGCAACACCAGCCTAAGGAAGACAGGAAGCAGGTCTGCAAGGCAGCCTGTGGCACTATTGGCCTTTTTATCACCACCACCCAGAGGTTCCCCCCATGCTGCTCCCTCCATTTCTGAAGGCCTTCCTGGCTGCAGGGGTTGCGGATGAAGTTGCATCCCGATGGGCTATGCTGGCAGAGGTGGTCCAGAAGGCAGGGCCTGCCAACGCAGGCGGAGGTAGGGGGAGAGGATGGGGGCAGGGCAGACAGTTGGGGCAAGCAGCAGCAGGGCATCATGGTCCCAGGCCAGATTGAGCAGTCGCAGGGCCTGCCAGCCCTGACACACTCTGTGGCAGCACCCCAGCAGCATTCATGGGCCACGTGGCTCAGTACCACGAGGAGCAACTCCAGTGGCAGTTGGCTCAGGACCTGCACCTCCTTGGCTTTGGCATGGGGACTGGGGCAGGCATGCTCTGGGAGGCCAAGACACCCTTGGTCACAGCCCAGCCGGTGCCAGGCCTGTCGGTGACTTGGATCAGAGCAAGGGTTCCTTGCCTTGCCAGTGGACTCTCTCCTCTACATAACATACTGTTAATTAATTTGATTTATCAATGTGTTCTCAAATCTACAAGCAGTTTTGTCATATTGATTTCCATTTAATATGGTAATTAATTACTATTTTCATAAGAAGCAATGCAAAAAAAATTTTTACTTGAACTCTGAATGGACACAAAAGTGCTGAAGGCTTCACATAAGAAGATGGAAACATGGAAATAAACATTTGTGTAGGGGAAAAAAGACGAACGTGGGAAAGACCTTTTACATAGCCTAAGAGCAATATTTATTTAAATGCACATGAGGAATATTTTTACCACCTAATTTTTTGTTCGAACAAATTTAAATATTCCTAATGAATTATGGAAAGTGTTTAACTTGGATAATAAGTAAAAACAAGTCAACATTAAATTGTAAAAATATTGAGTTTGAAAATTCTCAGATATATTAAAATATCTTTAGC
The DNA here is from genome assembly GCF_902655055.1 of Lutra lutra. Classification (NCBI taxonomy): domain Eukaryota; kingdom Metazoa; phylum Chordata; class Mammalia; order Carnivora; family Mustelidae; genus Lutra; species Lutra lutra. The sequence continues at coordinate 116,765,163 of NC_062280.1, read as the reverse complement.
ATATTGTATTTCTGGAGAGGCTACAACTGCTTTCCTTTTTGCAAACTTCCAACTTGGTTAGGTAGAATTTTTTAAAATCCTTGAAGTGAGTCACTGTGCGGAACCTCTTGACAAACATACGGAGTGCTTCTTACTGAGTGTGTCATCCTGCTACTAGGGCAATTTCATATTTGTTACCATGGCAAAATCTCAAATTACTTTTGTTTTCCACATAAATCTCAGTAGATAAATAATAAATATCATAGGCTGATATTTATCATTGCCTGAAACATAGATTTAACTTGAAGTAGTGACTTTCTATTTAAAAGAGAATATACTATACCAGTACAGAAATCTAACTTTCTTAAATCATCTCTTCCCCAGTGCATTGTCTTCCTGTTACTTAAGTATTTCCCACTTGTAACTATTGACAATCTTTTGCAATTTGTGAATTAAATTACTTCCAAGGACCACAAGAGTTTTAAATTAGTGTTTGCTTCATTTAGTACTGAAAACAATTTTCATTTAAAATTTAAAAATATTCTTATATGATATCATACTCATAATACAAAAGATATAATCCAGAGACCAAATGGTTTATTAACCAGATAGAACAGTCAGGTAATAGAAATGGAAGGAATTCACTGAGGTTTATTCCACTAGACTATAAAATCATGAAAGCAGGTACATTATATATCTTGGCTACAAATTATTACTTAATTCCCTTCAGCTTGCAAAGGCCTTATCTACTTTAGTAGGTACTTTGTAACTTTTGTTCAGTGAGCAATTTAATTGGTGATCATTGGAAAGGCAAGTAAGAAAAGTGGAATAAGAGTTTGTGAGACTTGAAGATGTTGATTAAAAAAACAAGCTTAATTAGGGGGCCTCTAGGCAGAGCTGTCTTGGTTTTGGCTCTGGTCGTGAACTCAGGGCCGTGAGATGGAGCCCTATGTCAGGCTCCATGCTCAGTGGGGAACCTACTTAGGACTTTCCCTCTCCCTCTCTCTCTGCCTCCCCTTTCTATCTCTCCCTCTCTCAAATAAAAGCATAACTGGTTTGGTCTAACAAATAAGGAGCTTAGAAATTTTCACTCCATCCTAACAAGTAAAAAGCTGAAAAATAAGGAACTCTTCTTAGATTTTTCAAAGAGTGAGTTCATGGACAAACCCCTGCTCCTAAAACATGAGAGACAGATAGGCAGATACAGAGAATTACAACCTTCCAGAACAGAAACTTCCACAGAAACCAGTGCTGGGGTTGGGAAACCTAAACGGTAGTTAGTGTATTGCTTGAAGGTATAGTGTGCTTATGACTCTGATAAGAACTCTATTGGGGAAAAAAACAAAAAAACAACTGCAAGGGGACCCAGCCATAGGGAACCTCCACACATTTGTGTGTTTTACCTCCAGGAGCTCTACCAGGTCCTCATAGTTAACAGTGGAGAAAAATTGCCTCATGCCTCTAGGAGGAGAAAAGAAAAAAAGAACCGTTTTGAAAAATACCCCTTTTATCTACATAAGAACAACCCAAAACGCTGATGGAAATCATTGAACAAAGGAAATTGAGAGAGACTCCATATTCATGGATAAAGATTCAATATGGTCAAGATAACAGTTCATCAAAAATTAGTCTATAGATTCAACCCAATCCCAGTCAAAATCTCATCAAGTTAATATATGGATATCAGCAAACTGATTCTAAATATACTTCAAAGAGCTGAAGATCAAGAATAGCCAACATAATATTGAAGGAGAAGAACAAAGTCAAAGCACAGGTAATACTCTTCTTCAAGACTTACTATAAAACTATAATAATCAAGATAGTGTGGTTATTGGTAAAAGAATAGACAGATTAATGGCATGGATTAGAGAGCCCATAGTCAGATCCATAGAAGTATGTCAACTGATCTTTGACAAAGGAACGAAGGCAATATACTAGAGCAACGAAGGTCTTTTCAACCAATAATGCTGCAACTAGATGTTCACAATGGAAAAAAAAAAAAAAAGACACAGACCATATACCACTCATGAAAATTGATTCAAAATGGATCACAGACTGAAATGTAAAATCCAAAAGTGTGTAACTCCTACAATATAGTATAGGAGAAAATCCATGGCCTGGGGTCTGGTAATGATTTTTAGGTACAACATTAAAGGCACGGTCCATGAAAGAAACAATTGACTAGCTGGACCTTATAAAATTAAGAAATTCTTCTCTACAAAAGACAATGACAAGAGCCACAGACTGGGAGAAAATGTTTACAAAAGACACATCTGATAAATGACCATTATCCAAGATATACAAAGAACTCTTAAAATGCGGCCCTAGAAAATGAACAACCCAATTAAAAATTGGACAAAAGACCTGAACAATTACCTCATCAGAGATTTATAGTTGGCAAGGAAACAGATGGGAAGATATTCAACTTCCTCTGACAACAGGAAATTTTAAGTTAGAAATGAGATGGCACCACGCACCTGTGAGAATAGACAAAATCCAAAACAGGTGATCCCAAATGCTGGAAAGGATATAGAACAACAGAATCTCTCATTCATTGATGGTGGGAATGAAATGGTACCGCCACTTTGGAAGACAGTTTGGTGGATGCTCCCCAAACTAAACATACTCTTACCATACTATCAAGCAACTATAGTCTTTGTATTTACATGAATAAATTGAAAGCATGTCAACATACAAACTTGCACATGGATGTGAATGCAGTTTTATTCATAATTGCAAAAAACTTGGAATCAAATAAGGTGTCTTTAAGTGGGTGAATAGATTTTAAAAAACAACAACTTCAGTACATCAAATGAGATTCAGTGCTACAAAGAAATAGATATCAAGCCGTAAACAGATGTGGAAGAAATTTAAATACCTATTATTAATTATAGAAGACAATATGAAAGTTCTATGTAGGATTCCACCATGACATTCTGTAAAAATAAGAATTGGGAAGCAGTTAAAGTAACTGTGTTTGCCAGGGTTTAGATGGGAGGAAGGAATGAATAGGCAGAGCAGAGGGCAAAAATGTCCCGTGTGATACTATAATGGTAGATCCACCTGATTATATAATTTATCAAGATCCACATAATGTATGACATCATTAGTGAACCTCAAGGTAAACTATCAGCTTTGGAAACTAATGACATCTTAACCTCGGTTCATTGGTCATAACAAATGTATCCTATCATTCTAGATATTGATAGTGGGGGAGGTTGTGCATTTGTGGAAATGAGGAATATGTGGAAATTCTCTGTAGTTTCTGCTCAATTTTGCTGTGCACCTAGAACTTCTCTTAAAAATGCAAGTGTTTGTTTTGTTTTGTTTGTTTGTTAGTTTAAAAAATAAAGAATGTGTATTCTGCTACTTTTGTATGGTATATTCTATAAATATTTATTAAGTCCATTTGGTCTAAAATGTTGTTTAAGGCCAATGTTTATTTACTAAATTTTCTGCCTGTGATATAAGTAGGGTAGTATTAAAGTCCTCTACTATTATTATCAATTTCTCCTTTAGGTCTTTTATATTTTATATTTTGGTGTGTGGAGCTTTTATTGATGATATATTTTATGTCTTTGTATTTTGTGTATCCCTTAACTATGTATTGTAGTTCCTGTTAATTTTACTACTCTTGTCTTTTAACCCAAATACTAGCTTTATAAGTGGTTAATCTGCTACTTTTACTATATGTTTGCTTTTACCAGTGAGGTTTTAGTTGCACATGTTTTCTTGATATTAGTTAATGACTTTCAGTTCTGTTTAAAAAATTATCTTTAACATTTCCTCCAAGGCCAATTTAGTGAATGATGAAATCCTTTAGCTTTTTCTTGTCTGGAAAGCTCTTTATCTTTCCTTCAATTCTGAGTGACTGCTTGGCCAGGCATTCTTCCTTGGAACTTTGTTCCTCTCAGCACTTTGGCTATGTCATGCCATTCTTTCCTGGCCTGGAAAGTTTCTGCAGAAAAATCAGATGATCTTCTCATAGGGCTTCCCTTGTATATAACAAGTTGGTTTTTTTCTTGCCGTTTTTAAGGTACTGTCTTTAACTTTTGATATTTTAACTAATGTCTTGGTGTGGATCTCTTTACCTTATTTGGAACTCTCTCTGCTTCCTGGACCTGAATGTCTGTTTTCTTTTCAGGTCAGGGAAGTGTTCAGCCATTATTTCCTCAAATAAATTTTCTGCCCCTTTCTCTCTCTCATTTCCTTCTGAAACACTTATAGTGGGAATATTATCCCACCTGATATTGTCCCATAAGTCTCTTAACATATCTTTACTTTTTAAAGTTCTATTTTTTTCTCTCTCTCTTTCTTTCTTTCTTTCTTTCTTTCTTCCTTCCTTCCTTCCTTTCTTCCTTCCTTTCTTTCTTTCTTTAATTAACCAATCCTTCATGGTACTTATCCTATGATGTACAAGGATGCCCACTCTCAACACTCTTCTTCAACAAAGTGTTAGAAGTCCTAGCAACAGCAACCAGACAACAAAGAGAAATAAAAGGTATTCGTATTGGCAAAGAAGAAGTCAAACTCTCTCTCTTCGCAGATGACATGATACTTTATATTGAGACCCCAAAAGACTCCACCCCCAAACTACTAAAACTCATGTAGCAATTCAGTAATGTGGCAGGATACAAAATCAATGTACAGAAATCTGTTGCTTTCTTATACACTAACAATGAAAATACAGAAAGGGAAATTGGAGAATTGATTCTGTTTACGATAGCACCAAGAACCATAAGGTACCTGGGCATAAACCTAACCAAAGAGGTAAAGGATCTGTGCTCAAGGAACTCCAGAACACTCATGAAAGAACTTGAAGAAGACACAAAAAAATGGAAGACCATTCCATGCTCATGGATCGGAAGGATAAACATTCTTAGAGTTCTATTTTCTTTTTGTTTTTCTGTTTGGATGAATTCTGTGCCCTGTTGTTGAGCTTGCGAAACAGTTGACTTCATCCAGTCTTTTGTTGAACCTCTCTAATGTACTTTTTAATTTAGCTGTTGTATTCCTCAGACATCTGATTGGTACTTACTTATATTTTCTTTCTCTCTGTTGAAATTCTCACAGTGTTCACCCTGTGAGTTTCTCCTGAGTTTAGTGAGAATCTTTATAATTGTTACTTATAGATTAGTAGATTAGTTATATCCATTAATTTTCCCCCTGAGGTTTTGTCTTGTTCTCCCATTTGGGACATAGTCATTTCTCTGTCTCTATTTTATTTGACTCTCTGTGTTTGTTTCTGTGTATTATGTGAAACAGGTACCTCTCCTAGACGCGAAGGAGTGGCCTTGTATAGGAGATGAGATATCATTCAACCTTGCCTAACACTTGATAGTCTCTTGAACCTTTGTGATTGGCTCAGTAGCTTCATTTATTCTTCCTAGATATTAACTGTTGAGGGTGTGCCAAGACTTGTTGTGTTGCAAAGGGAAGAATCTCAGTCAACATTTAGCTTCAGGCTGACTGGAAGCCAGATCCTTAGGCAACTGCTTTTAGCATATGTAAACACATATACAATCCTGTGGGACCAAAATCATAGGCTCTGCTGATCTTCAGACCAAGAGATGTGGAGGTGTCTTCAGCACTCATTTACAAGAATTGGTGTTTCAGATGAGTTTATATATTCCTTTCTGGGAGGTACATGTTGGCTTTAGTGAGGCCAAGGGAGGACACTAAGATGTCCACATTCCCCAACAGCACCTCTGTAGCTTCCAGATGTGTAGCATACCTGAAGTTTATATCTTCAGATTGAAGCTTTAGCAAAAGTATTTTTTTAATAGGCAGACAAAGGGTACATTTCCATCAGCCTTTGTGCAGTGCACTGGGTGTGATAGCCTGTTCTGAACCGACTTTCTGATTGTAGCAGTTGCATGGGGTCCAGGAATACATGCTCCTCTGACCTCCAGAGCCAGGCAATCAGGAGGCATCTCCTGTGTGGACTACATTTGCCCACTAGTTTTAGCAAGACCTTGGGAAAGTGATGATGGTGGGGCTTGTTTGAGGCTTTAGTGATACAGGAGAAGTGTGCTAGAGCAGGAGACGCCTACTGCAGGGATGAGTACTGAGCTAGGCATGCCTGCAGCTTTAGCAAGGGTATGTCTTGGGCATCAGCACTACCAAGATGGAGGGAGAATGCAAAAATGGCACTCATCAACACCTTTATCTTCAAAGTTCTACTGGTCCCACCCCTCTAGCAGATACTTCAAAATTAGCAAATACATCTCCTTCAATTAGAGTCTGGTCACTTCCCAAACTATTGCCTTTGTGCTGAATCCCAGAAAGTCAGTCCATGCACAAGCCCCTCAGGGGCACTTGGGTGGCTGAGTCAGTTAAGCGACTGCCTTGGGACCATCTGCCTTTGGCTCAGGTCATGATCCTGGGGTCCCAGGATCTGGCCATGTTGCAATCCCTGCTCAGTGGGGAGACTGTCTCTCTCCCTCTGACCCATCCCCCATTCCTGTGATATCTATCTATTATCTATCTATCTATCTATCTATCTATCATCTCTCTCTCTCTCTCAAATAAATGGGTAAAATCTTTAAAAAGAAAAAAAAAAAAAAACAGAGTATCTCAGATCACTACTATCCGTCAGACCGTGTGGATGTAAGCCTATTTGTTTCTAAAGCCAGACTTGTCTTTCCAATGCAGGTCTCAAAGTTTGGGGTGCCTGATGTGGGGCATAAATATCTCAGTTCTTGGAGAGAAATTTCATAACTGTGATCTCCCTCCTTATTGTGTGTCCATGTGCTGAGTTGGGGTTTTAGGCAAGACTTTATCTCTATCTCTCACACTCATCTTAATGTGGTCCTTTTATCCCTAGTTGTGGAAGGAGCTATTCAGGCAGTTTCAATACTTTTTCAGTGGGAATTATTCCATATGTAGCTATACATTTGGTATGTCCTTATGAGGAGGTGAGTTCAGGCTCTTCCTTTGTGTCCATGCTGGACCCCCCTCCCATGGTTGTCTGCAAAGTTCAAGAACAGAATATCAAAAGAGCACTACCTTTTTTTAGATGTCTCAGCAGACTGCAAACTGATTTTTATGAAAGAGACAGCCATACAGACTTAATTGTGGTTAATTTCTGTAAACCTTTATGTAAAATCCTCTGATTCTGTGTTTTATCATAGGTAAACTGGGTTATAACAAGAAGATAGTACACATTAAATGAAACAACACATGGGGAAACAGTTATGTATCTGACACCTAGTAAGCACTTATATTTCAATTCTTGTTGATATTGATATTAGATCTAATCTGAAGCAGAATTATAGAATAAAAGGGCAATGTGGGTTTTTTAAATCTATAGCTAATGTCTGGGTGATTGCTTGTAATAAAAAGATGGATTTATTTTTCCCTTATATGATCTTTATTCTCAAATATAAGCACAAGGTACCCCTACACTGAAAGATGATTAAGACATCATTCTTATTTTCTTAAGATTTTACTTATTTATTTGACAGAGATCACAAGTAGGCAGAGAGGCAGGCAGAGAGAGAGGAAGGGAAGCAGGCTCCCTGCTGAGCAGAGAGCCCGATGTGGGGCTCGATCCCAGGACCCTGGGATCATGGCCTGAGCCAAAGGCAGAGGCTTTAACCCACTGAGCCACCCAGGAGCCCCAAGATGTCATTCTTAATGGCAGGTATGGTGTTGCCCCTATAGGTTAACAGGTAGGTCTCAAGATGATTTATCCATTACGACTTTGCACATAGTTGAGAAGAAACAAAACAGGAAAGTAAAGCTCTTGTTAGACCCAAAAGTGTGCTATGTTAAATGCACATAGGATTTATCAACTTTACAAATGCTTAGAGACCAGGTAATAAGTGTCTTCCTCATTTCCCACTCCATACTACTATAATAAATCCTATCAATTAAAACATAGTATATCTAGTTCCCTGACTTCTGAGGAATGGAATAGCATCCTAAGTAAATTAGGCTATAATGCTTTTTCAACATATCGATCCATTAAAACCCAAAGAAAAACCTCAATCCCACCTGTAAACAGTATCCCAGGGTTTACAAAAAGTCTCATCCAAAGTAAAACAGATTCTACTTTCTTTTACTACCTCTGAGAAAATGCATAGGAAATGAGATAGTATTAATGAAACCAAGGCAAATCATTCAGGTCATAGGTTCACCTTGTGTGAGCTGGTACATTCCTTGAAGCCTAATATATAAATGTAAACCTTGGCTCAGGGCTTTTCTCGCAGGAGCCAGATAAACATAGATCTTTACCAAAAGAGATTTGGTCTTCTTGAGAATGTTAATAATGCCCCCTCCCTGGCCCCTCACCCATAAGAGTTTGGCTGAACACATACACATGTAAGATTATCTTGTTTCTCTCCTGCAGACAGAACAATGATTTAGCACTTTACCAATATGCGTGTCATATGTACTGTAAATCACTATTTTATATTGCTATGACCTTGCAAGATATAAAGTAATGTTAAGGTCAGAAATAGCACTTACATAAGTACTTTCTCATCTGCAAAGAGGGTTCACACGTGTTACCTCACTTATCTATATATCACAACTAGTCAAAACCTCCACCAACGGGCGCCTGGGTGGCTCAGTCAGTAAGTGTCTGCCTTTAGTCCGGACATGATCCTGGAGTCCTGGGATCGAGCCCCGCATTGGTCTCCCTGCTTGGTGGGGGGAGCCCCCTGCTTGTTCCCTCTCTCACTGTGTCTCTCTCTGAAGGGAGTTGGGGGAAATTGGAAGGGGAGGTGAACCATGAGAGACTATGGACTCTGAAAAACAAACTGAGGGGCTTGAAGCGGTGGGGGTGGGAGGTTGGGGGAACCAGGTGGTGGGTATTAGAGAGGGCACGGATTGCATGGAGCACTGGGTGCGGTGCAAAAACAATGAATACTGTTATGCTGAAAATAAATAAAAAAAATAGTATTAAAAAAAAAACCCTCCACCAAGTTCTCCAGATTTTTAAAAATAAAATGCACTTAATTATTGATGTCCCACTATTGTATCAGTTCCATTCAAACAGTATTGATATAAACTTATTCAGTGCTGGGAATTGTGTACTGGGAGGTTGTGTTGTGATGATGATAATGATAACTGGGATCATATAATGATGATCCTGATTATCCTAAAGATGGTAATGCTGATTGTAGCATTTTAAGGATGATTTCCATGTGCTATGTTCTCCTCATACATACCAGGATCTATTTCTGTAATGTCTAATTTGTTTTCCCTTCTTTACTTTCCATTTCAATGCCAGTGATGTCTTCTGGAGTCTTTATAGTATGTTGTGATATCTGATAAGAAAGTTTTTGTTCAGTGTTCTTTTCCAAAATTTTCTTAGTGATTCTTAAACATTTATTTTCTAATTGAAATTATAAGGTCCCTTACTTGTCAGTTCCTCTCAAACTCCTTTCCTTTACCAGAAGTTCTGCTCCATTGTGAATCTATGAGAATGGAATTAACATGTACTCATTATTTTTGGAACAACTGGCATATTAATGGTATTAAGGCTTCCTTTCAAGACTATGATATGGTTTGAAAAAGTTCATTGTGTTTTATGTTTTTCGATGAGATACTATATATGTAGATCCTGCGCCTTTACTGTTAAATGCATTCCCATACATTTTACAGTTTTTGTTGCTAATATGAATGGAAGATGTTTTCTCTTCTTACTGCCCCTAAATGTTTACTGCTGAATTAGAAACATTATTGAAGTGCTTATTTTTGTTTATCAAATGTGTAGGAACTTTATGTCTTATTTTTTCTAACAGTTTCTTTTTTAACAAGAGTACTTTGTTTCTATTTATTAAAAAATCATATAAGCCATGATTCTTATTACTTATATATTATAAATATTGCTTATTTCATTGCCGGATTGCATTTGTTAGAAACCTTGAGGCAATACTGGAAAATAATGATGATAGTGCATATTCCTGTATGATTCTTGGATTTAAATGAAATGGTTTTGGTGTCTTTATCTATGGTAATATTTAATTTTGATGACAACTTTACTATATTAAGTAATTTTGTTCCATTCAAATTTATAATTTTATTGAAGTTCTTAAGGACTAACATATGTATACTGCATGGTTATGTCAATTATATCCCTAAATGCACTGATGTAGTGAACCACGTTGATATATTTCATGATAACACTGCTGAAATTATCCCGGTTTGGTCATGGCATAATGGTCTTTTAATATTTTAGTAATATCTTTTTGCTAGTGTTAATTTAAGGGTCTGGAAGGAAGCTACGGTAGTCTTACTAGGAGAACTTACCAGGAATACCAGAACATCTTACCAGTCTCACCAGGCTCTGCAGGCCACTCTTGGTCTTGCCAGTGGTGATGTGAAGTCCATCATACTTGCCTGTCAAAACACCTGTCCTGGATAAATGCAATTCTTCACCTAGTCTTGCCGCCCCTGAGCCTCATTATTACTTTCTGTTCATGACTGCTAGTCTCCTGTAGGTCATTAATGTTATCTAGAAGTCCTACTAGAATTCCCTAATCCATTGACCTTACCAATCTCCTTGTTATCTATTTCATATCTGCTCCTATACCCCCAAATCTAGAATCTTCTCCCAAATATTCATCTCAAATAATTTTGATTTAGTAATAAAGGGAAGAATAGTTACATGAAAGTCATAATATTCCCAGAATTTCCAACTCACAAATGCTCTCAAATAATCTATAATCTGCTCATTCTCATGTTCAGATAATGAACAAGGGGACATACTAAGTCACAGTTTAAGGAAAATTGATAACATACAAACACTGAGAAAAAATTAATCTCTCTTTTATTTCAGTCCCTTTAAACAAGCAGAGCAATCTTCAAAATTTGAACAAGTATTAATTGAATTATTCAACTAATTAAATAAAATTAAATTATTCAATTTCAATTGAAAATTGAAGACAATTTGACAAATAATAGCTAATACTAAAACATAGTGTTTTTATGTGAACAGACATAGTTATAACCACTTTACATATAGTATCTGGTTCAATCCACAGAGTAATTTCAAAAATCAGAAATCACTAATGTCCACATTGTAGAAGTGAGAAATGGGAGGCACAGACAAAATAAACTTGTCTAATGTCACATAGTTACTAAGAGGTGTCGGCAGGATTTGAACACAAGTAGCATGGCTGTTATTCCTTTCCTGTGGGGACTAGTGAAGGAGAGAAGATGGTGAAAGTGGTGAGAAATGTTCAAATAAATTCTCTTCTCATAGAAATCAGGAGTAGAGAAAAGAGTTGTCCCACGTTTTATCCCATAAATTTATGAAGATCAACAAAATGGCAGTTTGGTCCTTGTCTCTCAAGTGAAATGATCAGCAGTGTGTTTGGACAGTCTCCTATTTTTTAAGATGTCACTCACACATAGTGATCATTTCTGTTTTGAGCATTCTCTTGGGATCAAATGTGGATAATATAAATTTTGTCTCCAAAGTTTCTAAAATAGATCAAAATCATGTATGAATTAAAGTCAGTCTGAGGCCACTGAGTCCCCAAAGCCTGAGTCACTCTCTCTTCTCTTTCTTAACCAATAGTGTTATGCCCACCACATAACATAATTTATTAGAGACTGCAGAGAGATTATATGTCATTAAGCTATTCCAAGATGCAACATCAAGATGCCAGCATTTGAATACACATTCCCTGTGAACTTTGCAGAAAGAAACTTAAGTCTATATATTATTCATATTTTTACTCAAAAAATCAAGTTATTCTGATGGATTCCTGTCTCACGTTGAGGTCTTTTATCCATTTTGAGTTTATCTTTGTGTATGGTGTAAGAGAATGGTCGGGTTTCATTCTTCAACATACAGCTGTCCAGTTTTCCCAGCACCATTTATTGAAGAGACTTTTTTTCCACTGAATATTTTTTCCTGTTTTGTCGAAGATTAACTGACCATAGAGTTGAGGGTCCATATCTGGGCTCTCTACTCTGTTCCCTGGTCTACGTGTCTGTTTTTATGCGAGTACCATGCTGTCTTGATGATCACAGCTTTGTAGTAAAGCTTGTAATCAGGCAACGTGATGTCCCCAGTTTTATTTTTGTTTTTCAACATTTCCTTAGCGACTCAGGGTCTCTTCTGATTCCATAGAAATTTTAGGATTATTTGCTCCAACTCTTTGAAAAATACCAGTGGTATTTTGATCGGAATGGCATTAAAAGTATAGATTGCTCTAGGCAGTATAGACATTTTAACAAAGTTTATTCTTCCGATCCAAGAGCATGGAATGGTCTTCCATCTTTTTGTGTCTTCTTCAATTTCTTTCGTGAGTGTTCTGTAGTTCCTCAAGTATAGTTCCTTTACCACTTTGGTTAGGTTGATTCCCAGGTGTCTTATGGTTCTTATGCTGTAGTAAATGGAATCGATTTCTCTAATTTCCATTTCTGTATTTTCATTGTTAGTGTATAAGAAAGCCACTGATTTCTGTACATTGACTTTGTATCCTGCCATGTTGCTGAATTGCTGTATGAGTTCTAGTAGTTTGGGGGTGGAGTCTTTTGGGTTTTCCATATAAAGCATCATGTCATCTGCGAAGAGAGAGAGTTTGACTTCTTCATTGCCAATTTGGATCCCTTTTATTTCTCTTTGTTGTCTGATTGCTGTTGCTAGGACTTCTACTACTATGTTGAACAAGAGTGGTGAGAGTGGGCATCCTTGTCATGTTCCTGATCTCAAAGGGAAGGCTGCAAGCCTTTTCCCATTGAGGATGGTATTTGCTGTGGTTCTTTCCTAGATAGATTTTATGAAGTTCAGGAATATTCCCTCTATCCCTATACTTTGAAGCGTTTTAATCAGGAACGGATGCTGGATTTTGTCAAATGCTTTTTCTGCATCAACTGAGAGGACCATGTGGTTCTTCTCTCTTCTCTTATTGATTTGTTCTATCACATTGATTGATTTGCGGATGTTGAACAATCCTTGTAACCCAGGGATGAATCCCACCTGGTCATGGTGGTTAGTCTTTTTAATGTGCTGTTGGATCCTGTTTGCTAGGATCTTGTTGAGAATCTTAGCATCCATATTCATCAGTGATATTGGTCTGAAATTCTCCTTTTTGGTAGGGTCTTTGCCTGTTTGGGGATCAGGGTAATGCTGGCTTCATAGAAAGAATCTCGATGTTTTCCTCGCTGTTTCAATTTATTGAAACAGCTTCAGGAGAATAGGTGTTATTTCTTCTTTGAAAGTTTGGTAGAATTCCCCAGGGAACCCGTCAGATCCTGGGCTCTTGTTTTTTGGGATGTTTTTGATCACTGCTTCAATCACGTTACAAGAGATGGGTCTATTCAGGTTGTCAATTTCTTCCTGGTTCAATTTTGGGAGTTTATAGTTTTCCAGGAATGCATCCATTTCAACTAGGTTGATTAACTTATTGGCATATAACTGTTGATAATAACTTCTGATGATTGTTTCTACTTCCTTGGTGTTAGTTGTGATCTCTCCCTTTTCATTCATAATTTTATGAAATTGGGCTTTCTCTCTTTTCTTTTGAGGTCCATCTGGTCCAATGTGTCATTCAATGCTCTTGTTTCTTTATTGATTTTCTGCTTCGATGATATGTCTATTTCTGAAAGAGGCATGTTAAGATCTCCTACTATTACTGTATTCATATCAATATGAATCTTTATCTTGATTAACAATTTTCTTATGTAATTGGCTGCTCCCTTATTGGGGGGATAGATATTTACAATTGTTATATCATCTTGGTGGATTGTCCCTTTAAGAATGATGTAGTGTCCTACTGTATCTCTGACTACAGTCTTTAGTTTAAAATCTAATTTATCTGATATGAGAATCGCTACCCCGGCCTTTGGCATGAAAGTCGCTTTTCCATCCCTTCACTTTCAGTCTGGGTGTATCTTTAGGTTCAAAATGGGTCTCTTGTAGACAACATATGGATGGGTCCTGTCGTTTTATCCAATCTGCAATTCTGTGTCGTTTGATGGGCGCATTTAGGCCATTCACATTGAGAGTGATTATTGATAGATACCTTTTATTGACATCGTGTTACCTTTGAAGTCTTTCTTTCTGTAGATTGTCTCTATATTTCTGTTCAATGCTATTCTTAGGATTTTTCCTCTTTTATAGAACCCCCCTTAATATTTCCTGCAGTGTCGGCTTGGTGGTTGCATAGTCTTTTAAGCCTTGCCGGTCTTGGAAACTCTATATCTCCATCCATTTTGAATGTCAGTCTTGCTGGATAAAGTATTCTTGGCTGCATGTTCTTCTCATTTAGTGCCCTGAATGTATTTTGCCAGCCCTTTCTGGCTTGCCAGGTCTCTGTGGACAGGTCTGATGTTATTCTGATGGGCTTTCCTCTGTAAGTAAGGAGCCTCTTTGTCCTAGTGGTGTTCAAGTGATTGTATCTACAATTATGATTCCTCAGTTTGACTACGAGGTGCCTTGATGTATTTTTGGAATCTATAATCTTGGGGGGAGACTGTTCGGCCTCTAGTACATGAACGCTGGGTCCATTCACGAGATTGCGAAAATTTTCATAAAGAACTTATTCCACTATATCTTCTAGACTTCTTTCTTTCTCCTCCCCTTCAGGGATTCCAATAATTCTGACGTTGGAATGTTTCATGGCATCATTTATTTTCCTGATTCTGTTTGTGGCTTCTAAGCTGTTTGTTCCAGGCTTCCTCCTGATTCTTTCTCTCTATCTATTTGTCCTCCAGATCACTAATTCTATCTTCTGTCTCAGTTACCCTAGCTTTGAGAGAATTTAGATCAGATTGGAACTCATTGAGAGCGAAAATAAACTTTTGGGACTTCATCAAAATCAAAAACTTCTGCATACAAAGGAAACAGTCAAGAAAACAAAGAGGCAACCCACGGAATGGGAGAAGATATTTGCAAATGACAGTACAGACAAAAGGTTGATATCCAGGACCTATAAAGAACTCCTCAAACTCAACACGCACAAAAAAGACAATCATATCAAAAAATGGGCAGAAGATATGAACAGACACTTCTCCAATGAAGACATACAAATGGCTATCAGACACATGAACAAATGTTCATCATCACTAGCCATCAGGGAGATTCAAATTAAAACCACATTGGGATACCACCTTACACCAGTTAGAATGGCCAAAATTAGCAAGACAGGAAACAACATGTGTTGGAGGGGATGTGGAGAAAGGGGAACCCTCTTCCACTGTTGGTGGGATGCAAGTTGGCGCAGCCTCTTTGGAGAACAATGTGGAGATTCCTCAAGAAATTAAAAATAGAGCTTCCCTATGACCCTGCCATTGCACTACTGGGTATTTACCCCAAAGATACGGATGGAGTGAAAAGAAGGGCCATCTGTACCCCAATGTTTATAGCAGCAATGGCCATGGTTGCCAAACTGTGGAAAGAACCAAGATGCCCTTCCACGGATGAATGGATAAGGAAGATGTGGTCCATATATACTATGGAGTATTATGCCTCCATCAGAAAGGATGAATACCCAACTTTTGTAGCAACATGGACAGGACTGGAAGAGATTATGCTGAGTGAAATAAGTCAAGCAGAGAGAGTCAATTATCCTATGGTTTCACTTATTTGTGGAGCATAACAAATAACATGGAGGACAAGGGGAGTTGGAGAGGAGAAGGAAGTTGGGGGAAATTGGAAGGGGAGGTGGACCATGAGAGACTATGGACTCTGAAAAACAATCTGAGGGGTTTGAGGCGGTGGGGGGTGGGAGGTTGGGGGAACCAGGTGGTGGGTATTAGAGAGGGCACGGATTGCATGGAGCACTGGGTGTGGTGCAAAAACAAGGAATACTGTTATGCTGAAAAAAAAAAAAAGAAAAACCTACATTGACTTGAAGAGACTGTCAGTAGGAGTAAAAACCTTTAAAGGTGATGCTCATGTGGTCTCCGATGGGAATGAAGAATGTTCTTAGAAACTGGAGGAAAGGCGACCTTTGTCATAAAGAGGTAAAAGCACTTGGCTGAATTGTGCTTAGTTTTTTATGGAAAACAGAACTTATTTAAATGATTACCTGAGACTTCTAAGAAAAAATGTCAAAGGGCAATCTGGATTTTTGTTACTGTTTATGGTACAGTGCAAGAGCATAGAGATGATTTTAACAAGGAATTCTTAAACAATTGCTAAGCAAAAAGGAATCAGACTTTGAACACTCAGAAAATTGCCAGCCTATCCACACTGAAAAACACAAGAAAAGCATGATCTGGAGAGAACAAAAATTGTTGGCTGGAAGAATACTTCAGCAAAGACATTATGGATGTGACTCCTGGCCAGCAAGATAGGAATGAGTAATGTTGAAATTTGAACCAGGGATCCAGTTCTGGAATTTCAGTTTTTAACTCCAAACCTCTCAACTTTCACACTTTATTATTCACAGAATCTATCTATCTATCCTGTACTCTTCGTGTGTATATATATCATATATATTCATTACATGGGATACAAGTTTGGTAACTTCTCCATCCCCCTGTGGAACAGATTTTAAAGGACAAGACATGTGAAATTTAAGAGGCGTGACAGTACTATAAAAATAATAGTACCGTACGATTTCAGTTATATGTGGAATCTGAAAAACAAATAAAAACCAAACAAACTCTTAAATACAGAGTACAAACTGGTGGTTGCTAAAGGGAAATGGGTAGGAGAATGGGTTAAATAGATAAAGGGGATTAGAGGTAAATTTTTTTCAGTTACAAAATAAATAAGTTACAGAAATGAACAGTACAGCATAGGGAACATGGTCAATAATTCTGTAACAATGCTGTGTGGTGACAGATGGTGACTATGTTTATCATGGTAAGCATCAAGTAATGTACAGAATTATCAAGTCACTCTGTTGTACACCTGAAACTAATATGACAGAGTATGTTAGTCATATTACAATATTTTTTTTAATTTTTAAAAATAAAATAAAAAGAACAATACCAGTGCTAAGGGTGATTAGAATGTGAAAGGGACATTTCTTAGCCTGAGGAGTTTGTGTCTATGAACATAATGTGGAAAGGTTGGGATCTTGTGTTTTCTGGAGTTGAGCAGTAACTTGCATTTGCTAGAAAGAGAGGGGTGGATCTCCCTATCTACTGTCAATATTTCACGAGAGTTTTAATATATGGGGGCTGGGTATCATTGGAAAATGTGGATTTCTGAAATTAATTGAACACCGAGAAGAAACATTTTATCTGTGGTAAGCTCATTGGCAGCTTCTAAGAAAGGCACTTATTTCAGCTGAATGATAAGAAAGCTCCAGCTGACTGGGGCCATGTGTGAAAAGACTCTTGTCATATTTTCTTTAAAAAAGAAAACAAAAAACTGTGTTTTATGGGGCACCTGGGTGGCTCAGTTGATTAAGCATCCAACTCTTAGTTTTTGCTCAGGTCATGATCTCAGAGTTGTCAGATCAAGACTTATGTGGGGTTCCCTGCTCAGCATGGGGTCTGTTTAGGTTTCTGTTCCTCTCCCTCTGCCTCTGCCCCTCCTCCAACTCATGCACGTGCACATCCTCTCTCTATTTCTCTATAATAAATAAAATAAAATCTTTTTAAAAATGTGTTTTGCTTTTTTTTTTTTTTTCATTTTTGAGATTTTGTGCATCTGGATTTTCATGTAAAATTGACAATTTTAAATGTCGGGAAGTAGTTAACATTAAGTATGTTGAAGGCAAAGAAAGGTGTCCATGCACTGAGACCCAACACCTCATTTGTAATCTCTGGCCTGCACAAATTAATGAAGAAGAAAAGAATAACAAGTTTCATTACAGACCAGCTAAGGCTGGATAACAAAAATGTTTAGTGCAGCCAGTAAGCTTGGTCACAATGAGATGTATGGGATTGGAGGAAAGGGAATAGATAGTTGTAACCAACCTGGAAGTTTTGTTATGTGGGTCTGGCAGGCAGTCAAGGGATGGAAAGAAATCTGTATATGAAAAGAAGGACATTCATGAACCTATTGTTGGCAAGATGAAATAGCCCAGAGATGCACTCTTTTCTCTTTCAAGGATAAGTTTATAGAAAGAATAAATAATAGATAGATTAACAGAGATACCAGAATGAGACAAGTGAGGCCCCTAGAGTACAAAATTTAAGGAGCCACTCACATGCAGGGTCATGAAGGTTCATGGTTGAGGCTTGCACAAACCTAGGCGTGAATGTTTCCTGAACTCGTGTGCTCTGGATGCATCAATTGCCTCACCTTAGTGCTGGTTCTGGTGTTTATGCTGCATCAAAAACAATTATTTATTATTTTCTCAGATAATATGGCTATTTCTCAGTTTTGGGAATAGCAAATCTTAGTGAAAAATAGTAATGAAAGAGTAGTAAAAAGAAAAAGAAATCTAGAAAGTAATGGCCCATTTTGTGATGACAAATTTGCAACCATTTGCTCCAGTAAACAAATTCTTATTTTGTATTTATAGATTTTCAATTATACTTCCAAACTCTGATACGATTTCACTTTCTCGGTTTACATATTTATTCATTCAAAGGTCTTTATTGAGTTCCTACCTCATGTGTCATTGTGCTAGGCAATTGAATATATATTGGCCAATAAAACAGAAAAGGAGACTGCCCTTTTGGAGTCGATAAATGAGAGACAAAGAGGCACTTAATGTGTACATAACTAAGTTAATAAGGACTTATCATTGTGGTAAGGACAATAAAAGAAACAAACACGATGCAGGAATGTCTACTATTACTGGTTCATGTTAGAGAATACAGTCAAGGATCACCTCCAAGACCTTTGGCAATGCAGTGTGGTTGAGGAGAATTCCTGCTAGAAATCCTAAGACATTTGAGAAAGTAAACTATATAACATCTTTTTTTTAAATATTAAAGATGAAATTGAAATAATTCAGTCATGCTTTAAAAAATAGGAAGATATTTTTTCAAGTATGTAGAATAAAAACACAACACACTTTGGTCATACCACAAAGATACTACTCATAAAGTCATTTCTTTCTTTCTAGTTTTGTCTCATGCCACACTTTAGTAAAATTCATATTACTCTTTGACTACTCTTCCTCTGCTCTTCTCTTTCTTCTTTCTCTTCCTTCTCCTACTCTTTCTTATTATTCTTACATGTTTAGAATTGATCTAACTTTAATTTCTTCTCATTTAAAGCTGCTCTTGGAGGGGAGCCTGGGTGGCTCAGTTGAGTTTCTGCTCAGGTCCTGATCTTTTGGGTCCTGAAATCCTGCCCAGAGTTGGACTCAGTGCTCAGCAAGGAGTCTGCTTCAAGATTATCTGCCTCTGCCCAACCCCTGCACACACAGACACAGACACACACACACAAACACACACAGACACACACACACACACTCACACACACACACACACACACACACACACACACGGTCTCTCTCTTTCTTTCTCTTTCTCTCTAATAAAAATTATTTAAAAATAGATGAAAAAAATTAAAAAATGAGAAAATAAATAAAAGACTAAAAAATAACAATACAAAGAATGCTACTTAGTGTTTTCCCTAAGATCTGAAGCCTTGCAGCCCTCTATTATCAGTAAACTTGAAAAGAGTGAGTTGTTTGTTATGGTCTAGTGCAAATGCAGCTCTCCTAAGCAGAAAAGACGCCTCCGTGTAAGTAGCTCTTACTGTTTTACTCTGTTTATGCTGTTTTACTCCCTGAAGGCTTGCAGCACCAATGGGTGAGATGAATATGACTGCAACCTGATCTCTACCCAGGAGTTGAAAATTTTCACCCCAGCTCTCCTAAGCAGAAAAGACACCTCCGTGTAAGTAGCTCTTACTGTTTTACTCTGTTTATGCTGTTTTACTCCCTGAAGGCTTGCAGCACCAATGGGTGAGATGAATATGGCTGCAACCTGATCTCTACCCAGGAGTTGAAAATTTGCACCCCAGCTCTTCAGTGAGCCCTCACAGAAAAAGAATGCCCAAGTCTTAAGTCCTCAGTTTCTGTCAGAATTCTGTGTTCACCCTGCCAGTGACAAGGCATTTTTACCTCAGTCACGTGACTGAGTTCCAACTCCAATTTCTTTGGATTCCTGTGGCACAGACCCACACTCTACCTGCTGGTGTGGTAGGTCTTGCCATGCTTCTGTTTTTTGCTGGACCCCTCTCAGGAAAGTGAGTGCCCAACTGTGCTGTGATTTGGAGTGTATGGCTACATAGAACAGAAAGCCAGCACCTAGCCTCGTGGTTTTCAGCCAGTTTTCCCTAACTGATGTCTGAGAACTCTGAAGCATTCAGGCCAACATGTTTTTCTCGTGAACCCCGGGATCCTGAGATCATGCTGTCACACCTGGGAATCCACCCCACTTCCCCACTTGAACACTTTAAAGCCAGGAATGTCCCCCATAGTAGTAGACTCCTAAAAGATTTGACTGTGCTCTTCACTGTTGATAAAAACTTTACAGTAGGCTCCATTAGCTGGGTGCCTTCCCTCTGCTGTTATCCACAGCTACATCACACGCACAACTTATTCCCACCTGCCACTTGAGTTCTGAAGCTGTAGCAGGCACCAGAGTGGGAGCTGGAGGTAGCTCTTGAGGTGGTTCAGGATCTTGTCTGGGGGCTGCTGCTGTAGGTCCAAGAAGATAAAGTATCATCACCATGATTGACTTTTCATCTCCCTTCTAAATAAAGGAAAATTTTCCCACCACTCAATGTTGTCTGAGTCCATGAGGAAATCCCTGGGAAGTCTCTCCTGATTTCAGGTCAGGGGCACAGGAATTTGAGGGTACTCATTACTCTTGCCCAACCACAGTTGATGGAGGCTTGCTCTGTGTGTCCTAATCTGTTCCCTCCATAGGTCTATATCAGCCACGCCCTGTCCTCCTCACCTCAGCTTCTCTCTGGTTCTCCTCCCTCTGCCCCTCCCCCCTGCTTGTGCTCTTTTCCCTCTAACAAATAAATACAATCCTAAGGAAAAAAAAAAGATTGAGCATTAAGGTGTACATTTTGGCCTTCTAGACCTGGCTAGAAACACTGTCCCATGTGTATTTCTCTGTCATCTTTCCTCTTGTGCTGATGGTGTCAGAGGTGCATGACAACCCAGGGAATGAGAAGGCCTGGGATGGAGGGACACTGGGCTCCTAAAAGACTACATGAAGTCAAGCAGAGAGAGTCAATTATCATATGGTTTCACTTATTTGTGGAGCATAACAAATAGCATGGAGGACAAGGGGAGATGGAGAGGAGAGGGGAGTTGAGGGAAATTAGAAGGGGAGGTGAACTCTGAAAAACGATCTGAGAATTTTGAAGGGGTGGGGGGTGGGAGGTTGGGGGCACCAGGTGGTGGGTATTGTAGAGGGCACGGATTGCATGGAGCACTGGGTGTGGTGCAAAAATAATGAATACTGTTATGCTGAAAAAATAAAAATAAATTAAAAAAAAGACTACATGAAGGAATTCAGTCTGCAATTCAGAAAGGCAATGCTGGGAAAGAAGTCAATTCAATGTGTGTGTGTAATTGCTGAAATGTACTTTGCATCATTTTAAAGGTAATGTCAGAGAAAATGGTAGTCACTGGACGTCATTCTTCTCTCCCTTCTTCTTCTTCTTCCCCTTCTTTTAATTCCAAGGTCCTTTACTTGGAGTTTACTCCTTTGGAGTTGGTGGTTGTTGTTGTTGTTTTGTTGATGTTGTTGTTTGGGTGTGTTTTTTCTTTGTTCATTTTTCTTTTTTTTTTGTTTTTGTTTTTGTTTTGGTCTGAAACTGAAATCCTCTTCCTTCATTCATTAGGAGACTCCATGAATTTGCATGATTACTTTGCCTCTGTGAGTTATATCGATTTTAGCTCTGTTACCCTATATTCTGAATGTATAAATGAACAAAGGGTAAATATAGCAAATTAGACCCAAATGCTTTAGGTTGAACATTCTTCTACTTCCTATGCAGAACAATGCTCTCTTTGATGTCAGCCTCAATTTTAAGTAGTTATTCCATTTCCCTGTTTCCTCCAACTTGCTCTCTTGAAGACACTGCTTCCTCTGCAGTCCCCTTAAGTAAGTCATTTACAAAACACAGATTCCACTTCAGACTAATTCTCGTCTTTGAGCTTGTGAAATCCATTTTTATTTCCCCATCTATATTGCCCTCCCTTCTTGTTTCTGGATAATATTGGCTTATTTTATGAAATCCACATTTAGGGAAGACTTTGGTTCCTGGTCCACAGACTCCTCCATTGCTGCATCTCAGTGTGAATAACATCTTCTCCAGTATCACTCATCCATCTAATCACGCCTCCTTGCAGGCACCCTAATGCCCCCTAACTCCTCTACTTCCGTTTGAAACATCCCATCCTTCCACCCCACATACTCTCTTCCAGACTGCTTGTTTAACTATTTCTTTTCTTTCTTTGGCCTCATTGAGCTTCTCAACTCATGGATTTCTCATTTTTCTCATTACCCATCACCACTTCCTTCCTTTAGTTCCTTCTGTATTTGGCATAGACTCCCTATTCCCTTATTTCAGTCACTGTCTTCCAACCTAAACTCTGCCTCTATCACAATGAGCCGAACTGTTCTCTGCATGTCCAGCTGGGCAAGGGACCATTGCTGAAGGAGACTACACAACCAGATTGGAATGAGACTCTACAATTTTTGTTCACCACAATAAACACTGTTTCAAATTTAGGTGACATTTTCCTATTTGGCTAATTGTCCTACTTTCCACAATAACAATTTCAGTTTCTTCCATTCTATGCAGACACCCAGTCTTTCCTACTTCACCATACTAAGCAGTTTCAGAAGTCTCTTACTTCCTGTAGAATGTAAAAGCCAGCATTCTGGAAATCCTTCAGCTTCCCACCACTAAACATGAATACCTCTCTGAACCCTCAGCCATCCCCTTTTTCCAGTGTTTAAAGTGGAGAAAACATTTTTTTTTCCTCAAAAGCTGCCTAGTACCACCATTTTCTTTACATTTCTTCACTCTTAGCCCACTCCAATCCAGTTCATTGAATTGAAAGTGGCAGTCCAAGAAAACCTTTGGAATCTTAATTGAATATATTACTTAGTTTTTCAGTAGTATGATCCTGTGTTCCATAATACACTCCTACTGGTTTTCTTCTGACCATTTCTTTACCACTCAGCCTTGTCTCTTGGCTGTTTTTATCTATAAGATCCTTAAATATCAGAGTTCCTAAGTATTTCCCTACCTCCTTCTCTTAGCCTAACCTTCCCACACGTATCCATTTCCAGAACTTCAATCAATAGCTTTAAACTGAATGTTCTCATTTTTATATACTGAGCCAAGACTTTTTTCTGAGTTATCGATCTGTACAATATTTGCCTACTTGACCTTTACACTTGGATTTTTAAGAAGCATTTCAAATTCTATACAAACTGAACTCATGATTACTTATCCCCCTAAGTCTTCTTGCTTTCCCTAATCTCCCCTCCACAAGTACTCCAAACAGGTCTTCAAGTCAGAAATATGGAAGCCCTTCTTAATACTGTTTCCCCAAACAACATTATTATGTCTTACCTATTTTACTTCCCTATCACTGGGATTCATCATTTTTTCCCAAATGTACTCTGCTCATCTATCTCCTGAACTACTGCAATAACTTTGCAAATAGTTTGCTTTTATTCAAATACTTGTTTCATTAATGGCATAACAACTGAAGGAATGTATGAGTTATTCCAATTGTCACTGTTGGAACAATTTATGTCTTACCTAGACATTAATTCTTACTCTCAAATCAGGGGCCAATTTATTTCTTTGGACACTTAAAAATATTATAGCCCTAGGCCCTCATTTTCTTAATATTATGTAACTATAGGGATGATTATTAAATTAATTCATGAAGTTCTTCCCTCTCATATCTTCACAAACTCTGTATAGTGAGAGACAGACCTGGACATTTGTGTAGTACCAGGATGGAGACTTGGCATTTGCCAAGGTCCATTGCTGTAAGGTTTAGGATCACCTGTTTTTGTATTAGAGAAATAAGAGTTCTAAGACCACGATTAGTGAATTAGTCTAGTAGAAACTGTGTAGATGAAACAGATAATATCCTTTTACATGATTTCCAGCTCTGCTTCTCACTGTCAGGGTTTCCATATAGGTGTATGGAACGGATAGTTACTTGTCATTTCTGTTGAGATCCTAGTGTGTTCAGCTGGAGCAGGAGTTAGCAGTTTGACAATTTTTGAAATTTGACTATCTTTAACTTGGTATCCTGAGACAATTCCTGGGATGATGGCCCTGTTTTACCTCGTACTCACTCCTCCTAAAAAATGGAGTCATCTCTGAGATCCATGTTGGTGCTTGTGTCCTTGATTCGTGCTGATAATTTTGGTACAAAGTTCTTGCTAGGCTGGTTTTATATTCTATTGTACCACCTAATTTCTCTGTCTTTATTACTAAAGAATGTTTTAACTGAATCCTACAGTGACACTTTAGGAGAAATTTAGGTTAACATGGAATATTTGTTATTGGGAGAACTTATTTGGGGCCAAGGCTTATTTATTGAAGGAATGTTGATCCTCCTGTCAAATACTGTCATATCGCTCAACCGATATGGCATAAACTTACTGGGTTTATTCCATGCATGTTTTTATAGAATAAAATATACTCTTTTTTTCTGCCCCATCAGGCCAGATCCCAAACAGGTATTAGAATCTACGTAATGAATTAAGTCTGCTTCTGATGGGATTGGCACAGATTTTATCCACTTTCCTCTATTCTATTTTTCTGCCAAGATCTGCTCCCTCATTACATTTTCTGGAACACTGTACTATATTTCTGCTTTGTTAAAAAGGGACCCACCTATTTCTTGGGGTAAATTATGTTTCCTCTCCCACTTCACAACTAAGACTAACTGAACATTGAGCAAAATATCCCAAATGGAGCTTACAACCTGAATACTGCTTTGGAACTATGCCAGCTTTTCCTGAGTATTAACTGCTCTTCTAAGGGTTGTCTAATTCTTCAAATTGCAGTTTGAATTACGTCTATTTTAGACCTACAGATAAAAAAATTCAGATGTTTCACAGAGGGATTTGGAGAATTAATTTTCTAAGCAAAATGTTTGACTGTGTCCTAGCAGAAGAAATAAGTTAATGATTTTGTGTGGTTTAATAAGACCCAAAGAAGGGAAATGGGGTCAATATCTATATTTTCAAAGAAATGTGTTTAAAATAGTCTTAAACATTATAGTTTGATTTCTAATTTCAAAAATGGTTTAACTTGCTTTATCTTTCATCCGCTTTTCAAAAAGGGCAATATCTAATCCATTCATTGGACTTTGTCTTGGTGCCCAATGGTGGGAGAAAATACTAGCTCTGTCATCTTCCCTGCGACCCTCAGAGCTGCTTCATTGGACTTCAGTAATGGTTCCAAGTTCATTTTACTTCTTTAAGGCTCAGAGTAGGATATAAAAGGGGCCATGCCTCCCTCTCAATGGAATTTTTAGTGAATAGTTTAAATACTGCCCTAATTTGTGCTTTCTTTCCGCTCTTCGAGCAATGACCTAAGAACAGGGAAGAATCTGTAACTTGATTTCATTAAACCCTGGGAGAAGAGCTCATGATTGACCTCATCATCCTTTTTTCTTGTTGTTGTTTTTATTTGTTCCTTTGTTTTTGGCTCTCTGTTGATGCCCCATGGAATAGGAATACAAGAGGGGCCAGTGCTAAATATGGTTTTAGACTTAATTCTCATCAGTGGCTTCATTTTCTATTTAATGAAAGTAACTGAATTGATGGGGAAAAAAAGTGCTAACCAAGATTTGTAGCATGTTCAGCGAGCTTTTAATTCCCGTATGATAGTGTATTAAAGACACTGAGTATATAACCTCGCACATTTCCTTTTTTGTAACTATAAGAGTTAACTTCAGCCTGACACAGCATTCTCTTCCAAGCAAACTCAGCATGAACCTCACCTTTTCCTAGCAACTCCATAGGGAGATTGCTACTCTTCTACCTATATCTGTCAGGATTTGTACTTAAGTAGGGTGACAGTGTGATTATTGCTGAACTAGAGACACTTTGGAGAGGAAAACAGAATGCTATTAATAATTAAATAAGGTGAGGGGGGCAAGATGGTGGCGAAGTAGGAGACACTGTTTCAACAGGTCCTCTAAAGTGAGCTGATAATCTACCAGAACACTCTGAACACCCATGAAATCAGCCTGAGATGTCAGATTATACACTTCTGGATCTCTACAGGGGCAGAAGATGCCAGTGAGGTAAAGCAGCAGAGTGTGAATGATCTGGCTGATTTTGTGGATTGATATCGGAGGATAAACAGAAGGGGTAGGGAGCCACCAGAAGCGGCCCATTGGAAAATAATACCCCAATATGAGAGTGCCCTGTGATTGGGGCCCAGCATTAACTCAGAGTCAGGTTAAAAGGAGCAAAAGATCTTCAGGGGACACTGGTGGAATTGGCAGGTACAGGCATGGGCTTAAGCCCACGGACCCAGGACAACCGACACTGTGCCAGAGAGACTGCAGCGAAGCCTCCAGGCCTTGGTCCCCCAGCTGCCTGTGCTTGAGAGAGTCTGGGTGCATGCCAGCCAGTGCTCTCTAGTACCACAGCCCTTGGCACTCTGCCATGCACTGTGCGACCTGGGTCTGAGTTGCACCACATCTTCCTCTGCAGGGGGTCCGTGGTGCTCTCTAGGATCAGCGAGAGTCTGAACACTCCCAGCCCAGGTCGATGTGAAAATCTCAGCGTGGTATCCCTGGTTGGGATTTCTCCGGTGGTCTGGACCTGCTCAGACAGCAGCCCAGCAAAGGCAGCCACTGGAAGCGGGCTCTCTGAACCAATATTGCTCGTGGTTCTTTTGTTTGTTGTTTTTTTTTTTTATAAACATATAATGTATTATTAGCCCCAGGGGTACAGGTCTGTGAATCACCAGGTTTACACACTTCACAGCACTCACCATAGCACATACCCTCCGCAATGTCCATAACCCCACCACCCTTTCCAGACACCCCTCCCCCAAGCAACCCTCAGTTTGTTTTGTGAGATTAAGAGTCTCTTATGGTTTGTCTCTGTCCCAATCCCATCTTGTTTCACTTATTCTTTTCCTAGCCCCCAAACCCCCCACTTTGCATCTCCACTTCCTCGTATCAGGGAGATCATATGATAGTTGTCTTTCTTCGATTGACTTATTTCGCTAAGTATAATACCCTCTAGTTCCATCCACATCATCACAACTAGTATCCAAAATCTATAAAGAGCTTAGCAAACTCAACACCCAAAGAACAAGTAATCCAATCAAGAAATGGGCAGAGGACATGAACAGATATTTCTGCTCATGGTTTTAATAGCACTGGGGTACAGAGACAAGCAGGAGCTCCTGCAACCCCTGAGATGGTGGCTGGGGATGAGCTCTGCTGGTGGGAGGTGGCAGAGGGGGGTATGCTCTGGCCCACCCAGAGGGGATCAGACTGAGGCTTCTCTCTGAGATGGAGGTCTGGGTGCAGTTTGCTTTCCTCTAAACCTCTGAAGAACCACCAAAAGCTGTCAAGGGGAGGAAACAAAAACAAAAACCCTCCAGTGAACAAAAGCCTGAAAAACAGGTTTCCTCAGAGCTCAGCCCCTTGATAGAGGACAGGAGGACTCAACCCAAGCAAAACTTCCTGAAAGACCATGCAGCGGACCCCTGCCCCAGGAAGCCAGCCAAAAAAAACCAAGAGGACAACTACCATAGGGTCCCCATAAAACTGTAAAACCCCATATCCAGGGAAAAGAAGATAATAAGCTCTCAGTGTAGCCCTAAAACCTATACTTCATAGAAAACAACTTTTATTTTTAATTATTAAATAATGCATAAATAGAGATGTTTCAAGAAAATCAAGACATAAAATCACAGTAGGAAGCAAAATAAAGTAGACCAAATGAGTCACTGAACTTGAATTCCTACTTGAATTGAAACCTTAGTTTCATGATCACCAGATCTCTCTAGAGAGCCTCTGTGTAAATATATGTAAATATATTTCTGCATTACTTAACAAAGCCCCAGTTTACCATTCCACACTTGCAACAATGAAAAGTATTTTCTAAAGTTGTCAAGGAACATATCACACTTTTGCTTGACTCTCATGGTTATTTCCATGCTCTTTTCCAGCAAAGGTATTTGTTTTGTATGCTTGTTTTAAATCAAGAACATGTGGACCCCTGGGTGGCTCACTTGGTTAAGTTTTGGTCTTTGGCTCAGGTCATGATCCCAGAGTCCTGGGATTGAGTCCCACGTCAGGCTCCTTGCTTGGTGGGAAACCTGCTTCTCCCTCTGCCTGCTGCTCACCCTGATTCTGCTTTCTCTCTCTGGCAAATAAATAAATAAAATCTTTAAAAATAAATAAATAAATCAAGAACATGGAGGTGAATTTATAGTAGAATATACCCTTGGGTATACAACTACATTAATATTCCCAGCAAATCATCAAGACATTGCATATATCCATCACATGACAGTTTCTCTATTTTCTTTAGCAGTCACTTTCCTCTGTCCAAAGTCAGAAACTGGCAACTACTTATCTATACTTTTTCTAGAATGTCATAGAAATGAAATTATATAGTATGCAACTTTTAGAGTCTGGCTTTTTTCACTTTGCATAGTACAATTGAGGTTTGTCTACATTACCGCATATATCAGTAGTTTCTTGTGTTTTTCTTAATCTTTCTGCTGAGCAGTATTCCACCATATAGCAGTATCACAGATAATCCATTCACCAGTTGAAGGGCATTTGTGTTTTGGGTAATTATGATTATAACCTCTATATCTCTGCCATCAAGATCTGTGAGTGCACATTGTTTTTATTATCTCAGAGGGGCAGGATTGTTGGTTTGGCTGTAAATGTATGCTTAATATTATAAAATTCTACCAATTTGTTTTCCACAGTGATTGGTTTTCATTCCCACCAGAAATATGTGAGAACTGCAGGTGTTTCACACTCTCATCTGCAACTGATATTGCCATGGCATCATTTTTATCCAACCTTATAGACATGTGATGCTATCTCATCATAGGTCTCACTGGCATTTCCCTATTAGTAGTAATGTTGAACACCTTTGCATGTGCTTATGGATCACCCATTTATCTTCTTTTGTGAAGCAGCTGTCCAAACCCTGTTTTTAATTGTGACCTTATTTTCTTATTGTTATGAGTTTCTTCCCTCCTCAAGGGAAAAAAAGAAAAGAAAAGAAGAAAGAAAAAGACAAATGAAAGGACACCTGGGTGGCTGAATCCTTTGACTAACTGACCCTTGATTTTGGCTTAGGTCATGATCTCAGGGTCATGAGATCAAACCCCGCTTTGGGCTGCCTGCTAGCCATGGAGCCTGCTTGGGATTCTCTCTCCCTTTTCCTCTGCGCCTCCTCAGTTGCCTGCTCTCTCTCTCTCTCAAAAACAAACAAACCAAACCACAAAACTTTATGAATTTTGAGCACCGTTCCTTTGCAAAAAGGTGTGTTTTGCATTTTCTTCCAGTAGTTTATAGTTTGTCCTTTAATTTTCAAAAACATTTTGAAGGAAGAAATGTTCACTTGGATGAAGAATAATTTACCATGTTTTCCTTTATGATTCCTACCTGTGGTGTCCTATCCAGAAAATCCTCGCTTAACTCAAGGGTGCAAAAATCTTTCTTAAAGTGTTCCTCAAAACAATCTTAGATTTTTGCATTTACTTTTATTTCTGTTATGTACTTTATGTTAATTTTTGTATGTGGTACAAGATAGGAGTTGAGGTAGGTTTTTGTTTTGTTTGGTTTTATGTTTTGATTATGGACAACCAATAGCTCCAGCACTATTTGATGAAAATACCTTCTTTTCTCTATTTGACTACCTTGGCTTCTTTAACTGATCATATACATGTGTATGTGTACATATGTACACATTTTTGGACTCTTTCATCCCCTTGACCTAGGAGTCTGTGCTTTTGCCAATACTATACTCACTCGAATATAGTTAGTCTTAAAATTATGTAGTGTGATTCCTCCTCTAACACTGTTTTCCTCCTTCTTCTCTTTCTTCTTTTTCTTTTTCTAACGGCTACTCTAGTTCCTTTGCTCCTCTATATACCTTTTTATCTTACTTTTCAAAGATCAATTTATTTAGAATTACGAATATTAAGAAAAAAGGATTTATGTGTTTCTTAATTAACATAACAATTTAGCTAAGTGTAAACTCTGCACTAAAGTTCTATAGTGACACAGTACCAACAAAGAATATGGAAGCATTTTTAAACTATACAAAAATTTCAAATGGAAATTAATCTCATTTCATTTTTTTGTTTGTTTGTTTACTTGTTTGTTTTTTGACATACATAGATCACAAGTAGGCAAAGAGGCAGTGGGGAGGGGGGGAAGCAGGCTCCCTGATGAGAACAATTTTAATGTATTTTGACTTTATATTATACTATATTAAAACACAGAAAATCCCAAATACACACTTTTTACAAGGTTAACATTTCAGGCAGGGTTTTTTCTCTAAAAAATCAAGAAAACAACAAAAAACCCCCACAACCAAATATAAACCTTTTTTTCTGCATTTCACATCACTGGTTATTATATGTGCTTTCCCTACAAAATCTTTTCACTTATAAAATGTGCACGTTTGGATTTTAACCAGTCATCTGGTTCAAAAGTTGTGCAAATAAACAAAATGTGAAAATAATGTGTTACCAGTCTTTTTAAATAAGTCTCATAACAATCGCACCTTTTGCCCTGAATTGATGGGAAAAGGCAGGCTAAATCCACTTGCTGAAATGCAGTGCTTTGCAAGTAATTAATTTTTCTCCTGCTCCTTCCTTTTCTTTCAACAGACAAACAACAAAGGTTTCTTTTATAAATTATGATAAATTAAAATATTTATGATTATAAAATGATCTCTAGAGCAACGTCACCAGCAGGTATCCATCCCACATACTTGTCAAGGCTGCATCTCCCTGGGCTGTTCTGGTTGATTCCTCCACAAGTAACCTCCTGCCTCTGGAGGGTGCTCTTTTCCAGAGCCTGCAGGGAGAGGAGCTGACCTGCTGGCACTAAAACCCTCAGGACCTAGCTCCGCACAGGAGGCTCGTGTCTGGGCTCGCAGACCCCAGAAACAGCTGTCTGCGCCTGTCGGCTGAATTCATGCATGTTGATAAAGGAGTCAGCACACTCGTCCATGAAAGCATCTTAGTTTCAGACAGTAACATAAGTGATGCTACTGCAGCTGAATCATAGGAAGAAAAATAAATAGAATGCTGGTCAGCAGTGGTGGTTCAAGAAGCACGACAGTATGTTCGTTCCAATGTCTTCACTGGAGGTGTACAGTTCCCTTGTTTTCCAGCACGTGGGTCATTTGGTGATGGAAGCCGAAGTGAAGGGGTGCTAGTGTCCTGTGTGGCTGGAACAGGGAAGGCTGCTTCTCAGTCTCTCTTGGTGTCCTTGGCAGAGAAGGCCTGCAGGCTTCCCATCTGGTTCAGGCCACTCTGAATGTGTGAAACATGGATTTCTACATTATTGGGAAAGCAACTGGTAGTAGAAGCATCTATTGTACTCTTGATATCATTTAATGAATCTGTAAGTAAAAAATTAAAAATTATATATATTTAAAAAAAGAAAGTGAGGAGATAGAGAAATGAGAAATAATAAATAAATAAGAGTTCATTTAGTTTATAGGGAGCATCCGCCAAACTGTCTTCCAAAGTGGCTGTACCATTTCATTCCCACCATCGATGAATGAGAGATTCTTTTATTCTATTTCCTTTCCAGCAATTGGGATCATCTGTTTTGGATTTTGTCCATTCTCACAGGTTAGTGGTGCCATCTCATTTCTAACTTACAATTTCCTGCTGTCAGAGGAAGTTGAACATCTTTCCATTTGTTTCCTTACCAACTATAAATCTTGATGAGGTCATTGTCCAGGTCTTTTGTCCAATTTTTAATTGGGTTGTTCATTTTCTAATGTTGCATTTCAAGAATTCTTTGTATAATTTGGATAATGGCTATTTATCAGATGTGTCTTTTGTAAATATTTTCTTTCAGTCTGTGGTTTTTCTTCTCATTCTCTTCACATTGTCTTTTACAGAGAAGTTCTTAATTTTACTAAGGTCCATTTAGTCAGTTTTTTCTTTCATGGATCGTGCCTTTAAAGTTGTATCTAAAAATCATTACCAGATGCCAGTCCATGGATTTCCTCCTAGACCATATTGTAGGAGTTTTACACTTTTGGATTTTACATTTAGATCTCTGATCCATTTTGAGTCAACTTTCCTGAAGTGTATACGGTCTGTGTCTTTTTTTTTTTTTTTCATGTCAATGTCTAGTTGCAGCATTATTGGTTGAAAAGATCTTCATTGCTCTAGTATATTGCGTTTGTTCCTCTGACATACTTCTGTGGATTTGTCTAAGGGTTCTCTACTCCATTCCATTAATGTGTCTATTCTTTTACCAATAACTGTACTATCTTGATTATTATAGATTTACAATGTCTTGAAGAAGAGTATTACCTGTTTTCCGAATTTGTTCTTCTCCTTCCATATTTTATTGACTATTCTTGACCTTCAGCCCTTTCAAGTAAATGTAGAATCAGTTTGCTGATATCCATAAATTAATTTGATGAGATTTTTGACTGGGATTGTGTTGAATCTATAGACCAATTTGTGATGAACTGATATCTTCACCATATGGAATCTTTATCCATGAATATAGGGTCTCTCTCAATTTCTTTTGTTCAATGATACCTTCCATCAGCATTTCAGGTTGTTCTTAAATAAATAAAAGGGGTATTTTTCAAAAATGGTTCTTTTTCTCTTTCTCCTGCTAGAGGCACAAGGAAATTGTTCTCCACTGTTAACTATGAGGACCTGGTATGGAGGCTCCCCTTGCAGTTTGTTTTTGTTTTGGGGGCTTTTCCCCCCCTTAGGGTTCTTATCAGAGTCATAGCCATGCTAAACCTTCAAGCAATACACTAATTACAGCTTAGGTTTCCCAACCCCAGGACTGGTGTCTGTGG